>NC_136912.1:13367987-13542987 GCF_949606895.1 Notothenia rossii | reverse complement strand
TATTTTTGTTCAGTTTCGATAGATGGATAGATATAACTTTGACATGTTACAGAACTTCCATGTTGGTTGATTGAAGATTCAGAATGATTCAAAGAGAGAGGTTAAGAAAGGACGGAATTATTACGATTATAACGCATGATGAAAAGCTTGGAGATCGGGGAGAGAAACACAGAAATGTAGAAAGTGAGAGATTTGAGTGACAGCTGTAAGTTGTTGGCGTTAAACTTTGATGCCTCCAGTGAGTGAAGAAGTACAGCGTGGTCTGTGAGTAGCAGTAATAGACACAGAAGAAGAGCTGGGGGGGTGGTTGGGGTTGGCGGAGCTGGGGATGGGATGGGGGGGGGGCATTGTCGGTGTAACAGAGAGAAATGGCGCACCATCTGAGTGAGACAGAGAGCAAGTTAGGGGGTGCAGATAGTTAGATAGCGAGAGAAAGGAGAAGGTTATCCATGATTTAACGCCTGTGGGGCCGTGAGAGGAGCCTCGCCTGTTCGTGATGCTGTGATTGCTGGATGGAGCTGGCTGAGACTGGGGCCTTTCAGCTCATTTCATCATGGAGCTCCTAATGAGGCCTGGGCCCACTCCCTGAGCATGGGGGCTCCAGACACACCTCTGATGGAGCCTACTGAGGGGCTCCAGCCTCTACCAGCAACACCATCAGATCCTGGGTATCTAAAGAGGCGAGGGGGGGGGGGGGCATGTGCAGCGAAAGTGGTGGTGGGTGTTGCTCCAGGGTGAGCTGGGAGACCCACTTTGTCCCGAGGCTGTGTGAAAAGGTCACTGCCCGTGAGGAGTACCCACAGGCCCCCGCTGCAGGGCGTCTGCAGGGAGAGTTGTTTTTGTTCAAACAGGAAGTGGCAGGTTAAGAGGAGCGTGTCCATCAAAAATATGTCTCCTGTTTGCTCGAACAGAAGTAGAGGCTTTTGTTTTTGGAGTTTGTTCCCGGAAAACTATGAAAGCACATTTTGTGACTGACTCATGTATCGATACTTCTGTCAATCAATCAAAGTGTATATATCTAGCCCAATTTCACAAATTTGACATTTGTCACCAGGGGATTTACAATTGATACAGAATATGAATGTGAATATGACAGCCTTTGTCCTTAGACCCTCACATGGGACAAGTATTAACTTCCAACAAAACCCCACAGCTAATGGGGAAAAAACAAAGAAGAGATCCCTCTACCAGGAAGGACAGACATGCAAAAGATGTTGTGTGTTAATTAAAAAGATAATACATTTATAACATAGATAGTCCTACTGCTCTGGGTGCCACTTCCTTTTGTTTCAAGATCTTACTCGAAATTAAACACACCGAGCAAAGGGTCAGGGTCATGGTTAGCATTAGGGTTACAATATATTTCATGTTCACCTAAGATGTCTCTCACATCTTTCTGGGGAAATATTCAGCCGTGGCGTATGTGGCAGTATGGGTGCCTCCCTAATGAGAGGCGGCTCTAGGGGATATGAAAGGCAGAGCGGTACGGCGGGTGTCGATGGGGGGGGGGGGGCAGCAGCCTTTGCTGGTGGAGCGACCTGTCTGCTCACCCCGGTTCTGGCCTTTGTGCAGAGTTAATGATGCCACTAATATGTTCTTTAAAGACCACACTGTGATTCATGGCTTTCATTAGCCCCGTATGCCAGGGTGTCTTTCTCCCTCTCTCTCTTTCTCTTTTCTGTCGCCCCTTTAATGATGGCCTGGAGACGAGGTGGCACGCTTGACCCTTAATCATACCAGCGAGAGGAGGCTGGGGTGAGTGAGGGGCGGTGATGAGATGGGAGGATTTGGGGAAAGGCAGGGGGTCGGAGGCGGAGGAAGAAATCAGATCGTTGTTCTTCATAATCCCGCTCCCCGGGGCTGGTTAAGCATTAGTCTCCTGCTCGGGACGGTGTAGCAGCATCCAGTGTACAGACTTTACAGAGCAGAGACACTCATATGAACACTATTTTGTTTTCCTCTTCCTCGATAATGCTGATCTCCCTTTCAATGTCTTTCTTTTAAAACAACACACTTGGCTTTGTGTTTGCTCATTGTTCACCTCATTAGCCAACTGGCCTGTCGACTGGAGCAGGTGGAGGTCAGCTTGGAGAATATCTCGGTAGTTGTTGATTGCAAAAAATAAATATCTCTTTCTAACAGGTGATTTAGTCTCTTTACAAAATAACATGCCAATCCAAAATTGCCTCTTGTAAATCCTCTTTCCAGGTCTCCATGATCTGTTTTTTTTATATTCCTCATATATCGTTACAGTTTTTCTCTGGTTTTCTCATCCTGATATTCCACCATCTACTATTTTGTTTTATAATGTACAAACCGTACCTGCATATCTGCAAGGTTTATGCAATGTTATGTGACGTTTCGCCTCTGAATTGAGGGTCTAAAGCACCCCCAAGTTTGTGATTTGTGATATTTGTACATACTATATGAATACAATTGACTGACTATGACTGACATAAAACAGATTAAGGTTTGTCACACCAGAAAATCGCAGAGCTAAATACTGTCTTATCAAAATACTCTATTTGATCCTACAAGCTTGGTGACGGAGATAATAAGTGCATTTCTTGTTGACTAATTAAAAATAAATGTGGCCTAATCTTTACATGAGAATAGATTAGGTTAGGATGGGTTGTCAGGCACCATGGGTCGCAATACTTTTTACACATTAGGGTTACTTTATAGACAAAACAATTTCCTGTGCAGTGAGGAATTATTACAAACATTTTGGTAGGACTCACTTTCACTGAATTAAATATCAATTAAGGGTACTAAACTGTTGGTATGTTTACACGCTGCCTGATCATCCAACTGCTCATGCTTTTTGTCTTGTTGGATTTAGTGATATCAGTCTGTCTGCAGCTCTCAGCAATGAACCATGTTTTCATAACTCATACAAGTGATGGCCAATGTACAAGAATGTGACTCTCAAGTTGTACTAAAGCAGAATTATTGTGTAAGAAACCAGTCCTGAAATCACCCTGCCTCCCTAACCTTAAGGCTATACTATTAACTCTGTTTCTTAAAGTGTGTGTGTGTGTGTGTGTGTGTGTGTGTGTGTGTGTGTGTGTGTGTGTGTGTGTGTGTGTGTGTGTGTGTGTGTGTGTGTGTGTGTGTGTGTGTGTGTGTGTGTGTCCGCCCTGAGTGTGTGTGGCCGCCCTGAGTGTGTGTTCACAGAGAGGTAAACATACAGCATCTCTCTAGTCAACCCGCCTGTTGGGAGGCGGATAAATAAATGATACATAAATTACACACAGACATACTGTGCTTGTGTGCTTGTGCTTGCTTTGCAGAGAATTACAGTTGTTTACAAGTGTGTGAGGAGCGTTAGGGGGCCTGGCAGGTAGAGCCACACCGTGTCTCTGTGTATCGTGTTGTGCTGTCTTAGACCACTGACACTGGGGATAATTTCAATAATTTACACACTACGTGATTGTAGGAGATACCTCATGTGTTGCTTTTAAAAAATGTAAAGCAGGCCGTGTTAGTCTCTGCCCACCGACCACAAGCTCCAAGCTAACACACACACACACACACACACACACACACACACACAAACACACACACACGCACACGCACACGCACACGCACACGCACACACACACACTCACACACAGCTCTGGATCAGATGATAAAGAGCAGATGTTTTTCCAACTGGGGGAATGCCTCTAATGTTTCTATACCTACAATCCTATTAAACCTCCTCCTCCTTCCCGGCTCCACATCCTTCTTCTCCCTCTGGTCTTTATCCAAGCCATCCATTTTTCTGCAGAGTAAAGACAGATTAGGGCCTAAATCCCCCGCAATTTGGGTCATGGCCTTTTGTGTGCTCCGTGCGGTGAGACGAGAGGCGCACGCCTGGGCCCCCATTTGCCAGAGATCAGGGGGTTAGGCCGGCCAGTGATTGAGGGGGAGCCACACAGTATGACCGTGTTTGTGGAAATAATGAGATTGAATTAACGGAGAGTCTATGGTGGGGACCTGGGTATCAGAGGGGAGGAGAGAAAATGGAAGAGACAGAGGCTAGCTAGAAGACTCTCAGCTGTGTGAGAGCAGGAAAGGTGAAGTGATCTTCAGGTGATTCTTCTCTCATGTGAAGTTCCTGCATCCCCAGTACCGTTTTTACAGAGGGTAAAAAGAGCTTATTCAACCAAAAAGTAATTACATAGTGATGCCACTATGATGCAGAAGTAAACAAAGGGCGTTTTAGGCATGGGAGAGAAACTCCCTCTGGCGTGAACTTCAGGATTTTACCCTTTTAAGACCATTTACAGGCACAAAAACCTATATACCTAAACCCTCTACAGCACTCTAAAACCCAAAAAAGCATAATAGGGCCCTTTAAGCGTTTAAATATGAATCATAGTTATTATTGTGTTTTAGATCAGTGATTCTCAAACTTTTTTCAATAATGTACCCCCTTTGAAAAACAATTCGGCCAAGTACCCCCTGATCAGCGCAAAAACAATTTGTTAGGGACAAAAAGCCTATATAAAGAGTTACAGTATACCCGCGGCACCATCAGTGTCTGATTTATTAAAACAAGAACCTTGTAACTGATAAACATTAAATGCTACATTTCAAATGTTTACAATTCATCACTAAATTCATGGCAAACCAATTTTAACATCATGCAATAACACTAAGACGACATTAGTTGCATTGAACTGATCTTTTTAATAAGTTGTACTTACAATGTAGTGAGAAACATGGGCTTGTGCTTCACTGAGGATCTTTGTCATTCTCATTGACAGGGAGGCAACTGCAGTTATTACACTTCGTGTTTTGAAATATGTGTAACTCTGTTCATATAAAACCCACAATGCTCAAACTTCGTTACTTTTCCTAAAATCAGTGTATATTTTTTTCATTTCTTTTTTTTTCATTAACATAAAATAAATCTCACGTACCCCCTGCAGTACTCCAACGTACCCCCAGGGGTCCGCGTACCCCCATTTGAGAACCACTGTTTTAGAGCATACAGTGCAGCCTGATGTGCACTTTAGTCACCTTCAACAATGATGAGTAAAGTGACTAAATGAGCCACTAAGTTAACTGGTCATTAAGCGCAACATCTGCTGCCAGCATAGTCAAAGTTGCAGTTGAATCTTTAGCAGGCCGCAAGAATGAAATATGTAAAATCTTGACATACATTTCTAGAAATGTTGTGTTCTTGTTGGATGGCCCAGAAGCTGTTGCACTTTTCCTGAAATATTGTGCAAAAACAGGAAACACCGTGAGAGAAAACAGCACGTCGCTGCAACAATCCAACACAGCGCCCCTCTCCTTAACTTCTCTTTCGTCTGTATTACCATCTCATCCTGAGTTCAAAGCAGCGTGATGTTAATGAAGGTTCCCATGTACAAAGAGAAGCTTATGTAAATGTTACCTCTCCAGATGTTCCATAGCTCTCAGAGCCAGAACTCCAACTAGCCCCCGAGCTACATACTAGCAGTTAGCATTTAGACAAACCTTTGTACCTTCACTTGCCTATAGGGCCTATCAGATCGTCGCTGCCTGAAAATCAATATCTGCTGCTAATGAAGTTTAGCCACACATTTTAATGAAGAGCCCAATTTGCATTTAAAAGTAACAAGAGGGGAAATGGGTTCATTTTCCCCCATATCTTATTTAGTATGTACATTTGAACAGAAAGCAATGCATTAGTTTGTTGTTGTCTGTGTGTGAGGAGTTTTATTTTAATTAAGGTTCACATGTTGTTATTAAATGTCTGAAGAAATTCAGCTGATGCATTTTCTCAATGTGAATGTGCCTGTGCCTCATTTGAGAAGTTTTCACTCAAATACTTTGAGCATGTTGAATATATCGTCCTTAATACATTTAAAAAATATGAAAATATATAAGAAAAAAGAAATGAAAATACAAACTTAATATGCTTATATTAAGACAAAAAGTATCTTTAATCTCTTTTTATATCATTTAGTATCACATATCACACCTTTTTAACTAATTATGACATCTGTATATGAGATATATTAACAATTCATTCCCTCTCTCAATTGATCAAGCCTAAATGGGACACGTGGGAATGTGCTGGTTGGTTACCACTACGCTACTGTATATTAAGGGTGTTAGGATAGTTGTATTTCAGCTGTTATTAGCTTAAAGGTAACCTGAGCTACTCACATGTTAACAGTTTCATAATACCACTCTTTTATCCCCGTCTCTCTCTTGTCCTTTTCTTGTTTTTCTGTGTTATCCCTCATTCACTATAACAAGCAGCTACTGTACAAAATAAACTAGCTTGAATTCCTGTTCTTCATGATCACACATCCAACCTGGGTCTTTTTGTTGGAAGTCAAATTGCTACAATAGAAAAGCCAAAGGCATGTTTTTCTAAAGCTAAAAATCAGAATTTGAGAGAGGGATAAATGGTGCGTATGCCTCCAGACTTTAGACTTTATGAAATGATTCAGATAAACAACTTGCATGCTGCACATACTCTCACATGTTTTCTGTGTAATCTTCTCCTTGTAACAGGAGCTTTGATTCGTGTTCTTGTCGGGGCTTCTCTCCTGGACCAGGTAAAACATTAAAGCCTCATCGCTTCACTTAACAGCTGTAGCTCACCCAGGGCATTTCTTCTTCTTCTCTTTTTGCATTCATATTCTTACATTTGTTTTTATATGTATGTGTTTTTGAAACAACTGGTTTGCTTGTATTGTGTTAAACAATATTGGACACCTACTGTCCCCCTGTTAATACCTCTGGTTTATTTATACCAGATATATTTATTTTCAAGAGAAATTGAAAGATTAATTGTGTTAGTAGCATCTAAGGCTGACCATCAAACATCAGTTATTTTTTGGGGCAAATGGCATGTGTTTATATTATTTAAAGCAGGGGTTCCCAAACCTTTTCTGTCAGGGCCCCCCCTTTGGAGAAAAAAATAAGTCGGGCCCCCCCAACTCAAATAGTCAGGCTCAGTGGCGGCGCCAGATATTTATTTTGGGGTGGTGCGGGGTAGCTTGACGTTTCATAGAGGGTGCTCAAACATTTAGGGTTTCCCATTAATGTACCAGGCGCTACAGTGGAAATTTCTACTGCAACAATCCCCACGCAAATACACATTGTGACAGTTACAATGAAGGCTCGAGGCATATAGGTGTAAGCAGGGGTAAAGTGCTATTTTTATAGGTGGTGTGTGGACCTCACATAGGGGGGTCTGGGGGCAAGCTCCCCCGGGAAAATTTATTTTTAAATATTGAAGTTAAAAGCATCAATCTGGTGCACTTTGAGAGCAACATGAAGAGATCTATGGATACATCTCTCAACACCCATATGAAACAGAACTGTAAACAGATTTACTTTTTCTCTATGGATATTTTACAAATCACCCTTTTAATAGTATTTCATACCGGTTTTTAATTTATTCTCTTATTTTTTATAACTATAAGGATCATATAAACGTGTGCCTCGGAAATAATTGTTTACATTAATGGTGACCAAAACGTTTGAGATCCACTGAGATAACTTAGACTAAAGTTAACTATCTAAACACTCAGAGAGTCCTTTAGTTCACTGAGCCTCTCAGTCTGACAGGAGAGGACTCTCCTCCACTTTGTTGTTGAAAAAACTCTTTATATCCGTTAGCGTAGCTCGCTAGCACCAGAAGCTAACAACTACGATCTCCGGTACCGGTGCGCTCTCTCTCTCTCTCGCTCGTGCACGCACACAAAATGGCTCATTCCACACACACACAGCAGAGCTTTAATGAAACACAGAGACCCAGACGTAATAGTACTGTATCATATTATTTTCGAATTAATAATTTTACAAATTAGGATTTTTCTTTTTTTTTATCTTTTTTTTTTTTAATGACCATTTTTCCTCCTGGTGTCCCCCCCCTGACATGACTCTGCGCCCCCCAGGGGGGGAGCGCCCCACACTTTGGGAACCACTGATTTAAAGTATTGAAACATGTCTGGACATATTTCTTGTTTAGTCAATCATTGATCAGATATTTTTGTTTGTATTATACATTTTTAAGTATTGAGTCAAACTTCTAGTCAAACAAAAAGTGCAATTTTAGTGTCAAGTTCGAAAGGAAACTAATGATTTAACTGACTATAGTTTCCAGCACATTTTGATTAAACACAATGTAGACCAAGTATACATGTGCTTAAATTGGAAAACATAGATACTATCCTGTGCAGCAGTCCATGGTTGCTTGGGTTCAGACAACATTTAACATTTTAAACAAATTAGCTTCCTTTGGTCACAAAAACGGTTTGGGTAAATCTAGGCATCCTAATGACATAAATAAAAAAAATTATATAAAAACAATATTCAGCTTCAGGGGTCAATTATGTAACTGCCTTAAAGTTTGGGGGAAACTTTTGCAAACACCTCTGTTCTTTTCCAAATGTAAATCCTCATCTCTGACGGTGAAAGTTCTTCTTAGAGCACAGAGCATCTCCACTTTGTCACACTGCGTTCATGTTCCCTTTCTACTCGAGCAGCCCCCCTAACATGAAAGGCAACCTGCTTGTTTTCTGTAAATAACAACAAGGCAGTGTCTCCTGCGTGCCACACTTGGTGAGAATACTCTGAGATCTTTGCAACAATTTTCACGCTCTCCCCTGCCGGCAAAGTGTGCCACAATACCAGCTGCAGCAGGAAGGCAACTTAGCCTCCAGCTAGACTAAAGAGTGCATCAGAGTAAAACAGTTGTTTACTTTGTTTGAACTGCAGTATGTCACCCACGGGAGACAGTGCGCTTGAAGTTTCGCCTCTTTCACTCTCAACTTGTGACAAAGAGTCGGATGAATAACAATGTCATTTTCTCGACATTCTCCCCCCTTCTCCTGTTGTCGTATCTTCTACGTTCACTCTATTTCTTTTGCCACCCGCCACCACCCATCTTCCCCTTTGCACTTCTCTCAAATTATTCATCCGCCCTTTAAAGTTTCAGCATGCAGAAAATTGGTCGTGACACACAAACTACATTATGTTTTTTCCCCTCCTTTTTTTATAAACTAACAGCACTGCTCATCTCTCTTTAATTGCGCAGCAGTTGGGGACGCAGATGCACACAGATGCGAGTGCAGGAGGGGGAGAGGAGGGAAAGTGGGGATGAAAAGACAGCGGAGCAGAGGATTGTGTAACTTAGTGAAAGTGATGAGGCAGAGGTCCTGAGTGACCCGGCTCGGATGTGAGTGTTGTCTGTGCGCCGATGTGGATACAAGAGAACAGGAAGAGAGAAAGGGCTGATACTCATTCTTTGCTTTGCTTCTTCTTAAAGTTTAAACTACCACTGCTTATGAATATATGCTCCACTCCCACAAAATAAACTTCTCTGAAATTATTCACGTTATATTGAACTAGCAGTTTGTTGCAGTTCGATGTGTTAAGTATGAACTTGAGATGCCTTGCAGGTCTTACTTTACTAGGTTTATACATAGAAAATGTAGAATTATTCTAATTGTGTGTTCTCTAAATGTGTATCATGGTAGGATGATGAGCAGTAGTCACTTCATAACATTTTACAGTTGCATAGCAGTTGGTCTGATTTTTCATAAACAAGTTCCACATAACACACTTTGTCCAAATATTAACAAAACAATAACTAGTCAAAAATGAGACCTACACAAACAAACAAAAACCTCAACTCAAACAAAGCAGAGCTGAAAAATAATTACTTCAAATGTTTTACATAAACATACTTCAGTTTACTGTAAAGTAAGATTGTTTTGTCCTGAATGAAATCTTACAAATGTCCTGAGGAGCACTGGGGGGGGGGGGGGGGGGGGGGAGAGGGTCTGTGAGGATATTGTGACAATTTCTACATATATATATATATATATATATATATAAAAGTTACCTATTTTAAAGTTACCAAATGCAGCTTTACAGTAACTGAAAAAGCCCACTAAATGTTTGGGCTTTATTTCCGAACATACTATATGACAGCCTGTTGTGAATAGACTTTTCTTTCAGTAGACATGTTCACATGTTATAGCAGGATACCCACAGGTAACATTAATAACATTAACATTACATGTTGCAGTAAGCTATTCCAGTGAGCCAGCATGCATAATACCTGAAGTGGAATGCAGCTTTAATGTTATCAACCTTTCCTACCATGACAAGTCAAAAAATCGACTTCTATAGTCTCCTAACCATTTTCAGTGAAATATGCATAGTAATGCTATTTCTTACCATTGTCATCTGTAAACATGTGTTTTTTTTGTAAACAACAAGACTTGTGTTGATATTTTAAACAACCTTATTTAAAGTATTTGTTAGCCTGTTCTCCCTTGTGTCGGGTGTGTATACGTTGTTCTTCTCTGTTGTAGTGTGAAAAACAAACAGTTTGTTTGCCTCTCTTTCTTCGTGTTTAATAGAGATATAGATAGACAAAGAACAGTGTCAGTCTGGGGACTTGTAGCGCAGAATAGAGCCGACATCAAAGCTACAAAAGATTATTGATCAGAGAAACGGCAACATTTTCACTCTGAATCAGGCTGAGGTGTCCATATCCTTGTCCTTGATGTTTTTCTTTTTTTTAATGTACATGTCTTTAGGGAAGGGAAAGTTCAACAGGATGTACTCTGGGTGTGTGTGTGTGAGTGTGTGTGTCTGTGTGTGTGTGTGTGTTTACAGGTTTGTGTGTCAAAACACATGTCAATACACCTCTCAGCAGCTGCTTTTAAGCGCATTATGAATCAAAAAGGTAATCTGTCCTCAAGAGAAACATGTCATAAAAAACATGAGGCACCAAAACATTTCTTTCCTCTTCTCTCTTTACCTCTTCCTGACACACACACACTTGCACACACACTAACATGCACACACACACATACTGTACATAGATTATCACGATGAGTTTGACATCAGATCACCAAATGTCATAATGTAAAGTCAAACAGTGGAAGAGATCAAAGACATACACAATGTGTCAGATTGCATGTACAGTATGTGTGTGTGTGTGTGTGTGTGTGTGTGTGTGTGTGTGTGTGTGTGTGTGTGTGTGTGTGTGTGTGTGTGTGTGTGTGTGTGTGTGTGTGTGTGTGTGTGTGTGTGTGTGTGTGTGTGTGTGCGTGCGTGCGCGTGTGTGCGTGCGTGCGTGCGTGCGTGTGTGTGTGTGTGTGTGTGTGTGTGTGTGTGTGTGTGTGTGAGTGTGTGTGTGTGCTTTGGTCGAGGGACAGACTCCCTTTTCACCTCCCTGTCGCTTCCTCCTGTTTTCAACCTCTGCCCCTCTCCAACGGAAAATAAATAAGTAATACATAATATCATCATATGTGATTGAGGGGACTCTGAAATGGAGCAGTGAAGAGCATCGCCAGATGAAGTGAAGTGTTAAAAAGAGTGATTATTTTTGCTTCACTGAGGTCTTATTTTTGCCACTAAAAGCATGAGAGACTTATGTCACTTTGCGCTGGGAGGATAGAGCAGCTGAAGGGTGATTTGATAAGAGATGAAAGAAAGGTAGTGACACCCCGCTCCCCCATTTTCCCCCAGACCTTCGCTCAAAATCTCGATACTTCAAGTGGCTCCAATCATATTCTCCACGAGGAAGTGTGATATTTATGGCCGATTGCCCAAAGCCAAAGCTAATATTATGAGCTTCCACCATGCCATCCATATTGTTTTACCTCCCGTTGCCTGCAGTGAGGAATAAATAAAGTGGCTGCCGCTGTGGAGTGGCATTGGTAGTCCTGGCTTTCAAAGCACTCTCCTCGCAGGGCGGAGAGCCGGCCTGGCTGCAGAGAGGGGAGAGACGGGAAGAAAGGGGGCTGTCACTTTAGGTTGGGTAATTTTTGACGGGCACGTCAAGGCCTTGACAAGGGGAATGTGGCCGGCTTGTACATTAGAGTCAGGCTCCCAGGCAGCACTGGGGACAGGTAGTAATGCAGTCCCAGAGAGTGCTGCTCATCTGCTCACACTATGTACTTGTCTGGTGCCACACAAGGATGCCCCCTGTCGCCCCCCCTCCACTCCCCCATCCCTCTGCAGAAATGACTTTAGTCAGTGAGGGAAGAATCCATTTACAATGTGTGCTTTATAACATCTCCTTGACAATGCAGTAGTGGATTAGAGACATTTCTGATGAATCTTTTATGGAGACTTTTTCCCCCCCATCCTTCTTTTCCATGTGCACAGGCTTTCTGGGCCCTGGCGCTCCACATGCACATGTGTCTGTTCGGATGTCATCGCAGCAAGATATGAAGAGGAGAAAGCATTGGGTACTCACACAAAAAAAAAGAAAGAAAGGAGGGAGAGTGACACAATATCGTCAGAGTGGGGCATTAATATGTATCTCCAAGTCACAAATGCTGCCATGATAGCGGCGTGAAACTTTCCTTTGAAAATGAACGTCACTTGTCCTCTCAGTCATCCACTTCCCTCGCAACCAAGACAAGCGCTCTCTGTCCTCATCAATTCTTCACTGCCATTTTGACATTTATTTCATTCATTTGCATAACTGCTCCCCGTGTTTCTTGTTTCGTCTCGGTTTGAGCACAGCATTCCCTTTTCCTCAACTTTAAAATGTTGCTTTAAAATTAATGCAGGCCCAAAGAAATATATAAATATATCCTCAAGTTGACATGATGTTGTCCTACATTATTCCCTTTGAAAAGCGATTTTGTTCGTACTTACAGCTGCTCAGACGTGGCGGTGTGGAGGTGCGGGCACACACACTCGGGCTAACAGACACGATGCCTCGCCTTGCCATCCTCTATGTCTGTCTGCTCTGTGCTGTTAACATGGAGAGATGCATACTGAATGTTACAATCCGACCAACTGAACGCTGCTTTCTTAATGCGCAGGCCTCAAGCAAGTTCTCAGTAGAAAACTTTACTTCACCAGAATTTGAGTTTGTGGCCTAGACTGTTGGTTTTTCTCATATTTGTGGACACAGGAAGAGGCCTGTGGCTTTCCACAAACCTTGTTTCAAAAGGGGGTAAACCATGACTCTGAATACATATTTATGTCACTTCTAATTCGGTCTTTCTGGTTATATCTCCATTTATTTTCCAAAGCAAAGTTTAAATAAATCCGTTTTCTGCCTGAATGATGTCTTGTTTTCAGGCAGCCGCAGCACAGATGGCTTTCCTCTTTGCTTTTTCCACTTCAAACTCACCTGTCTGCCCTCATTGTCCATTTGAGAAGAGGAGCAGCGACAGAACCTGAGAATGAGTCAATGCAAATGCTGCATGAAGAGGTATAAAAAATTGATCACCTTTCCATTTGAATTCAAGGTAGGCATCATTCTCCATAAGCAGACCTGTCTCTTTAAATCAGAGGAACTGTCGCTTCTGTGACTGCCTGTTTACAAAATATGAGGCTGAAAATGAGACCTGCTCCCTGCGGACAAGCTCCTTGTATAAATATAAATAATGAATATTAGATAAATAATTTCTGCCCTTTAATAATGCAGAACTCGACGAAATTCACTTACACTGTGAAACTGGAGAATCTAACTGAAAGTAGATAATGCAGTAGTACAATAGGGGTTGGAGTGTAGTGTGTGTGTGTGTGTGTGTGTGTGTGTGTGTGTGTGTGTGTGTGTGTGTGTGTGTGTGTGTGTGTGTGTGTGTGTGTGTGTGTGTGTGTGTGTGTGTGTGTGTGTGTGTGTGTGTGTGTGTGTGTGTGTGTGTGTGTGTGTGTGTGTGTGTGTGTGTGTGTGTGTGTGTGTGTGTGTGGATGAGTTCAGGTTAGAAGCCCTGCTGACCCTGTGGTCACCTCAACAAATGAATGCTCTACCATTTACGGCTGTAAATACACCCAGACTGCTAGTGTGTATAAAATATTATATAGTGATATTTAATTAACATTTCCTGTTAAAAGAGGTCAAATAAAATTGTATTTATAATCCTAACAAGGTAATCCAGGGAATATGCAGCACAGTTAAGGCTCCACTCCCCAGGGAAAGGTGGACTTGTGGTGAAGCAGGCTGCTGCGCTGTCTGGGGGTCTTCTGGGAAAAAAAAGAGGGTGGAGATTTGATAAATGGTTCATTATGAAAACCCTTGTGCCAAAGCTAAAACTGTAATTAGCCTTAATTGGCTAATTGGATAGAACTGGTGATGGCATAAGCGTAATTGCCCCCTCTTTTCAAAGCATTTAGTGCAAAAATAGCAGTGGTAGTGACAGACATTTCATTGCTCTTTTTTAAAGGGCAAGGCAACATAACGTGTAGTCAAGCCCACTGGGAACTTGGTCCATTTTTGATGATGACCGCTTCTTTTAGCCATGTTTGTTTCTCACTCGGTTTTCAGTGCACTGTATTGACTTGTTGTGCAGCAGCCAAATGACGAATAAACCCTCACTGAAGGGAGTCCGGCTCTCCTTCGACCTGCTGATGCACACCTCAGAGATGGATTGTGCAAAGACTTTCACTCGGGTCTGAAAGAGAATTTTCTCTCTTCTTCTTCTCACCTACTTTCTCTCTCTTGACATACAAACACAAACTCACACTGAGTATTAGTGCAGCTCAGCTCAAGGTGCTGAGACTCTCTGCTAATAACACCATCTAGAATTCACGCCCTCCAAATAGGTTAATGTGTTTTTGCCCAGAGGGCCCTATCTACCTCAACAGCAGAACTCTCTCTGCACTTCCATTAAGCAAGAACACTGCTGCCTATTAGCTGCTTTGGTGTGTGTGTGTGTGTGTGTGTGTGCGTGTGTGTGTGTGTGTGTGTGTGTGTGTGTGTGTGTGTGTGTGTGTGTGTGTGTGTGTGTGTGTGTGTGTGTGTGTGTGTGTGTGTGTGTGTGTGTGTGTGTGTGTGTGTGTGTGTGTGTGTGTGTGTGTGTGTGTGTGTGTGTGTGTGTGTGTGTGTGTGTTTTCCAGGCCGCTGAGGTGCTCTGTAGTGCACTGAGGGTGTCACTACCTGGAGCTGTGCTGATGTGCTGTGTTAACTGTTGCAGGAGAACAATGTTATGGCCCCTGACAGCTTGTTAAAGGCTCCGGCATGTTGGAGCTGTGTTGTGTGTATTAGCACCCTGCGATACACAACACATATGCCCACACACTAACAGGGAACACATGTTGTGTGCTAACGGGTGAGAGTGTAAAGAAGTCGAACTTCACGCCGTTTTTCTTTTTTTACTGAAACTTTCTTTTCTTCATAACAAAAAGTGCTGCTGTCACTCACCAGGTAGACCAAACCTTTGTTGCCTGTACTAAGTGTGAACTTTTGATTTATTTGCTCATTTTTTATATGTAAAATATGTTATTTCTGTTCTGTCTGTGATTATATTTCATTAGTGGACTTAAACCCATACAAATATTGTTGTGTTGTGAAGGATGTGTCAATGAAAGAACGATGGACCAAAATCTGGCAGTGCTTTCCTTCATTAAAATAATAAATAAGATAACTACTAAATAAATAGGTATACATTTTGAATAGCAACTTATTTTAAATACTCATCCTCTTAACATACGAAACAAACGATAAAGGAAGGAGATAATTATATAAAAAAATAAAAACACATTATATTTATTTTAATTGTTTTGGTCCACTCCCAAATATAAATCGTTTGTATCGTTAATATATTTGTAAGAGCGTTCAAATGCTGTCTATTGACACATTTTAAAAATCCAATTTAATCTACAGATGTCAGCAGAAAAATATAAATTGAACTGAAATTTAATTTACATTAAAAAAAAATCCAGTTAGAGGCTGGAGGTGATGCAGGGATGTTCCAGTAACTGGGCATTGCTGATTCTGTATACTAATGTTTTAGAATTGATATATATATATAAAAAATGTATTTTTAACTGGAGATACATTTAAAAAAAATGTGTTGCGTACATCTAGAACTGCTGCGAGGACCAATTAAGTTAACAATATTACTGTGAGTCAAATAAGGAATCGAGGAAAGTTTAAAATAAAATAAATGTGATGTTCTTCGATCATTCTGTTTTTATTTTTTCCGTTTCAGCTTTCTAACAAAAACTGATTCAAACACTTTTCAGAAAGTCTGACATTTAGAAATATACTTGCTACCTTGGTTTGCAAATTTAAATATAGCCATGGGTCTTATAAAGACAGCATACAGTTAATAACTTTGGGCAACATATTCTAGGATATAGCTCTAGGTCGTTTCTACATTGCTCATGGCTCAGTACCTGAGGTAACTGCACAAAATGTGTTTAAGATTTTAAATTCAATTGGGCTCTGGTCACTAATTAAAACAAAATAAATATCCAGTTAATTATGGAGGTTTATTGTTTATTGTTACAACATATGTCAAACTTTTTAATAGTCCCTACAATAAATATACGATAACATATATTAAAGTGTAATGCATTGATTGCAACTTGAATAAAATATAAATAAAAATGTATATTCTTACCAAATTTTTATGTGAATATATTTGTAAGGATCTCAGATTATAACACTTCAGCCCGCAGCAGGTCCTGGATGTTTTGTGTCATCCTGACCCCTAGTGGACACCCACTGCTGCACCACTCTCATTTACAGAGGCATCACACACAAACAGTCAAAGGAAAACATCTATAAAACTTGTATACATTTTTGTTTGAATTAATAAATCATCTATTGAGATGTTTTGATTGCATTTCACAAGCAACACATGTCCTGAATTATTTTGTGGAAAGTATTCAAGCTAAAATGCCTAAGGCCCTTAGCACTGGTCTGTGTCAGTGAACATGTATTTGTATTTAAGTAAACTGCGCCATTATTCATAATGTTTCATGCCAAAGTCAATAACAGCCTGTGTAGAAATGTGAGTTAAATTGCTCTCAATTCTCTCTTCAACTGCAGCTCCATGCGTCTGCCTTTGACAACAATAACTCACACATTGAATATGTATTAAAGCCCGGATAGTCCTCAGAGATGCAAAGCATATATTTCATATATTGATTAATTCCATGACTGGACCAGCCTATACGGGTAAAATAGATCTGACCAACTTAGAGACAGCAGAACTAATTAAATGGGTAAAAGATATATATGGCCTCTTCAGAATATGTAAAATTAATACCAGACAAAAAGACTTGCCTCCGAGCTACTTCATCCACTCTGCAGCACAGAGCTGAAACTCTGTTTGATGGAGTGAGGATGAGAGTGTGTGTGTGTGTGTGTGTGTGTGTGTGTGTGTGTGTGTGTGTGTGTGTGTGTGTGTGTGTGTGTGTGTGTGTGTGTGTGTGTGTGTGTGTGTGTGTGTGTGTGTGTGTGTGTGTGTGTGTGTGTGTGTGTGTGTGTGTGTGTGTGTGTGTGTGTGTGTGTTTGTGTTTGAATTGATCTGCAAAATAATACAGATAACAGTTTAAAGGGGACCTATCATGCAAAATGCACTTTTGTACGTCTTGTATACATGAATATGTGTCCCCGGTGTTCCAGGGAACTCACCAAGTGTCAGAAAACACAACCCTCTCTATTTTCCTCCATACCCAAATCTCTTAAAAAGGGGCTGCAATGGATCTGATACAGACTGATCCAGATTTGAACACTTCTGTGACATCACAGAAGTGGCGCTACGGCTATTGGGCCAACTCCACCAATCAGGAGGAGACAGCCACGGACATTGCCGTTCGAAAGCGCTGGAGACGCTGTACTACTGTAGACTGTAGGACTGTAGATGGTGCTGTTCTCACAGAATCAGAACATTCAAAGACAGTGTTAAATTGAGCGAAATGAGGAATGGCTAAAATGCATGATCTGTTTGGTATTTTGAAAAATAAAAAGTATAGATATGTCTTATATAGGTATGGTCCTACACTATATTATTCAAATATAGCATGATAGGTCCACTTTAATATTGTATAAACATCTGATGGGCACACGCACACTGCCCACGAACGCAGTGTATGAACAGCATGATATGAACAATTACACAATATCATGCAATTGGCAATGACCTCAGATTTTAGCTATGTTGCTAAGACTGTGTCAAATACTTGGTCAACTTGATGGTGCCCTTGAGCTTGTGAGGTTGCTACATGTATTGAGTTGTATTATATTTGTCTGTGTTCCTGTCATTTCCCTGACCCTGTTTTATGTTGCCAATACTGCCAATACACTGGTTTTACTGATTATAGATACAACTGTAGAAATGTAACACTGATTTCTGATTTATGTTGGGCTGCAAACTATCACTATAATAACATTTCTACAAAAGTAAATGCTTGTTCCATTAAAAACAAACAGCCATCACAATCTCCCACAACTCAAGCTGATGTCTTGTTTCAACAGTCCCAAACCCACATTTAAAGGAATTACAATTTAGTTTAAAACAGAGAAAAACAGCAGATCTTCATATTTGAAAAAGGACTGAAATATTGAATCTATTATTATTAGTTAACTTTTATTTACAGGTACATTTCCTCTCAGTTGACAAATCAATTTCAATCATAATGTCAGGTCTAGTCTTAAGTGACCTATGTTTGGATGTGTCTGGAAGTTACATATTCTCTGTCTTGCTCTGTCTCTCTCACACACAGTGGGTCCTCTGCTGACTTCCCTTTTTCCTGAGAGTGACTAAGCCTCAGGTCATGTCTGTATGAGGACTCTCATTCTGACCCACTTCCAATGGTCAGTGACCTCATTTCCTGTTCTACTCGTCCAGTTTGCTTTCATCAAGACACAAGCTGATGGTGTACAGACAAACACCAGGTCAGATAAAGACACTATGTTTATCTGTTTGGATCTGACATACAGCTAGTAGAAAGTAAATTAGGTTTGAAGACATTGAATGACTTGTTCCCAAAATACATTTTAAATAAAGTGCATGAACACCTGTGCAATCCAATATTAACTTAAACATTGTAAATGTTTTCTCATGCATGAAAACGAGCGATAAAGTTATTCAAGAGGAAAAAACGAATGCAAAAAAGCTGTAATTGTTGGTATTATATTTAACTGTATTTCCTTTTATTTTTTGCAGCCTCTGTTCATGCCTCTCCTTAATCAGAATCAAAATGATTATTTTTTCAAGGGGGAATTGGATTTTGTGACCGTTGCTCCATTTAAGAATGAAATAAAATACAATATAAAAAGAGCAATAAGGGAATACAATAAAGGTATTTTAAACTTCAATTAAAAGATAAAATAGAAAACAAATATTTATATAAACATACACAAATAAAAATAAATGTACACATACTACAAAATATGAAATGTACATTACAGTATGGTGTATATTATTAACAAGATAATAATGTGTCGTAGTGACCACAATCCACCAGTAGGGGTCGTGCCAGAGAGAAGGCACTGCCCCAGCCCTGCCAACCTCCCCGGCCTTGACCATGCTCTTGGGAAGCCATCATTTATTTTTGGAACCGTAGGCTGCATGGCAGCTGTAAGACTGACGGAGGGTGAGGAGGTGGGAGGGTGAGGGGAAAGAGGACATGCAAGGAGAAGGAGGGGAGGCAGGGCATCTTATGCCAGCACCAGTGACACAAAAAGCATTGTCCTGATTTAATGGCTATGAAGTCTTGCCTCCCCCTGGTCCAAGAAGCTGCTGATGCTTAATTAGGACGGAACGCACACACAAACATACAACAAATTACACACACACACACACACACACACACACACACACAAACATGTACACACACACCTCCACCCCAGCCTGCCAGGCTCTCTGCTACCAGCCCCGAGCAAAGATGATTCAATCCAGCTTTGCATCACGAAGAAGAGTGATGAAGACCGAGAGGTTTCTGTTTCATGTAGAGGCCATTAATGTGTCACCAGGCTTTAATGTAAGAGTGAAACCTCTGATGAGTCATCATGTGTCAAATTAAACAGGACGATGGTCTAAGTGTATAACTGCAGGGACATAACCTCTGTTATGACAACAGGAAAGTAAAAATCCAAAAGGACTGAGGGTGAATTCCTCCTCAAATATACTTTTGATGTGATACCACACTGTGTTATGAGTTAATCATCGGAGATCTGTATTTTTTACAAAGTAACTTGAATGTATATTAACCCACAGCAGTCTTACAGTCGTTAACAAATGGGAAGATCTATTCTTTTTTTTACTGCTGGGATGATTGATTTTAATTACACATACATGCAGTATTTTGTATATTTATACAGTATTTATTTAATGGAAGGTCTCTGTAACTATCAAATGATTGTATAATCTTTGAATTAAAAAGTTGGATTCTTCATCTCCTTCTGAAACTAATTTAATATTTGTTTAATTTTTAATCCAACATGTTCTGATTGAATGACCTTGTTCATGATGTCGATTATTGATTGCCTTGTATTGATAATATGAGTCTCAGCGGCATGGAGAAGTCGACACAGACAGAATGAATATGTATGTGTATCTGTCGGATATCCCTTTTCATATTCCCTTAGAGCAGGACCCGAATCAGCACATGTCCCATTTGTACAGGTTTCTGTTTTTTAAAAAGTGATTCCGCTCATTTTCTATGTTTTCAAATAAAGGGAAACTCAATGTGAAACGCCGGATGAATATTTTACCATCTCTTTACACAGAGAAATAAGGATACAAGACAAACTCATGTACAAGCCCCACACAAATATATGCCAAAGTGTTTCTTCAATGAATTTACATCCAATTGTATTAAAATTCCCTTCTCCATTATCTGGAAAATGCATATTTCATAATTATTCATCCATCGCAAGGCATTGAAGCACCCAGGTCTTTTACATTTTTTATTTCTGCTCAGCTTCAAACAGTAGATCTTGTGAAGGGGACCCAGTTTTAGGGTGTGGGAATTGCTGCAGGGCGAAGCTGACAGGATTTTCAGTCTCGAGGCACCTCCCGCTTTTTCATTACAGCAAAGCAAAGGAACAAATCCAGGTCAATTAAAATAAGGAACAAGAGGGCTGAGAGGGAAATCACATCCAAGCTCTGCCACTAGAGGGCACAAGGGGCTTAGATATGTCTTGAAAATGTAGAAAACACAGCTAAGATAAAGTGCAGCAGCCAGGTGACTGGGGACGGCCGAGATAACATACAAATAACACCAGACATCACCTCACATTAATCTGACAGTTATACAAGCTTTTCTTAAGGAGAATATTACATCATTGGTCATAACAAACAAAAAATATATGTATTCCGAGTTGCAATTTGTATGCACAGTTAAAAGGAGCCCCTTTCCTTTTGGCACTTAATACAAGTCTCCTAGGTTTTACATTTAATATCCTTCTACCCTATAAAAGCTGCTTCTCCAATCCTACCAGCTCATTCTGCCAAAGGTGTGTGTGTGTGTGTGTGTGTGTGTGTGTGAGAGAGAGAGAGATAGAGAGAGAGAGAGAGCGAGGGGGGGACTGGAGGGCATCGCCTCTCCACTTTCCGTGATGGTCGTTAAAAACTCTCAAAGTGACACGCCCACGTAAAAAGCATCAGAGGCTAACCTGGGCAGTGTCACATTGAATTTAATGGCCTCTTGTTCCTGTACGGGAAATTATATCTTGATGTGAAAGGTGCTCTCCCTCGTCTGCCTCATAATATGTTGTGACGCAAATGTTCACATACATTCTCTCCTATCTTTGTCTGTCTATCTCTCACACACACACACACACACACACACACACACACACACACACACACACACACACACACACACACACACACACACACACACACACACACACACACACACACACACACTTGGAGAAGAGAGAACTATCCCAGGTCCAAGACTGAAAGGCTGTAATTGTGTTTATGACAGTGCCCTTACTTCGATACATGGCCCTTGTCCAGTGTCCAAGTGTGTGCGTCCGTGCATGTGTGTGTTTCTGATAGATTATGGTTGTTTAGTGTGTGTCCCTGTGTGTTAGGTAAATTGTGTGTGTGTGACTGTAGCCTCCTTATGACCTCCCTGATGGCCGGAGATGGGCTAAAGTCATAACTCTGCTGTCTGGCTTTACCCTTGAGCAATATCACAGGCACTCTGAGTGCGGCGAGTCAAACCACTGAGCTCCATAACTTAGGAAACACAAAGGGAAAATAACACACATCCAAACGCACACAGTCAGATAGCCACACAATAAAAGGCTAAGCTGTAATATCAGTAAAGGGTAATTCCTGTTTGTAACAACTTGGGTCTTATTTTCATAGTTCTGAGTTATAATAACATTACCAAAGCTGACATTGGGGCACACTGCAGTATCAATTCAACAAAAAAACGATAAGGTAACAAATAAGAGAGGTCAGGCTTTCAGAAAGGTTGTAAAAACAGGAGATTATACACCTCTAACACTTTAACCTGAAATTAATTGCATCCAAAATGTCAGTAATAATTCCACACTGCAGAGGAACACTGTGAGCACTTTCGGCCAGGACAATAGGTCAAAGTGGAATCAAGTTGGTGTATAAACGGTAATGGATGTTTACAAGAGACAGTTTACCTTAAACCTTTCTTTTTTTCTCAAAACATGTTTGGATAAGGTCAATATTGCCCCTCCTACTAGTTATTTTTTCCTTTACCAACTCCTGATTTCCACCTTTAAGAGCTTACCTGATGAAAATAGCTGTGGCTTAAAGCAACACTGATAAGAAAAGAAGACCTTTGCTGGTTTTCAAACCTAAACAATTAGATTAAATATGATACAACTCTCTGTAGAGCTAAGGGGAACCGGATATTTAATACATTGTAAATATAAAAACGTTGATTTATAGCAACTTTTTTGTCACAACACAAGACTAAAAAGAAAACACAACCACAGAACAAGACAACCCTGAATGACCCATTAAGAGAGAGTAAAACTAAAGACTAAGCAGCTGCAGCCTTTAAGCCTTTGCACTCCAGCATTGGAGGCAAAGGGTCATGTCTCGACTCCTGACTGCCGTGCAAACATTTCCACTTCCTCAACATTTCCTCCAGTGACACACCAGCCGCCCCGTGGCCGTTAGTCTGAGAGGAAACAACGACAAAGGACTCTTACAATAACATTATTACCATTTTGGGTGCGTGCCAGCAACACTGCGGATTACCTTGCATGGCAGACAAATTGGCAATTGGAACGCCAGCGTAATGGAGGCTAATTGCTTGAGTGCAGGGTTAGTTTGTATTTCATGCAAATCTCATATGCATAGGAGTGGGACTTGGCTGACAATACAGAACAAGCAATAGCCTATCTGAAGTAAAAAGGCGACTGAAAATGGTTCTTTGACACGCCCTGATTACTTCATATTCACTAATTATTGCTCACAAGTGATGATGATCTCATTCCTAAATATACTATTGGTGAGATAAGGTCCCGAGACGGCGATTCAATACGCTTCCACTTCCTTGTTCAAAGTGTTTTGTAATTGGACTATTTCATCCCCCAAATGGAAGATAAGTTGTTCTAAAAAAGGGATAAACCAACACATTTAGACCAAACACAAAGAAGAAAATAAAAGCAGAACTATTAAATGTGTACACAGGTTTTTAAAATGTTATTAGTTTGACCTGTGTAGATCATAAATTGAATACAAGAGGTGTCTGATTGTCTTTCAGATCGAAAACGTTTTTTAATTGAATTTAAGGAAATGAGGACATTATATATTCCCTAATAAAGGGGACGTAGTAGAAATAAGATAACAGGACTGTTTTTAAGTCAAAGTTTTGTCAAAGCAAACCCGCAAGGGGATTTTAAGTCTTTCAGACGCTGAATGATGAGACATTTGAGCGTTTTGTTTCAAAGCTGTGTTGAGCGTGTTTTTACAAAGTTGAGTCATATTCCTCTCCAAATAATTAAATATTCACGCTGTATTGCTATTCAACACGTCTAACATGACGAGACTAATCTTGTTTGCTAAAAACTGTGAGCATTTCTCACTCTTTAATCTTTTCTTGACTTCTCGTCCATGTTTGCTAAATGGTTGAGGTCCAAAGTTAAAGGTCCCATATTTTACTGTTTTACATCAATATATTATAGGTCTCAGATATATACAAAACATGTCTCTGAAGCGTTTTGCTGAAATACCAAACAGATCATTGCAGCATCCCATAATCCCCTCTGTTTCAGCCCTGTTTCAAAAGTGCTGATTCTCTGTCTGTTACTTTAGATGAAAATAAGGAACCCCTCCCCACGCCCCTCTGAGAGATATTTGTTTAACAAGAACACAATGGTGATCTAGGAGGAGATTCAGGTGATGAGGTGGGGGGGGGGGGGGGGTTACCTTGGTTGGTGATTGGTTGATGGTTACACAAGCCAACAAATCGTTATGACATCATAAAGTGGCCAAAATCTGATCAGCTCATTTTCAGACAGGTTTTTATAGAAATGGATCAGGACAAAAAGTGAGCTAATCTTTTTTCCTGAAACTTTCAGAATCTCTTTACACAGAGGGGACGCATATTGATGTATAACATTTATGAAAAAGGAGATTTTGCATAATAGGTGACCTTTAAGTTTTAATATTGGAAACAGTAGCTGACAAAATAACCTCACCTCAAGGTCCGCTCAGTAGCTGCCCACTCAGGATCTTTCAGTCATAGCAAATGCTTATGGAGACTTCAATCATTTGCCATTCAAGTTTTAAATCAAATTCAAGAGCAGTCAAGGCCAAGTCCTAATTTTTGTGATGTTTTAAGTTGCGAGTTGTGCCGTCGATCTCCCGCTGGATTTTATCATCCGCATCGAGATGGAGGAACGTCGTCACTTCATCAACTGACCACGGCGTGCTTTTTTTTTGCCATTTCTTTGAACTCCTTTGTTTTCAAAAATGCTGCAAGCGTCGATTGATATATGCGACGCTTAGGGATTAACTCGCGCAACGATTGTGACGATTCTCTCTGACCAATCAGCAGTCGAGTGTTTACGTCACTAGTTTAGCATATTCAGCCCGGTTGTTGGCCCGGTAAGAACCTCGATTTTGTAGCGCCAGAAAAAAGGTGAAAAAGTAGCCCTGAGCCGGAACTAGCCCGAGTGGAAAAGCACGGCCCGCTTAAACCGTGCTGCAGTGGAAAAGTGCAATTAGTCTGAATTGAGTCTCAGTCTCAAGTCTTCAGATGTGAAAGATAGCCTCTCACATACATTCAAATATATATTGTAATGAAGTTTATAAAAGAAACCACTTAACCCAAACTGTGAAGCCTCACCTCTATGTTATAACAGGTTAAACAAAAGTTCATAGGACACACTAATAACACAGAACACACAAATCTACAAAACAACTGTTAGCCTGCTGAGATAAAGAGTGCCAATGTGCTTTGTATTCACATCCTCCCAGCTTGTTGTGGTGTAAGTGGGTCAGGTCAGGGCCAATAATACAATATGCTTATAATCTAGTCAGAGATTTCAGGCAAGTGTGTTTCCAAAATAGACCCTTCTGTTGTGTGACAGCTGGAGAGCCTTTTGGGGTCAAGGTTCAAGAACTCACGTGGACTGTGTTACTGTAGCATGCAACACTTTTTTTGGCTGTTGTCTGCGAGTGTAGCATTAGAGCCTCTCCAACACATTAAACGCTCTGAGAGTGCAACAGTACTGCTCTCTGGCTTACTGAAGGGTACCTAGTTATGCTCCTCTAACCTCACCATCTGCATCACGCAGCCATTTGGAGCCAAGATAAATCACAGGAGCCCCTGTCCATGCTGGGAATAGCTTCTTCCAGATAAGAAAGTCAAGGGTCACATTTCTGGCCAAGGTTGACTGTCCTCGGGGCTAAATAAAGAGCCTAGGGGTTGCAGAGCGGCAGAGGCTAGCACAGGCCCCTCACACTCTATTAGGATCAAAACAACCGTCAAACTTGAACTTGGATTTATGTTACCGAGAGACAAGGAAGTGGAGCAGAGAACCTTCTGGATCCAAACACCAGTGACGCACAACTTCATCTTGATATATTTTCATAGGAATCACCACATCTGATTAATGGATTAATAGCCAAACAAGGAGTGTTCAGTTTATAATCCACAGCAGCTGTTTTCAACATTAGCCAGCCATTGTAACGCCGTTTCTAAGGTGTTTGTTTATCCTGCAGTAACCTCACAGGACCTCTGACCCAGCCAGAGGAATGTGAGAGCAGAGACACAGTTTGGGAGGTCACTGCCATCATTTACATCCTAACCACATGACAGGCTGTCAGTGGAGGTTAACACTGGTCAAGTTCACACGGGACAGTACGTCCACTGTTAGGAGAGAGGAGTCTGTACACATGCAAAACCGGTATACAACTTTCATCTATGCAAACACAATGAAAGTGTAATGTAGGACTAGCAGTAGGAACATAATCATATCACAATATGTTGGGTAGAACATTGAAGCTTTCACAAAATGTTAAAACAATGAGAATTATAATAAGTAATCATCAGTAATGTGGATTTACTGACTAAGCAAGTAAATGCAAATAATAAAAATGCTAGAACATCCTGGTTGAATGTAGAAAATGGCATCTTATCTAACATTTACAATAGCCAAAATCTGAGACGATATCTAGTCTCATATGATGATATTAATAAATATCCATAAATTGCCCAAAACCCAATCTTTGTTAATCTTCTTATGCTTTGTTTACAGACAGACAGTCCAGAGAAGAGTTGATTAAGCCCTATGGTAAGTTATGAGGATGTAATGTGTGTTGGTTTAGCATTGCATTTAAGGTGTTTCTGATATGTTTTTAACCTCTGTACATTCAACACATTATTCCTACTTTGCACACACATGACACATTCATTTATCGTGTCATGATTCACCTTGATACTGCAATAAGAAGAAAAGACATAAGCGAGGCAGAGAAAAATGACTCCCTATGTGTAGCGAACTCTCAACCCTGGCTAAACCTTTCATATGAAAAGATCGACTCTGAATAGATTTGCATAGAAGAAGAAAGAAATGAGTCCTTGTCCAAATAAGAACATGGTACAGTCAAACATGGGGGAAAAATCACTGGTTTTCAGGTTGTCCTTGTCATCCGTTGATCCCTTGTGAAAAGGCTAGACAGTCATGCTGCAGTGATCAGTCAGGGTCAAAGTCGTACTCCCCTCTCCCTCCCCCCTCCTCCTTCCTTCCTCTCTCCTGCGACTCCACTGTAGTTTTGTACATCGGGCAGCTGGTGGTGCTATAAGACTTGAGTCTCCTCCTTTCTTTTCTCCCACATAACAAGACTGTCACCTATTCTATTCTCCTTTGTCCTCTCCTCTCCATCACTCACCTCCATACGTCAACGCTGAACCACTGCAGCATCCTCAGCCAGACCCTGAGCCCGTCTGCTTTTATGGGGGGAGTGGAGATAGTGGACCAGTGCCCTAAACAAACTACGCACGACAAGGGGTAAAAGGCATCTTGAAAGAAGCTTTGTGAAATAAAAAGAGGGTTGTTTCCACTGTCTCGTTTGAAAAAGGGTTGTGAGGCTAACATCAATACTCTGTTATCATGCAAAATGAGGAAGTGAATGCTTCATTTCCCTGCTTTTGTTTAAAAGCGCATGATGCCTGCCACTAGGTCATTTGCGTGAATAGTATTAATTGGGTTCCCTCTAAGGCCACACAGCCAGCGGCTCAGTTATGATTCCAGTGGGTAAATATTTGCCTGTTCTAACCCTCACTAGGTGCCATAATGATTCTTTGTGTGTTGCACTGTGTACAATGCGTTTCTGTGTACACATCACTCAGTGCCTATGTCAGCCTGTGCGTGTGTGTGTGTGTCTGTGTGTGTCTGTGTTGCAGCTCAACCCCCCCGACAACATTCCCTCTCTACAGCTGCAGCTCGGCAGAGTTTGATCAATAACGCGTCCTTCATTCTCAAGTCGGGCCTGACCTTGGCTGCCTTTTGTCTCCTTCCAGGGGCCAGAGTGCGCATGTACAGGTTGGAAAACAAGGTTCTCAAAAAATCCACACTTGGAAGGAAAATAATTCCCCTCACTGCCTCTTCACTACAGCATTCTCATTAAGAGCCTAATGAATCATATATTTATAGCGTCCTTATCTTAGTGTAATGAGGTGATGCCACTTTTGAACTCATTTGCTAAATTACCACAGGCCACACTGAAATGGAATAAACTTCCAATTCCTTGCATATGCCGCTGCATTCATTTTAACAGGGCACGTCGATGGAAACGGCAGAAGCCCAACCTGAACAAAGAGCATCTATGTGCAGTCACATGACAAAAGGTAAGCTGTGTGATGCGAGACATGTTAAAGCACTGAAACATGTGATCTGACAGATCTGTGTACATGTGAGTGACATAGCCTGCAGGTGGTAGCTTTTATAGATTAGTGCTGCAGTCTTTCTTGTGTTATTGAGTAATGGATATTTAAATGGCCAGTAAGTGAAGAATTTAATTTCACATGTAC
The DNA here is from genome assembly GCF_949606895.1 of Notothenia rossii. Classification (NCBI taxonomy): domain Eukaryota; kingdom Metazoa; phylum Chordata; class Actinopteri; order Perciformes; family Nototheniidae; genus Notothenia; species Notothenia rossii. The sequence continues at coordinate 13,514,790 of NC_136912.1, read as the reverse complement.
ATACTGAAGTGTTCTCCAATGCTGCATTAAACAAAGTGAGTTGCTTTTGTATGTATAAGTACTCCATCATGCAGGCATATGCTTTATGATTTTCTCAGCTGGATACCAGTGAAGTTCAGATGCAGGTACATTAACGGAGTGAGTCAGAGCTGTAGGAACATTTCCAGTACCAACACTCATCTTCACTATAATAATTAGAAAAAAAACAGAGCTTTCAGTAGAAATGCAGTCTTTTTAATATGTGAAACAATACTTGCTTTATTTTATTTCCAATAATGAAAACACCTGTTCGAATTACTTAAATTATAAAGCAAGCGCAGGATGTTAAGTACATGTGTACACAGGCTATTCAGTAATTGCTTTCTGTAGGCAATTTGTATCAAGATCAACTACAAAATTAGTACAGGCAAATTACAAATTTGAGTTCTAATCCCTTTGAAGCCTTGTGGTAAAACATTGGTAGATTTGCTTCCTCCAGGGATGAACTAAGAGGGATTTAAGCCAAAAATCTGTATTCCCCTGCAACAATCCCACTGGCACTTGTGAAGAAGCCCGAATTCAAGAATTAAATCCAAAGATATGAGCAACAAACTTTTTGAGAACAAGGCCTGTTGAAATGATACCGTCACCTCAAACCCAGCATTAACATTTTTACAAAGACTTGAGGAAAGAAAAAAAACATTGTTATCTTTGCGAAGTTCAAACCAAAATGCGTACAAAAAAATATTCACCAAATCAGATGTAAATCAAAACTGGGGATTTATTAACATATTCCGATTTGACAAAATCAAACACAGGTATTCAGGCTTTACAGAACCAACAACATAGGACAGTTGTCCACCGACATATCAAACACTGAAAATAAAAAATAAAAAAACAAGGGTCTTCACTACACTTTCCTCTTCTGGGTGCTGATGTAAAGGACTGTGGAGAGAAAAAACATTACACATTAAAAAAGGCTGTATAAACACAATGGCATCTGAAATGCATTATGTCTTGTTGTGTGTTCATTTGATGCGATCAAGTCTGCTGCCTGCAATTGTACATTCTTATGGAATTTATATGCATGTACTTTAAGGCTGACCCGTAATGCTTATAGCTCTTTGCAGTCACCCTTCACTTCCCCATGGTACACCATAAATACATTCTCTGTGCTAAGAACAGGCTCACTGATGTAGATCTCAGAGTGATCACATCTCTCTTCAGAGTTCAATTGGAGAAATGTTTTTTGCACTGGTCATTCAGGGTGGAGGAGTACAGCTGCAGACTGTACAGAGAAACAGGTTATGAGCCTGCTCTGTTTTGACTAAAATAGCCACATCTTAAGCTGTTGGCTCGTTCTTCACACAGAGAACTCCACCGGGCAGCATGACTCATACTCAAGAGGGAATAACAGTAAATACAGCACATGGCTGGTGTAGGTCAGGACAGGAAGGAAGACATTGATTTTAAAGTGAATACTAAAATAATGAAACATGCTGGGATTTTTTATTTATCAACAATTGAGAGAGAACTTCAGTCACAATAATAGGTCCTACAGCATCAGCAATATCACAATTTTTGGAACAATCAAAGGGGTCAGTAAATGAAACTTTTTTTCTTTTTTGTTAAACGAATGAGGGGGGGAATATGAATACAATGTCAGTGCTTTTCTGACGGTTGTCTTTGTTTTTGTTGAACAGTACCGATTTGTGTAGTCACTTCAATTGTTTTCTTAAGTCGCACCATCTGACCCTATCAAACACATATCTCTGCCCACAACGCTCTAAGACTGAGCAAAAGACATCTCTAAAGGATTAAGATGATATTTAATTGTACACAGGGATACTTAAATGGAACAGAGTAATGTTTAATGTTATTAGTTCAGAAAAACGAACCTTTTCTAGTGTAAAAGGTTAAAAACGGACTACTTGTGGCCTGTTTTTGTTTATGGTATGATGACCACTTTGGCTACTGGCTTGTACAACACAACATTGTTCACGCTCATTTCTTCAAATTGGCAATAAAATAATAAATTAGAAAATCTTACCATTGTTTCCTCTTAGAAAAGCATCTCCATACTTGTTCTTGAGCTGCCCGTTGACATACTCCTCAGTCTGCTCGATGGCAATGTTCATGTAACCATCCAGGCAGGCCAGGACACCTGCAGGCAGATCACACACGGGTTTTGTTAAGGCATAAGAGAACTCTTAAAACTTGTAATCACATACTGGAAACAAAGGGATATGTTGTACATGCCGGCTGAATTACCTCTGTAATCCACACCAGAGTTCAGTTTGACCACCACAGGTCTCCCAATGATCTGCTTCAGAAAGTCACTCGGGGTCTGCTTTCTCAAACTCATCTTTGCTGTGATCTGAAAAAGTTGCAGAAACAAGTGACGTTGTTATGGTGCCTGTTTCCTTCAGCTAGCTACATTAGCATCGTGCCAGCTAACTCGTGCTTGATGGCGTTTATTTGTTTAATTCAACTGCAGGAGCGATTGTCTTTAAGTGGGTTCTGGGCGTAACGCGTAGTCATGTTCCCACTTTGACTCAAACACTGATGTAGTCAAGAATAATTCGCTTCACACTGTATGGACAAGTAGCGTTAGCTGCTAGCTAATGAGTGTAGCTAACCGGCTAACTGCAAACTCTGTCACGAAAATGCTTGCACTTAATGGTGTGAGAGGGTGCCTTTGCTTGTTAGTACATTGTATACGTTTACTAAATATAAAGCGGAGTGCAAATGGAGATGTTTGCTTTTATAATTGTTATTATAAGCTAAATGTTTGGTAGTGTTTCACTTACCCGAGCTACGTCTTCCAAACGATTGTATTTTGCATGGACCGTGAACTGACCAATCAGAGGCGTGTACTATACGGAGACCGAGCGAGGACAAAACTCTTAAGAGCGCGGTGGTACATAATCTGTGTGAAGTGAAAACTACATGAGCAGAAATGTAGACAGACACTGGGTAATCTCTGCTTCGAGAGTTTGACATATTTATAATTATTTAACACACAGTTTTTGTAAACACATCACCAATTTGCAAACGTTGCATGTATGTGGATAAGCCTGTTTTTTTTTTACATTTCAGATCTCCCCAATAGTGTTGTAATAAAATGACCTAATACAAACTAAAAGCTCAAATTCATCCATTTAACAATTGCTTTATTTGTATAAAATATAAATGTGTTATCTTGCAATTTATTTTTACATTACATTACAAATATAAACATTAATATCTGAATATGACTACTTTGTTGTGACATTTTATTGTGGAGAAATTATTAAAGGTAGTTTTAGATTTTGACCAGGCGTTATAAAAAGTAATTCCTGGAATGCTTCTAACCTCATTTCTAACTATGTCCCCGCACTATGCTATATTTTTACAGCACAGTTTCCATGGACCACTGCAAACTGTCACAGTCTAGATGAGAACTGGCTGCTGCTGGACAGTGAGCCTTTAGCTGGAGTCCAGATGTACAGGTTCAGGTCAGATCTGCCTGCAAGGAAGGACAGACATTTCTGGATCATAGTGCAGACTGTAAGTACAGTAAAGTAGCAACAATTAGTCAATTAACTGATAAGTGACAGTTGGCAGTTGTTTTTATATGTTGTAAATCACTCTAGTCACTTTTCAAGCTAAAGTCAGCATCCCAAATGAACTGCATATTTTGACTGGTTGATTGAAAACAAGCAATATATACATCACCTTGGATTGGGGAAATATAACCTGCATTTGCACTCATTTCTGAAATGTTTAGGCTCAACAAGGAATAAACATGTGTTGTTCTTCTCAGTCGGGGAGAAGGAATGAATCACATTGATGATATGTGTATAGTGAAACCAATGAAGTGCCTTTATTGCTATAATTGACAGAGGGCTAATTATTTTTAAATTGTTGTTCCTCTCATCTTATTCCTTTGAGATAAATAATTGTAATATTTCAGTTTTACAATGTCATAGTTATACTGTGCATATGATACACAGTAAGTGAGTTTAGTGACCTCTTTGCACGTTCTGCTAGATATGTCTGCCTTCTTTTATGAAATTCTTGGTCTTACAATAGTCATGTGGACATCTGCTTTGAAATGTATAGTAACATGATTAAGCTTTTATTTGTATAGCTTTACTATTGTTCTTACTTATTGTGACTTTAATTGAAATCAAGCACCCTTGAGGTTTCAGATCTTCCCATTATTAGTTTACTCTCCTCTGGCCAGGCTGTGTTGTGAATGATAAGAGAAAGTCCACCATCTGATAAAAACTCTGGTAGCTGGGTGCATGACCCAAACACTGCACAGCTTGGGAGGTACATGATAAATGGTGCAGGGGCAAAATAGGGATGAAATGTTGAGGTGAAAGATAGAAGAGGTTAGTAGGGAGAGAGGATGTGCCGGCGTGTTAACAGAGAGGTTGAGAGAAAGAGAGAAAGACGGAGAGAGGCAGAGAGAGAGAGCGATTGTGAGAGGTGGGATCATAAAGTACTTCTTGTGTGTCTAGACAGGTTGCTTGTTAGCAGGGCATGGCTAGCCCTGTGGAGGCTAGAGGTTAATTTGGTATCTGCTTCTGTGTTAAACTAAGGTCAGTACTACAAGTCCTTAAGTCATAAACAAGAGTGGTTAAGAGCCATGTATACACCTAGGCAACGGTTAATGAATATTCAATGAAGATTTTTTTTCTCCCCTGTCCCCTGTTCCCTTCGTTGTTTCTCGCTTTGAAGGAACATTTTGGAAAGAAAAAAATCCCAGTTTATCTCTGTTGCCTTCAATAAATGACCTCTGTGCCCTAACATTTACCTGCCTTTGCTATCATAATAGATGGCCTGACTCGCCATAATAGAAAGTGTTTTTACTATTTAAAATGTTTACTCATTATGCAGCTGAATGAAGTAAATGTAACTACTTAGAATTGATTGCTTAATACATTTTAAACCTATAATCTGATATTAACGTGATCCTTTTTTTCCTCCAGGGCATTACATTTATTGTTAAAATAAAATGTAACCTAGAACCGAGGCTGCGTCTCCAATGGCATTCTATGTTTTAATAGGCAGCTTGGTAACTGGAGCTAATACATATACACATAAACGGAGCAATCCCAGACAAATCATAGTATCCAGGTGCCCTGAGATGAGTGTGTTTAGCTTGTAACCTGCAAAAAATGCACAAATATTAATTACGCTGAAATGGAGGTTAATTGTAATGATTGACATCAGGGTTTACAATTACCATCAGCATCACTTCCTACCACGGTTTACATGGCCCCACATTCAGCAACCTATACATTATTTTAAAAATTGGATTGCGTAGGAGTACACCTTTAAAATAACCATCCTGTTATAGCAGTGAAATGCATAAGCATTAACAGGTTTTGTTTTTGCTTCTAGTTCTAACCCATCTGATGTCTAACAAAATATACTATTAATGAACAATGAAATATATTGAGAACATTTTGAAATCACTCGTGATGAGGCAGATTTCTTTGGATATTAATTTACTTCGTTATAGATTTGCTCTCCTTCATTGGTGAGAAAAAAAACCTCTAAAATAATAATTCTGTTGCTCCATATGTGTAGATAAGCAACTGTTTGCTGACAATTAACACAGTATCATTACGTTAAAAAAAAGATTTTATGTCAATGTTGTGCTCACTGGTTAGTGCAGCTGCCCCCAAGTTGCTCAAAACAATTAATAAATGCAGGTTTATTGCCTGGGTAACAGCAATTTTAAAGCTTCAAAATATTACTTATCAAAATGGTATTAAATGATTGCTGTTATGACCATTTGTATTTGTTGCAGAGGTATTAGAAGTAGTAGTTTTAAGAAAGTAGTACAAGCAACCGCAATAATGGTATACCATTAGGGTTTATTGCCAGCATTATTATAATGAGTAATTGTCCTACTGTACATTATATTTTATTGCTCGTACGTAATATAATTATTAGTATAATCAATCAGGTATCTAAAGTTCCTTTTTGTCAGGCTCCTCTGCTCACTAGCCCTATGAAGCTACAGTTTTGAATACTCAATGTCTGGACAAACGGTGAGGGACTTTTCTTCAAATGGATCCTCTGACCATCCGTAAGAGTGGACAGAGCCAGAAAGCACAACAGCAGTGCTGTCAATTGAGAGACAAATCCCATATCCATCTTAAGCCCAAGGGGCGGGGTAGTGAAATAGAAAGATTATGGTGACGGGAGATGCTATTGTAAGTTGTAAATGGAGAATGGACCAAAGGAGGCAGGGGCGGGAATAAGGAGGAGGGGAGTGCACATCCCTCTTGTGTCCTAAAGCAATATGCAGGATGGGGGTGGAGGTGGGGGCGGGGGTCGGCTGTGCAAGATGTGGAGAAGGTCTCGACTGCATTGACCCTTCTGAAGCCAGGTTTGCTCTTCAGGTCAAGCTTGATATGGAGTAGATAATGGAAAAGCTTGGGGGAGTTTTCAAATAAAAAAAAAAAACAGATTGGTAGACAGAGTGTCCTCCTTCATGCTTCTATGTAATCCCAAACTGTATGGAGCCAATAGCTTAGAAGTGATGGGAAACCTTTCTTCCATCAAAAATGGGGGCAGGAAACCCCCGCTGCACGGCTGCACGCTTGGATCTGTTGCTTTTGAGGCATCAATGGTTGTTTTAAAAACACACTTGTTCAAAGCTCTTGTAACTGTTCAGTGGCACACTGTCTCATTGATGGTCGGACCTTTACATCCATCCACCATAAAGTTAATCCCCTTTAAGAGTTCTGAATCCCTTTGTTATACAGTGATTCAGATACCTGAACACCTAGAAATGAGTTAGCGTTTTAGCACTTCTGGGCCCTCCATCACAATATAACTTGTTTTTTTGGATATGTTTATTGGTTAAATGCCTGAAATGAGGTCTATTGTTAACACCAGCTTGAACTATTAATGTCGAACAACACCCCACTTGTGAATCTCTGAAGCTTAAACCTGCAGGTCCACACTAACTCTTACTACTTTTAAATCCAGGCTGAAGACTTATCTTTTTGCCGCTGCTTTTAATTGAAACTGAGCGGTTGTGTTTCGTTTTTGGTTAATGAACATTTGGGGCTAGTAACCCCAGGGAATCAGTGTCTGGGGACTTTGTCCTGGCTGATTTTTTCTGTGTATCCTGCTCGGGACGTACACAGCTCATGTTCGGAGAAACCTTAAAGAAAGGCATCAGTAAAATGGAACTTCTGTGTGAACTATTCATATCTTAAACTGCACTGTAACTTTTTATTCACATATTTTTTCTTTTAATGTTTCTTTTATTATCTTTTCTTTTTAATGACTGTTTTTAAATGCCTTTGTCTGAATGTCTTTCATTTTTGTAAAGCACTTTGAATTGCCTCGTGGGTGTGCTATATAAATAAACTTGTCTTGCCTTAAATTTGTCTTAAAAACAGCGGTTCCAAACAAGTCGCTAAATGAGACTATAAACCTATTCACAGCGAAGACAAGGGCGCCTTTGATAACTGTTGTGTTGATGCAACGCTGTTATGTTGTTTGTTTGAATAATATAATCGCTCTTTACCTCCAGCAATTTCTGTTATGATTTCAAAATCATAAATTGCTTTTTATTTTCTGCAATTTCCCAAATCCAAAGGAAACACATTTATTTTGCAATAACGAATCAAAAACCATAGGTATTGGTAAATTACCTACAATGTACAACGACTCTCTTTCCACTTTGGGTTTAGTTCCTTATTATTTTTGTGCCAATTACACACCTCTCAACTTCCACTAAATGATTCAGCTGTGATCACTGACAGTTGACAGTGGCTGGCTACCCGGGGGCCCCTTGCTGAGAGAAGGGGGTGGCACATGGCCAACAAGGTGGGATATAATCACTCCCTGTAATTTGGAGGAAATCCACTGAGCTGCTCACATTCGAAATGAAAGCCTTCCTCTTGTTTTGTCGCTCTGCACAGCAACCAAGCTCTGCTGCTTTCAAAAGCCTCAGATGAGAGGATGAGAGAACCAATTCTGCCTGGTTGGTGTCCCACAGGGGTTTGTTCTGGGACCATCTCAAATCAGCTTCAGCCCTGGAGCCATGTTCTCTCCCAAAGGAGTGGCAGCACAGACAGTCAGGCTGCCGTCCTGTGGTATACGGCCGGGCGCAGCCAGCCAGCACACAACCCTCCTGAGATCGTCCTTTGTGGAAAGTGAGCTCAGTGGAGCTTATGCTGAGGGCTTTGCTTGTATCTTGCTGTCTGTCTTTGTGACACCCTGTCATGTCACGTTTCCTCTCTCACTTCCCTTCAATATCTCAATCGAAGGCAAGGAGGCAAAGCATTCTAAAACCAACCATCCCACTGTTCCCTTTTGTCGCATTATGTTAGAAAAAAGAGCATTGAACATTCCATTTTTTTTAAAACAATATGACAGGCTTGTTTGGATAGGTTTGTCAACAAGCATCCTGTCATGAAAATAATTATGTGCAAAGTAACTTATAATTACACTTTGTTAACCTCAGCATGCTTTTTTCTCTCAACCATCTAAATGACAGTCAATTTCACAAGAAAATTTGGCTCGAGCCATGAGCAGATCGCCCAGTTGCTCATTTTGTCACACAACACTATCCTACCAAGTTGTCAGAGACACTGTAGTGGTTTTGCTTGATAGATGGTGAATGGTGCTTATACAAGGAGCCACTCCAGTGCGCCCATAAATATGCATCGTGACATTTGGAACAAAGCCGCTCGTCCTCTCTTTCCTGATGAGCCCTGCCTGCATACTATAACATATTGCCATACTGTCACACCTTGTGTTTCATAGCCAATCTCTCTGTTCATCAACTTGGCAGATAACCTCTATAGTTGACAGATGATATGGGGGGATGGCATTAGGGCTCTACTGTATGCAAAACCCGAAAGTGAATTTCCAACAGGGAAGCTTATACCGGTAATTAATAATTAATAATTTGTATTTTAAAGTGTATACAGTATAATGTATGGTCTTGTTCTCCAGACAGTTTGGAGAAAGTCAATTAAAATGTCTCAGGTCAGAAGACATGTTCTCACACTTACACATAGAGTCTGTTAGGACAAGTGCAAAAGAATGCTCCCTGTTCTCACTTCAGCGTTAACAACATAACTGGCCTCTTTCTCCAAACACCTCATTGCTTTAGAAAGGAATAAATATCCAAGACAGCCAGGAGCAGTTCCTTTCAAATCCCACACACACGCATATCTCCCTCTCTCCTCCATGTCTCTCTCTCCTTCTCTCTCTGTCATTTGACCAGCAGTGCTTCCTGCCACTGAGGACCTGTGACTCATCAGCCAGGATACAGCCACGCTCTCTTGCCTACCCTCTTGAATATTCATAGAAATAAGAGGACTCAAGCTCAGACCCATCCATCTTGTACTCGTCCACATTTATATATAAAAAGAGGAAATGTGTGTTGGGTGGGGGGGAACAGTAGTACTAGATATCTAAACGGGTGCTTCGAGAGAGTGGGCGTTGGGGGGGCTGTTTTACACTAATTTCTTTATCCCTTTCACAGGAGTGCCATGTTACAAGAGAATTCCTGAGGCGAGCCAATGGCCCGATAAATCTGCCGGAGCCTCTCTCTCAATTTGTCTCAGTGGAATGTCAGCTGGCAAGCGCCCAGACACTGAGAACCTCTTTTCACAATGCGCCAATCTAACAGACGAGATCCCATGTTGGAGCTGCAGTACGAGGACTGGCATGGATAAATTGCCACGAGCCTTATCTAGGTCTCTTTATGTCTAACTGTCCGAGGGCTTGTTCCTCTCAAGGCCTCCGAAGGCCACTTCCTCCCAGACCTGGCGGTTAACCTGAATGGCTGAGTGGGTGACATTGACAGAATGCAGGTGTCACCAAAGAGGAACCTGTGATATGACACAGATGCCGTGTCAGCTCGTCTTACTCCATATGACCCGCAGTGTGAACAGAAATTGTACTGTTTAGTGTCCTTCGTCACTGTGTGGCGCAGTCTCCCACATAGCTCGGTCCAGGTGGTGGAATGGCAGAGTGGGAGAACAGACCATGTTTGTGTGAAGATGCAACAACTATCGCTCTCTTTTTCTTTCTCTATCGTTTCCTCCCTCACTCCCCCCTCCCAGTCCCTCTTCAAACAGACTGCTGTAGCACTTCTTTGTACTCTATTTAAAGGTCTTAGGTTAGCAAACAACAAGATGCCTCCCCACCTGTACCCCCAAATGAGTCACGAGTCATGAATGAATTTGTTTATGAACAGTATTTGCAGGAAAAGAGCATACTGTATGTACACAGATGGATAAGAGTGTAAAACTGTTCTTTCCCAATAGACATATCAAGTTTTTATCACTGTTTATATGAATAATTTAGCTGAAATTTAGTTTTATTACAAGGTTTTTATTAATTATATTATTCATGTTATCGCATTTACATCAGCTGAAGTACAAAAAGGAATAAAAAAAACACAAATTAAAAGCACCTTTGCCCCTACAACCATGTTACCACAGCAAACCAGACAAGCGGATTTAAGGGGTTCATGTTACTGCCTGACAGTTGGCATGACTGTAAAAAAAGGCATGTGCCAAGTGGAGCTGCCAATGCTCAGCATGTCTGGTTTTAATATTTTAATGTGTTTCATTACAACAGTATGGGCCAGATAGCCTTTCCAACGTCCAGACAATCGCCTGCAAATGAACAAGATTACATGACAAGCCCTGAATGACAGAGCTACCCACTGCTGCCTACCCCAGCCACTTATCTGATGGTAGCCTAGCAACAGATCCCTGACCTGGCTTTGACCTCCACCCGATAAGGTCAACACCTGAAGGCTCTCCCATTGGAGGGCTGGCTGAAAGAGAGGTGGAGCCTGGGGATGTGGGGAGACAAAGGACTCACAGAGCAAGGGCAGCCTCCTCTGCATAGAGTTCCCTGCTCCCTGCTGACAATAAAATGTTCGGATAAAAGCATGGCAGACCTCTTCACCAGGGCTCGTTATACCTGTGTGTGTGCGTGTTTGTATGTGTGTGTTGGCACCAGACGCAAGCCAATCATAAAAGGCTGGTAAAAAAAAAACACAAAAGCACTTGCCAGTACACTGTCCCCCGTAGCAAATTCAGACAGCAGTGCCTTAATTCAAACAGGGTCAAACATATTCAAACACCACATCAGTGAGAGGGAAAAACTGCACTTGCAACGATTCAAATTAGAAACTATTGTGGTGACAAACAGAAGAGACACATTTTGAAGGAGGTGCTGCATGTGAAATTAATCGACCGGAGCAAAGCGCACCGATAGACATCCCCACTCCTCTGTCATTTGTGTGCACACATACAAATCTCACTCGGTTTAACAACAGTGATATGGAAGTTAATCCAAATGGTGGTGGTGGCAATATCCTATTAGACGATGGCAGTAAAATCAAGCTGAGTCTGCTAACACATCACAGATATCAGAACATGTTCAGCACGCTCCATTACAATACAAGTGACATCAATCAGCGGGGGTCCTCTTACACACACATAGAGACATAACACAAACATGCAAATCATACACACAGACGTGCATAAGCCTGAAGTACTGCTAAAAAAAACATGTTGGAGTGTTGAAGTGCTTTTCCATTTGATATTATTATAAATGGTATTATAAAGAATGTATCACTGGTCTTTCGCTAGATAAATTCAAACATATTGTTGAGGGAAAGATAGTCGAGCACCCGAGGGCAGAAGGGTGGACATATGAATAGCTGTTCATAACACGTTTTGTAATTATTATATTATATATTATAATTATATTTGCTCCCCGAGCCTCTGGTATGAAAAGTGATTTAGAGGCAGGTGGCAGACAGTGTTACTGTCCTAGAGCTTTGTGACTTTCTGTGAAAGATGTACTGCAATTCAGTATGCAAACTGCTCCAAATGATAAAAGAGCACATTTTTCTTAGAACCCGGTTTGCAAGGAGTGTCCCACTAATCATTCTTTTCCTTTTTAAATCAGTTTTTAGTAAGATAGGGCTGCATTTGATACTGTGCACATCACTTTCTTTCTGGTGTGCCTGGGTTATCATTCAGTGGGTCAGGTTTGGCACTGCTAAAATAACTCTTGTCCCTGATTTGAAGGACCTGCACTTCCCTTCCTTTTGCAAGACCTCTGCTCGAGTTCACCCAGGCCAACTTAGGCTCCTCCTCTGTGTGTGGTGTGTGTGAGAGAGAGGGGGGGCTCTGTCTTCTTACTGCTTGGAAACTGTTGAAGGTCAAAGGGCAGGAAGTTGGCCACCTGCCTCTGTCACTTTAGTAAAGTAGAGAGGAAGTGGCGGCAGGAGAGCAACACATAAGAGACAAAGCGAAAGTATGAATGTCTGTCAGTGTGTGAGCATACATTTTTGTTAGACATTTGAATTTAAGGTCAGATGTGTTTAACTGAGGCCTAAAAATCCTTAAATAACTAACATTATAATGGAAGTCACATCCTCTAAAATCTCCAGCATTTTCTGATGTTGTTTCTTGCTTGCTGGGCATTTTGTTGACCTCTATGAAACTTATCTGATCTGCAATCTTTATGTCTGATTAAAGGAAACGACTGCTTCAGGCTTTGGAGTTTCATAGCACCACAGCTGAATAACCTGGTGCAGGGATCTCTCCACTGGTATTTGCTAGAGGCGACAACCTTTCCTCGCTCCCTGCATAAATGTGCCAGGCGAAGACGAGAGCATAGAAGGCCAGAGGGCAAGAAGGGTGTGAACCACCTGCTTCTGTCACACTGTCAGGATGAAGGCGAGCGGGTGCAAATAGGGTGAAGTGTGTGTGTGTGTTCGTGCAGGAGTTGGGTTGGGGATGTTGTGTAGGAGGGGGGTGGGGGGGGACAGGTGGCACGCCGGACAGCGCTGGCACAGGCCACCCCAGGATTTATCACTCAGCGACAGTCACGGCTGGGCAGGGGACAGATGTTTCTGTTTACCCCAGGGCAACATCTGACTGGCCGAGCCTAACGTTAGCCCCACAAGCCTCGCCCGCCCGCACAGGACAAAGCCTGAGAGGATAGGAAGAGAAATAGACAAGGAAAGGAGAAAAAAACTGCAGGATTCTCAGTTTACCCCCAAGGCACATAAGCAAGTCAGCTTATTTCTCTCCAGTCAGCTCCATCCTCCACTTGCACCTCAAACTCATTAGACCCTCACTAACTGTTGTGCCACTATAGGGAACCGTTTTAATAAGTAGTAATAATGCAGACTGACAATATGAGCTGTTTTCAAAGCAGGGAACCTGTGCCAGTTATTGGGGAAACAGTTGTAATTGATCTCGGGTATATGCTACATGTCCACTTAAAAGTAGAATGCACAGCTCTTATTGGGGTGTTATTTAAGGGCCATTTAGTGAAAGCTTTTTGCATTAGTGTATGTGTTTAGTGTACAGTGTTCCAGCTGGGAAATACGAGCGCTGTCACTGGTAGTGTAGCTGGAGCACACGTCCCCGGAGGAATGAGGGATGACCTTTAGGTTCAACCCTGAGTGAGGTCATGTCAGAGTTACCATGGTTACTATCAGCAGACTCCTGGTGCCAGCATTACCTCAGCCGCCTGGCATTGCCAGGGTCAGGCAACAGGCTGTGACCTCCCCACGGTTTACTCAACTTTTGACAAAAACACCACTAACTATAGTCTAGTACAGCTTATTTTCTGCCAATAAAAATTTGATTTGACTTACATTACTAAACCCAAATGTACCAAAATGTGTTACAGCAGCAACATGTTAACAAGGCATTGCATTGAGTTAAGAACATTTAAATAATAGTAAGTATATACATACCAACGGTTGAAAGGCATATATCTATGGAGTATCTATATACTGTATTACACAATATGACATGAACAAGTTAAAAGTCACTATAACAGTCCAACCTACTGCTTATAAAATATAAAAATAGGTTTTTTTAATTATTTAATGCAATGAGGTTAAGTCATGTTTAGTAGCTGGCATTTGGATGCAGATGATTACCATGTTTTAAATGATTTCAGTCTTGAATAAGTCAATCTGCTGAATTAAGTTTAATATCACAGTTTTCTTTCATTAAATAGCCCTAATGATTTAGCACTGAATAAGTCATCAGGCAGGAGAATTTCAGCTTCCCTAGGATTGTAAATACCACATTTGTGAGCATAAACATGGCTCTTGGAAATCTAGAAACCTGCAGAGAACGCCAGTTATCTGTGATTTCATCAGGACATACAACAGTGCTGCTGCATTACAATGATTTACTGTAATAATAAAAATATAGTTTGCACTGGACTGCATTTCATGAACATGGTAACTGATCTGTACCAGGAAATGTCTCTGGATGCTCTTAAAATCACCTTTTCCTTCTTTTACAACTTATTTCTGGCTTATTTGTGCACTAGCATAAAATCACAAATGTATGTATGTTGGACAAACTGCTTAATTTATAACTCTTTGTCCAAGTTCAGTGTTTCCAGCAGAACTACATTTGAGTACTTTTTCCCCGAGGTACTTTGAGAAATCGTCTAGAGGTCTTGGCCATATGCTTATTTTGTTCTGTCCACAAAAATACAATGTGCAAAAATCTAAAAATTATAATTTCACTTTTGCCTTGTAGCAGCTCATTCACTCTGCGATCAGAGCACCGGTCCATAGACTATCCGTCTGCAGGTGAAGGTTAGAAACACAGCTGTGTACACACACACAGAGACATACAAACACTCACACAAGTCTATTAAAATTGTAATGTAAACCATTATAATATTCAGTATCACAACCCAACATTATCTCTCCACAAATGAAAAACCTAATGGGATGTCTTAATCATTTCATGCAGGAGATGCAATAATACATACCGCTATTCTATTTGTGGAACATGTTTGTCCACTCTCCTCCTGATAGGCCCCATTTAATCATGTTGTTCTGTTTCCTAATTAGCAGAAATGCAAAGTGTCTTTGTCACCTGTGGACAGCCAAGAGGGCTAATTTGGGCTTTTCACTAATTGCCACGGTAACGAGCCTCCTGCGCCTCCACTGGGGGTGGAGGAAGGCATGGCAGGAGGAGGATGGAGGATGGAGGATGGAGGGATGAAGACACAGCTCTCCTCACACACGGCCGAGGTGTGAAAGAACGCGGCAGGCCAACAGAACGCAGCCTGGAGGAGTCCAACAGCAGGGAGTGGGGGACAGGCTGCGCTGTGAAAAAGCCCCAACACCCAGCTGAGAGGGAGGAGGACTCAGCTCTGGCCAGTTTTGCTCTCTCAACTTTGATGAGGAGATGACTACATTGGGTTGGATAACTGCTGGACGTTTTTCTGACACTGACACCTGTTATTGTTCCTACCTGATTTAATACTGGTTCCCACACAATGTACTTTTTCTTCCACTAAAAACTATTATTTTAATAGTAAAATTCCAGGTATAACTCAGCAGGCAGTTTTTGATGAGCAGCACGACATGTATGAAGACTGTGTGTGGGGTAGGAGGATATGACAGCAATATACCTAATTCATATATAGGATGTTTGAAAACGAGGATGTTTATTGTAATTAATTAAGCTCAAGTTGCAGCTTTCAGTTGTGTTTTGCTTCATGCTACTTTTCATATAGTTTTTTTTAAATCATGTTAAAATAGAAACTTTAGAGGGAAAAAATAGGGGTTCTAATAAGCCAAATGCTTGAAATGTCTTTCCTTCTCTATATATAGGTTCTCCTGGTTTTAAGATAATATTACTAAAAACACATTATAATTACATAGCATTATAGAATGTATGTAAAGTTAGCAAAATCATTCTGTAGAAAAAGCCAAAGATTCAATATTGAAATACAAAATTGCTTTTCAGCATTTTAATTCCAGCATGAAGCAAACGGGATGCTTAGCTTTAATTAAAATATACATTTTGTAATAGACAACTCTTCCCTGTTGTGCTAAAACTAGCTTAATTCACATGCCTCTGCTTTATGTAGGCTATTTCTCAGCGTCTAAATTGACATTCATGTTTGCATCATTCGCATAAATTATTATCGTCACTCCTCGTATTATTTTTGCAGGAAATTAAATGGACACCGTTAATGTATTCGATTCGATCAATATGCTCTCTCTGCTGATTTATACCATCTTTGCTTCTTTTTTTTCAAATACATTTTCTTTTCAGTAATACACCCTGAAAGCTTGGGGGCACCTTGTCCGTACGCTGCTCTCGGGGGCGCGCAAGAGCGTGTTTGAGTGTGTGCGTGAGTGTGTGTGTGTGTGAGAGAGCGTGTGAATGTGTGTGAGTGAGCGTGTGTGTGTGTGTGTGTGTGTGTGCCTGCGCGCGTGTGTGTGTCTGCTCTGCTGTTGCTGCCCTTTGATCCCTGCATTAGTGTTAGTTAGGGGCTCGGAGACACACTTGCACCGAGAGCAGCCATAGTCAAGACACGGCAACAACAACAGCGGCACCTCCTCCGCCTGTGTTCCCATTCCCCAACAATACACTTTAAACCGAGCAAAGCCAGGTGCACGACCGAGTCCCTGCCATCACTGGCGCCTCCAGTCTCAATGGGAAAAACCTTTTTTCTTCTTATCCCTAAACAAGGACGAGAATGTGATTAAAAACGGGGGAAAATGCCAAGGAGGAAGCAGGAGCAACCCAAGCGCCTGCCTTCACGTAAGTCGGATTTGTACCATTTTAACGTCTCTCCGTGTGTTTTGCGCAGTAGTTTAGGGTTAAAGAGGTGAAACAGACAAAAGACTCGGCGTAGGTTATTTCTCCCTTTTTAGGTCCGAGCGAGGCAGCCATGTTGTTGGCGATGGGTAACGTTAGCTGAAGCAGTGAGTGGATAAATGATACGTGGCTTTATTAAAGAGTATAATCGATTGGAGGTCCGGTTCCGCTAAAGGTTGCGGTCAGTTGGCATGTCGGTAATGTGTGTGTGACGGAATAACGGCCGAGCGTTTTCGGTAATGTGCTCGCCTCTGCTTGCTCGCTTTTTCGGGTAGAAAGGGGAGGATCTGGGAGTCTGGCCGCAATAAAATGAAGGGTCAGTCGGATCAGACATCCAGAGTCTGGCTCCCCCATACCCCCGTGTTCCTAGTTAGCAATAGCGCTATCTAGCAACCTCGGTCAACTTCATTTCCTCTGATAAACGTGTAACTTTCACCCCGTAGTTTTTGCTGCTCCAAATCGCGGAACCGAATTTGTTCGCGCTTGTTTGTCGTCGACTTTAAAAAGTGTGGAGAGAATGTCTCTTTTTTACCCCAGGGCAATGTGTGTGTTTTTTTTCTACCCCTCCCAGTCTGCATGCAGGCTATGTCAGAGCCATGGTCGGTCACCTGAAGTTCAGGGATTTTCCCCCCTTCCCTTTGCAGCCATTCATTGCAGACAGACTACGATCAATAACGCGGTTAGAAAAGGGAAGCGACAGTTGTGCTCTCCTACGTTGCTTTAACAAACAATTAACCGCAGCAGAAACCTATTGTAGTTTCCGTGTTGTTGATTTTGATGGGAGGTTGGTCTACTTTTGTACATTTGACCCTCCGTATCTTGGATGTTCGTATTGTGCCTTTTATCAGTCCAGATAATGAAAAAGCTGCGATAACATACTCTGGCCACTAGAGGATTGCTTGGAAGGTAGTGGGCAGTGACAACGACTATTTAAGAAATTATCCACAGTGACATTTTCTGCTCAATACATGAGTAATCCAGCTCAATTAGTCACATTGGTGTGCAAAATGTAATGAATAATTAAGTGATTCATCTTTAGATCAACGACGTCCCAATATATTTATCTTATGACACACTATGTTCTTCATTTCTTAAATGTCAGACCATGCCAGCTGTTTATCAAAGCCTGTCACCATAAAGAAAAACACTTTAAGTTGTGACTTTTCCTCAGTTTACTTACATTTACAGGAACTGAGGAATGAATGCACCTGTCATACTTTACACATACAGTTATTACTTTAGCTTCACAAAGAAGACAAACATGCCGTTTTTTAAATATTATTTTGGTAATATTTACTGATAAACAGCCCAGAGGATTGACCTAGGGTTGAACTTGGGAAATGGCAGCGGTTGGTTCGGAGGCATAGAGGTGGAGAATTGGTGACAGTAGTGAGTGTGTTACTGAGTGGCAGGGAGATATTTGTACAGTGAAATGCTTCATAAGGAGTATGTAAGCCATATGGTTGAACTGTACAGAACAGGGTCATGATATTTATACATCACATATTAATATATATATATATATATATATAACCCATTGCAGCCTCTTTACTACCACTCTGCATACCGAGGCTTATTTAGGGAGCTTGTTCATTGAATATCTACCTTATCGGCTACCAAAAATCTGTGTTTTATGAAGCGAATTTAGTGTTCTGTGTACACATGAAATACATGCAGTAGTTAGTTATTTGCATACCTAAAGCAGGGTGCATTCTGCTAAATGTCCCTTTGTTAGTGGCATTCATAAATGAGTAGGTGCATAGTACAGTATGGGGTACATCCAGTGATGGTGGATTAAGAAAGAATGGTGGCTTTCATAATTGGAGTAAAGTGTGACTTCCTGGTCAAAACAGGGATATTTTTTCCTCTCTAGTCTTTAGATTTGTTGTGATATAATTGAGTAGCTACATTTAAATAGATGTTATGTTGTTGACATAATTGTTTTGAAGCTCTTAATATGATGCCCACCTAGGTTAGGTTTCTCAATTGATTGTCTATTTCAAAACCTTAATGCACCCTGGAGTTTAATTTTGACTACTCAGATTAAAAAAAAATAGAATATTTAGGTTTTCTTTGTTTCAAATATAACAAAAATAAATAAGCTTAATCACTTTGATTTATTTCCCTCTTGTTTTTTATAAATCAATGTCCCATCAGAAAAATGGTGCGATCCAACGATTAAAATGCATGAGGTTGTGTACTGAAGCTCTGTTTCACACAGCAGCCTCATTATATTGTCTGGATCCGTCAAACATGAAGTCCAATATTTCCCATCTTTTGGACAAGAGTAGAAAGTTAGTGCATGTCAACCTTTCAATTAAGCAGCTTTGTAATTGGTCTGTAACAGAAATACCCCTCACCCACGTATCTGAAATGATGTACTCCTGTGTAGGCGCTGTACTGGAGCACTACTGTGCCTGTGTTCCCGGCTTTAAATGAAAGCCTTTTCTGATTTCTTTGTTTTTTTCCCCCTCCTCAGTCAACAAACTGTCAAGAAAAAGTATGAATTTGTCAGAAGCTTTTTGCGCTTTGTTTTGGATCTTCCCACTCTGGAATGGAAGTGTCACCTCATGCCATTCGCTGTCAGTCTGTGTGTTTTCATTATTCAGCCAACAACACCCTGGTGGTGTGTGCCAGCCAGCAAGCACAATATCGAGCTTCAAATCTCTTCATCTGTGGTGAAAAAGGGCAAGCCAATACACTGGCTTTAATGCTGGAGGTGCTTTATCTTAGCACAGACCCAGATATATGGCCTGTGTAGCCCAGTGTGCACTGTCCTTTTGTGTGTGGCACAGCTTGCGAGAGGAGACTATTCTTGAAGTGTGTGTGCAGGGCACGCACATGTGAAAGTGATCTAGTGTGTTTGTGTGTGTGTGTTTGTCTGTAGGTACATAAGCCGGCTATGGAGGTCACAGTACAGTATGGCGCCTTCACTCTGACAAGTAAACATGACCTTTGGTGCCACAATGAAAACTGCCATTCTTTATGACCTTGCAGTGTGTTATTGTTGGTATAATTTTGCTGCCTTATTATTCACTCTTTAAAGTTGCAGATAGTGAAAACGCTTAGGGTTTTATATGCGGGACTTTGTGGTTTCAAAAATGACATTGAAGAAGTCATTATAAGCCTATATCCATTATTGTTTGGCATATATCATTTCAAAATGTTGATTTTAGTCTGTTGTCATTAGGTCAAACATTACCATTAAGATTTCTCAACAAGAAGTAATTCTTGTCCTCAAAATTAAGTGGGTGTGGATGTTAAAAATATTGACTGAGAGAGTCCATATCATAAACAGCACAACCGTAACTATATATTTAGATATTTGCATCCTGCCTACTTATCCTATGGTAATCTACATTTAAAATGGGGGATATTTTTTAACGTTTCCAGACTGATTTCGGCTCTTCTTTGTCAGCCAATAGCTGACTGACTGGGTGGCTCTCTACCTCACTGTAATGGCGGGTCACTGGCTCCCTTCCACTTGCTATGATTATAATGACCTTGGTAGGGCTGGGGCCCGAAAAACATTGGATTAAGGGGAAAGGAAAATTAGAGGAGGTTTCCATTTCGCTCTTGGCATAAGATTTGTGGGGTATTTCTGCCAAGAATCCCGTACCTCACCACCACGTCCCCCCCTCAGGTTGATGGGGCTTGGGTGCTCTGGCGGTGTCGGGCGAGTGGAGCTCAAGCGAATAATGATACACAGACTTTAACTTAGAAATGAATTAAAGGGCAGGGGAAAGGTGGTGGATGCCTCGCTCACCATACCCTATCACAGAGAGCTGAGAAACCGGCTTTTAGCGAACGTACAGCCGCCAAACTGGACTCTGTCTTTTGTGTTTTGCTCGATAGTAAATGTAAACACCGATGTAAATACACCGGTAACGTTTGATGGGCCTGGCTAAATCTTAGATGTGAATCTTATACACATACGTTAAGCTTATTCTAAAATGGCACGGTACATAGGCAGTACGGTGGTGATGCGTTTCAGGTTGAATACAACTTAAAAATAAATGTTTATGTTCTATTCAGTTAAAATGCTAGTAAGTCGAAGATTTAGTAACATTTATTTTTGGAGAGAAACTTGAATAAATACATTTGTTTGAGGGAGATTACTTTTATTTTAGATAAAGATTTAAAATAGATACTGGAGAGGGAATTATGACTACCTAACCCTAGCTATTAGCAGGTACATAAACAACACCACTAACGCCCATCTTTTTAAAATCCAATCAAATTGGCAAATTGAAATACAATGATGACTTCCTCATTGTTTAATCATATTATTGAAATTTTTATTTTTATGCAAATAACTACCATAGGTGAAAATAACATAGTAGAACATAATATTAAAAAAAGTCTTGCCTGTGTATAATCTTTTTTTATTCAGCAATCTATGAAGAATTGTATTAAAAAGAGGAATCTGTATTAAAGTTTACTTTTCCATTTCCATCCCTTCGTATTGTCAAATCCCTCAAGAGATGTAATTGTCCAGTAAAATGTTCTAGCCTCTGATGACCTTTATCTACCTCAAGAAGACAATTATCATTTCTAATCACAGCTTCAGTAAAAAGATATTCAGGGCAACAAGTTTGAAGATTCATAACTGTGTTGTTTCAGGGTGTAGGTTTTTTAAGGTCAAAGCCGGTATGTATTTATATAAAATGTTTTTCCTTACATAACCTTACCCTCTGAACGCCCTTTGAACTCAATATCTGAAGGCTGTGTCTTGTCCTAAAAGCTTTAAATGTTAGCTTAGTTATGCTAGTCAAAGTCCCGCCCATCCATCTAATAAATCCCAAAGATTATGTAGATCTCCTGTTTTAAGAGCATTGTGGAATCGTGGTGAATTACAGAAACATCTGGCATCAAGAAGTTGATCAGACATAAATCAAAACCCAAGTTATTTGTGATATGGCTTTTTAAAAGAAAAATCCTCTTGAGTTATTCCGTCTTATAACTCTCGCATTTTCTTGATTCCAAAACATTTGAGGTCACTGGAAGGAAGGAGGCATGAGTGTTTAATAATTTAGCAACACAAATGTGTTTTCGGCAGAAGAGCTGGGTGAAGTGTGTACTCTGCTTGTATTAGTCTAGATATCGGTCCCAGAAGTCGAAATAAATGTTCAGGTTGCGATCGATGACTTATGAGAGCCCTACTGGTTCTTTGATCATAAGGAAGTTGTGTCCATTGGTTTGCTGTGCAAGCAGAGCCTGCATGTCACTCACTAGCAACCATCTATTTTGAAAATGAGTCATGAAACATTAATTTTTTCTCATGACTAATTCTCTTTTCTATCAAACAGCCAAAAAGTAGTAGAATAATGAGTTTGAGTTAACTTGCCTAACCTAAGGTAGCACGTCATGCAGTGTGACTTGTGTGCATGCTCACATTGCGATGTCAATGATGAGGGATGTATTTTGAGCCCTACAGCTCACCCCAACTGTTAAAGTTGCTCACATGTGAAATGGCAAAGCAACAAAGTTAGAAGGCATGTTTTATTGAAAATGTTGTGCTTTGTACTTTATTATGAATATATTTCATTGGTAAATATGATCACATAATAACTTGTATGTATAGTGGGAGTTTGATGGATACTGATTGAGATGGTTTCACAGTTTTTCAAACACGTAAAAAAAGAAAGTTGCTACGGAATGCGGTTCTCATATTCTTTTGTCAACCTTACTCAGATATTCTCAGTGCAAGTGCCAAACACTTGTTTTTAGTCCTGCATTTACCAGGGATGTAAGAAATCAATTGGAGTTCTTTCTAGTTTATGATGTCTGTTTGCATTTGCTAAAAAAAAACTGAAATAGTCAAGTTTTCAAACCCTTTTCTCTCCATGTGTTATCAGCATCTCATTACACGTTACATCTGTGTTTTGTTTCTTAAGATGTTTGTTATCTCATCACTTCAAAGTGCCTCCTCTATGCATTCCACCCTCCTGAAGCCGAAATCAGGTATCAGTACTCGCCCTGATCCCTCTAGTACAGTACCTGGTCTCAATCAGAGCCCCCTCTGTGTGGAATGGAATCGCCTCAGCCTTGGTAACGATTTTTCCCATGTTGACAAGTCACAACATGGAGATCTACAGCTCGGAGAGCAGCCCTTTGGCTACACAGAGCCCTGCTTGCACTGAGTAATAGCAATCTCACAGGAGTAGCAGGCTTTCAGCTGGCAGCAGTTCATACAGAACAGCTCGCCGGTGCAGCTGGGAAAGACAGAGCAGAGAGGAGAGGGAGAGAAGAGCTGGTGGTGGTAGCAGTGGAGATGGAGGGAGGGAGGAGGTGGAGAGGAAGAGCTGTTAAGAGCTTTGGGCGGTTTCTCTGTTGTTGTACCACACAAGTGCATCCAGGCCCTGCAGGACAAGCCTTTAACAGGCATGAGGGATGGAGAGCATGAGAGGAGAGGAGGAGGAGAAGGCGGCGGCAGTGGAGGAGGAGGTGGTGGTCTGGGGAGCTGAAGCCGGCCAGTCGTGCCAGACGCCCCGCTCTAAACAGGGATGTGATTTATTGTTGGACTCTGTCTCACGTTTCACTCCTCGAAAGTACTCAAATTACAATTATAAAAACATGAAGAACTTCCTTAATTGTCTTAGTAGAAAGACCATTGCCTGTGGGCTGTGAAGAATTTGGGAAATTGAGAAGTTCTTGGCACTGCGCGGCATCTAATTTCTGTGTTTTTGGATATGGATTCTGCTTTGGTTACTGCTTTTTCACTGTTTCTACTAACATACTGCTTTAGCTATCCGTAAATCTGCGTTTTAAAACATATTAATCCTGTGCAGGTCATCGGAGTATGTATATTTTTGCCAGGGGGCTTAAAATGGCTTTTGGCCAACACGTTGATCTTTGTCGCCCTCGCTGAATGCACTCTGCACAGCGCGGTGCTATGAGATGACCTCACTTCCTGTGTGGGTAGAGCAGGGCAGGAGGCCTCTCACACACATGCACACAGGCTCTCTCTCAAGCGTAGCCAGGCTCTAGTTAGCCTTTAGTGCACAGGCAATGCTAACCCCTCTCTCCTTTTGGAGTGGAAGTGTTTCCACATTGCACATTAAGGCAGTCAAGAGCAAGGCACGAGCTAATGTCTTTAACTAGCCGGGCTAACAGCTGTGTGTCTGCAGCTTTTTGGGAAGCAGCGTCAGTTTTATAGGGAGATTAAAAGTACACAGAAGGAGGGGGGGACGTTTCAGACACAGGATAGTAGGACCATAAGGCAGTGACAGCTCTCTAGGGAAACAATATATCACCTCTAAAAGGAAGTGGAAGTGTTTGGCTCCGGGACAAGAATCCTGAGAAGTTAAAATCATTGATGTGATGTCATCTCAGAGAAAGCCATTGTCAGTGCCGTGTGAGTTTATTTATGGTGCTAAAAATGCAGGTGAGCATCTTGACTAATTCAGTGTTGTGGAGAAGACTTTTTCATTTGCACAATGTGGTCATAGCATCACCTAGTGCATTAAACACACGACCTGACTCGGGTCTCATCCTCTCATTGTTTACCAAGGGCATTTGGTCACTTGGTTTTGTCCTTGTGATGCTAATGAGATAAGCTAATCACTGGATATTTCATTGAGAGTTGAGAGCCCTGTAGCTTATTGTTCCTCTAAGAACCATAACCAGACGTAGAATCGCATGGAGCTGGATGAATTAGCAGAGATGGTTAATGAATGAATGGTCGTAGGTAGCTCAGCTCATGATTGCCCGTATGTTCACAGCACTCCCCACGCGTGTTTTGAATGGGGGCCATGTTGGTTCAGATTGCCATGTCATTAATCCCTCGTACTCTACAGGGGAGTGGTCAGCGGCAGATGTATTTGCACTTCCTCCAGAAGGTTTTCTAGATTAGCACAAATCCTCCCTGAAAAAACGTTTAAAAACCTAATTTGGCACGCACAGCCAGACTTTGTGCTCATAGCTGGCCAAAGACAGCCATCCCACCCTCTACATCCCATTCTGTCTGACATCCCCTCGTTTTTTTTTGTTTTTTTTATCCCCCCCACCTTGTGGTTCTCTGAGCTTAGCCCCGTGTCGATTCAGACAGCGCTGTGTAATTGTTTAGAAACTCGGTTCTGTCATTTGCATGTAGCAAGCAGCCACTTTTCCAGTTTCAGTGCTTTGACCTTGTTGTACCTGCCAGCCAGAAATGAGATCATCAGAAGAGTAGACGAGAAGCTGACATCTCTCCTCCACCTACCCATGGCTTTAAGTGATGGTTGTCATAGCAATCATTATGCCACAGAACAGACTCAGTGGGTGAAGGATGGCTTTGAATGCGGCAGCCTCAGGTCACAACCTGGTTATGACAGAACAGATAGACCTATGAGGGTTGGTTGCAGTATACAGTCTGCACACAGTAAACCGCTGCATACATTGCATGTCAAGTTCACATGGGTCTCAGGTGAGGGTTACAATTACTGAGGCAATGTCTTTTATACCTTGAAGAAAGCAAGGCAGGTATTGGTGTAGCGGAGAGAGGAAGAGCAGCATGGGGCGAACAATGCCTCTCATTCCCATCAGCTGCCCTGGCCGGCATTTAACATGGAGATTGGAAACGGAATAAGCTCTCCCCCCATTCTCCCTGGACCTGCATGTAAATGAGGTTAGCGGTTAGCTTTTCCTGCTGTGCCACGGCAATTCTTCTCACTCTCCTGCTCCCTCTTTTTCCTTTTCTTTTAATAATGGCCTGAAAGTGCTCCCCCCTTTCCTGGGGTAGGGACCAGGACCAATCCTGATTAGTGTCCCTGTCCTAAGTGACAGGATGAAATCCAAGCAGGCACTGCCTTGGGCGCCTCTGCCAAACAGCCGTCAAAGCAATACCACCATAAAAAAAAAAAGAAGCCATCTTTACCCCCTCCCCCTCATTTCTCAAGAATCCCTCGTTCGTTCGTCTTCCTCGCTCCTCTGCTCACTCTCCCTTGCCGTCCCTTCTGAGTGTTTCTAATAGACGCGGCCTCTGTCGCGCTAACATACTGTCCACTTACATACATGCATGCACATATAGAATTACCCCACACTCTACTCCCACCGGACCTGGCTTTGTGTCCCTTGGTGGACTGGCAGCTATAGAGCCGAGTGTCCCTTTTGCCAGGAGGGTGATTTACAAACAATACATGGACGCTGTACACACTCCCACCTTCCACCCTCCCACTCTCTCTCTCACTTCTCTTCCACAGACACACAATCACCTCAGTGAGGAGCTTCAGTATGCCAGAGAACTACGCAGCAGGGTGATGGCCTGTTTCTTTTCGCACTTGTTTCAAAGAATGTACCCTGTCTACTTGAGAATGCTAGCGCGACATCCACGTCTAGGTTGAATGAGCTTACTTTGTTGACCGGAAGACACATGGATGGGATCTGACTTGTATGTCAAGTGACTTATAATTAGTCGTTTTCTAAAAGCACATGCAGTGCTAATATGAGTTCTGTGCTGCTTTTAAAGAAAATAGGCGAGAGAGTAAAATGTGTTGAATAGTTACGGGAATAAGCTAATTACTCATTGTTTTAGTATTTAGAAACAAAATCTCCCGGCTTGTCCCTGAAGTAGCTGTAATATCTTCTGGATTTGTTACTACGCCAGTCTGTAGAAAACATTGTATACATAACAAAAACAACGACACCAGTGCAGCAAATGTATCTGGTTATGCCGATCCAAATGTACATTTTAGATAAGAAAACCAGCAGTTGGCAAAAAGTAACTTGTGTTGTTGTGAACAATTTTGTGTCTGAGGCATAAATTCTTGCTTTTTTTCACACATGGATGTAAAAACACTTTTCATACAATATGTGGTGTTTTTAAGTGTGCTACATGTGTTTGCCTGTATTCAGTTTCCCAAACAAGGATGCCACCCACATATGCCTATTACTATGAGAGGGAACAGCTTGAGTCTTGATGAATATGAACAGCTCTTCCTCACAGAATCAAGAGATTGGTCCTTGTTCTTGTGTATTGTTTAGATACTATACTGACAATGAAAGTAACCGATTAATTCATTAATTTAAATAAACTGTTGCATTTATAGGTTTTAGGTAAAAAGAGAAAGCAAGAGTTTACATTTTCAGTAATTACTTCATGATAAAGATTGCTAATTTATTATTATTTATTTTGACTCAACATCATCCATCAAAGTAGCTTCAGAAATGAAGGGATTGTGTTTCGGCTGGTCACAGGCAGACTAGGCATCTGGCTTATATTCACAATAAATGTGTGACATTATGATTCATAACATCACATTTTGGATAGACTGCATTTGTACTATATTCAAAAACTAAAGCACGATTTGAAATGTGTCTTAAGCCAACGAGTAATGGAACAATAGAGTAATTAAAAAACACAATGGCCTGAAGCCACTTAACAATAAGGAGTGTGCAAGTAGAATAAATCAGTGCAGACAAGTACAAACAAAATGGTGAAAAGCAGGAAGAAACCGATGTGATCAAATGACTTTTTTGGAGCACCATGTCCTGTCAGCAGTTTTTTTTAAATGCTGGGATTAGATTAATGCTGCTGAGTAAAACCCCTCTCCGACACCATGCTGTTAAAGACCCTGACACACTCATCTGTTGTGGGGTTTCTTTATCTAATTCCTTAGATTGAAACCTTGTGTAAAACATTTTATAAACACACACACTTGTTATTTTGTCAAATGAAAGCAGGAAATGATGTCCATTTAGAGTGAGACCATGTGACACTACATATAACAATGGACCGCTTGCATTTAATGCTTTTTAAAAGGATAATGTTTTGATTTAATAAATGGTACAGCGATCCGTTATGGAGTGGAGTACGCTCATCCAAATAGAAATTGCAGCTTTTTCTGTCAGTGAAATTATCTTTTTCTTATTCGTTTAATACATAGAATTGCATTCAAAGAGGATGACAACCTTGTCTGACATAAGATCTTCTTTTCTAATGGATGTTAAGATTATTTAGTAGTGCTGGTTTAAAAAGCATGATTCATCGTTACCAAAAGACACGGCAAGGAGTGAATAAGTCGTTCATGATAAACTAAACCCTTTGGTGTTTAGTTTGACAGTCAATAGTGCCTTGGCAGTGATACTTATTTTATTATGTTTCACCTTTATAACCAGCCAGTTGGCCCTTGCCACTCTGCTTTGTCCCAGTGCAGCTATCCTTTATGTTGTTATGAACACAGTCAGAACCGATGCCAATGTTAGTCAGGCACCCAGTCGCTTGGAGAAATATTTTGAGTGACTCATGCCATCGACACATCAATGTGCTGGTATTGGAATATATAGCACACTGATCTAACATTTGCCAATAAAATGAGTGGGTTAAATCTGGCTGATTTGATATACCTTTCACCCACCACAAACACATCATATCCGCTATTTGTTGCAAATCCTACTATAAATACAAAAAGTGAGCCAATGCATTTTTTCCATGTAGGGGGGTACAATATGATGATATACTGTAAGTGGCCTCTGTTGTAAACCGATTAGAAATTTAGATTTTTGGCAACATTAAATATGATTTGTATATCCATTTGAGGATTAACCAATAACGACATTCCTGTGTGGTTATTTTATGAATCGATCATTTGTTATTGACCAATAGCTGCTATTGAAAGGCTTGAGAACAATTGGTTATTATGGAGGCCAATGGCTTTTTATCATGAAAGTTACCACAGTCACCCCTTGCATTATACATTTACATCTGAAACCAAATGCAGGTTTGCTTTAAGAAATAATTCATGCACATTTTTACAGACAGCCCAAGGCAAAATACCTTTACAGGGGTTGCATACCATTAACTTACTAAGCACACTGTTTTCTAAATAAAACATGCAATAAACCCATTTTTTTTCTTTTCTAAAATACGTTTTTGGGCAACCATTGCCTTTTTAATCAAGTGATAGCTATGAAAGAGGGAGACAGAAGGGATGACAAACGGATCATGGTCTCAGGCCGGATTCAAACCTGGGTCCTCTGCATGGGGGCCAAGCCCCATTACGAGGGCCGCCATCTCTACAAGCTGAGCTATACTACGACCCGAAATCTGCCCGCAGACATCCAGAGACTTTTCTGTTGAAGTTTTGGCCATCCTGACATTATGGCAGGTGTCTATATGCCTTGAGGCTTTTTATGTTTCATATTTACACCTCACTGACATTCCAGTGCATTGGATAGTTCATTATTGATTCTAATGGCCTTTAGTCTTTTGAAGATTATATCTGTTCTCCTTAGGTGTTGCATATCCCCACGTTCATAAAGCCAACTGTGTGTTTGCTTGCTTTTGCCACTTGGTTAGCAGATGTTAAAACATTAACAACATGTATAGATTAATTTGATTTAAGTAGGTCTCCAATATCCAGTACTTGCCTTTGAAACTGATTTATCCAGATTTGGAAAGTTTTATATTAATCTGTAAAGTGATACATGAATGCATCACTATTTTCCCCCTTGTTCTGATTTCACAGTTGCATTTCTTTATAGACATTTTCCGAAGACGAATACTAAACGCACAAACATGGCTTTGAAAGTCTCTGATAGTATGGCACAGTGATCACATCGTGACTGCCCTTTGTCCCTTCAGTTGAAATGGGGATTGGTAGACAGAGATGGGATTTGACAGTCTCGTGTGTATAGATGTTTCAAACATTTTGATGCTGTTTTTGGGACTGTGACAGCGAACATTGGCCCATTTTCACTCACCAATTAGGGTCATTAGCTGGATGCTGCAGTTTGCCTCGAGCCTGGGCTGTGGATTAATCCAAGAATGAGAATCCTAATCATGTAGTGAGAAACTCTGTGTGTTCAACTGCAGGGTGTTAAATGAGATGAAAAAGTAAAAATAAATGGACATTTTCTGTATAAATCTATTCCTGGTCGATTGATTTCTCATACAGGCTTTGATGTGATGACAATGACATGACTCGCAACACATTCACACATTTGGATCAGGATTTGGATATATGTCAAATGGAAATTGACTCTACTGAGGTACAGAAAGAAAATGTATACCGTATAAGCATAATGGCATGAGCCAGAATAACTACACGGCACACTGCTATTGAACCAAATTAATTTACAATGATACTTGGTAGCAAATCTGTAATTTGTAAATCCCAACTTTTATATGTAACACTTATATTAAAGGTGGGGTAGGTAATTTTGGAGAAACCAGCTCGAGTGCGCTAGAATTTGAAAATACACAACCGGAAAAAAATCTGCCACTTCCTTACAGAGCCCCTCCTCCAACACACACGAACGCGCACATGACCAATGAGGGCACAAGATAAGTTTGTGCACAGATGGAAGGCTGACAGGCAGGTAGGCGGCCATCCAGTTACTTTAGCCGGGCCGGCTCAGATGATTGGTCGTGCTTTTTATATTACTACGGCTTCCACAGATGAAATGTATTAATGGATTTTTTGTCAAAGCACTTAAGATATTCATTGCTGATTCATTGTCGGGATGTTAAGAGCATTCAATGGAATATAACAAAGTGTATCTCGAGCCGGTTTCTCAAACGTACCTACCCCACCTTTAAATTGTCACAACATTAGAGACGGTAAATAATATTTTGATGATTCAATAAGAAAAACACATGTACAACATAATATGATCTCTCCAAAACATTTCTATCTAGGTTGTACTCTGCTTTCCAGTCCAGCCTGAATCATTGAAGGCAGGAACAATAAAATCACCATCAGATGTAGTTGTTGTCTCCTGATCACAATATTTGTAATATGTTGGTTTATGCTGCAAAGATGCAACAAACATACCACTTCCCTCCTACCAGCAGTTTAGGTCCATAGCTTTGATGACACATCTGAGGTTATGAGCAAATCTTTTTTACATGCGATGCTAAAAGTGGAAGGGAAAAATAAACCAGGGGGTAAAGTGCACTTCATCTGCAATGAGGAATTTCAGAGGTCTGGGTCTCTGTCGTCTCATTCTCTTCCAAGAACACTTCTCCTTCCTGTTTCACCTCTGGCACGCTGCCCAAAGTGCCCACAAACCACGGAGGCCAAGGCTGAAAATACACAGATGGTAATTTGCACTACATTTCAATACGACTCAGCCGCCATTATATATAGCCATGATGCCTGATCCCTGATCCTCACAGAGTGTATCGTCTCACATCAGATTCCAAATAAAAGATGATTACTATTTGTACACAATGACAGAGATAGTTATTTGTTGAACTGAAGGAGTTGATGTAGAGTTTTCATAATGTGTTAATGTCTAACATGAAACACAGGAGCATTTCCTTCCCTAGATCAACCCTTTGCGTCAAGATAATTAATGACTAAAGGGAATATTTAATGGTTTAGCTTACTCTTGCATGGAAGACAAATTGGTGTCAGTTTTTGAAGTCACTTAAAGCAATGGCTTTGACAACTCCTATATCATTGACTACACATACAGTTGGTATGTATACAGGAAGTGTTGATTTTTAGAGTTTTTAATTTAAAGACGTTAATGTCAAAGCGTGGTTTATATCCATAAGTCAAATGTCACCCCGTCACCAAGTTAATGAAAAGTAAACAAGTTACCTGCTTCATTGTATGACATTTCCATGCACTTGTTGGTTTTCAAGTTTCATCAACTTCCTAATGGCAATTCCATCATGGATAAACTTCGGAGCAATTATCATGTCGCTGCTGCAAAAGAAAGTATTTAACAGATTGATGGTGTATCATTTAATAGGAAGGGGGGGCTATATGTCTGCTAGCTCCCACACAACCAGCTGGATTTATTTCGAGCATCTGCGCTTTATTTATTTTTAACATTATATTATTCCCAGTTTAGGAGACAGGAAAAAGACTGTAAGAGATGAAGGGAGGGATATACAGGGAAAAAAACATGTTGGTGTGAAAGGGATCAAGCTAGTGAGAGATTATGGAAAAGGGAAGCGATCCTGATCCAGTGTGTCCCAATTAATGGAATTACCTCCTTCCTCGGGAGGACTGTTAGTCATTTGCAGAGAAGTGAGCCCGCCAGTAGAGCGTCTCTCCCACCATATTGTCCAGCAGGCGCTAATAAGGCAGTCCTGACCGCCGGGCGTGCTCATTAGCATAGCCCGCGGCCGTGGCAACCCCCGCCAGGGCCCAGCCGGACACTTAATTACCGCCGTGGCTCCTTCCTCACTGCATCCATACCCCTTCCTATGTCCTCACCCCCTGCTCTACCTCCTTAACCCACCCCCAAAGACAGACACCCACCACCATCTCCCCCTCCCAGTCATAGCACAAAAGATGTTAAGACTAATCATTTTGCCGGCGTAGATGTGATGGCTTTAGTCTTGGTATGTTGTGGCAGTCTTTAATGTTATTTCTTTTTTTATGGCTTTGTGCTGCTCAGCAATCTCTTTGATTCCCTGACCTGCACTGCTTCTCTCGAGCTCGTGCTCCCTCTCCCTTTGCTTCTCCTACTCATTGCTGTATTAGCTCGTGGGCATGACTCTCATTTTGACATCGGCACAGTATTGATGCACCCCTGTCCAGCCTTAATCGGCTAATGGCCTCCTCTTCTATCCTGCCCTGCCAAATCAACCCCTCCTCTAACCATCCCTTTATCTGTCCCTTCCTTCCTCCGCCTTCCCGTCTCCTCTCCCTCTACCCTGTTTAAGCCTGGGGTCAGTGAGGCCAATTGTCATGCCTGGCTAAGTCACAGAATAGCTGTGTGTGTGTATATGTATATGTGTGTGTCTGGGAAAGAGAGAGAGAGAGGGAATATGTTAGTCAGCAGCCTCACACAAGTCATGTGCTGGGTGACCTCCTGACCTACCTTTACTCCAGTCCCCTTGCTCTTCTCTCCTTCTTCTCTCGGACTACCAGCCATCGTTCTGTTTGACAAGGAAAATCTGTGACTCCCGTACTAAACACCCATGTACACACACACACACACACACACACACACACACACACACACACACACACACACACACACACACACCCTTCTCTGACCTAGAAAAACAATGGCCAAAATAATCCTGCCAAGTTCACAAATGGAGATTGTTTACAGCACCGCGTGTTGAAACATGAACACGTGCACTACCTGTAAACTCCAACTGTTTTATAAGCTGTAGTTACAGGCTATCCCTTTTTTTTTTGTGACCGGTTAACATAACACTCAGGTTTTCCACTATAAGTCACAGAGGTGCGACATCAAAATATTTAAGCTGCTCAATGTACAACTCTGTTCAAGCTCAAGCAATTTGTTCTAGCCGGCCTCACAGCCTTTTCTTTATGTAGCCTCAGCTTGCACTTTGACTTGTTATGGCTCTCTTTGTCTATAATGTGGTGGTGCTATACATCTCAGTGGACCAGAGAGAACCCCCCCCGCCGCTGCACCACTGAATCACCCGTGTGTGAGTGATAACAGATCCAGACTGCTGAGCACCCCGCAGCTGTTTGTCTCAACATGCAAGTCATCCCCGCCATTACACCACTAAATGGTCCCCTTTCAGTGGCAGACGCTCGCCGCCATCACTTTGGGTGTTTGCAGTCACTGTCGCAGAGCCAGCCGCTGTATTGGAGGCAAAGCCGTTGAGTGTGTTTCAGAAATGCTGTGGGGGGAAGACTTCGGCATTAAATACATTCTCTGCTGTGGGTTTGCGGTCTAAATGTATGTATGCACGTGCATTTGTTTGCCCCCGTGCCTGTGGTGGGTATACAGCGGCAGTTGTGAGAACAGAGCTCAGACGAACCCCCCTTAGAGATTAGGCCGGAGACCGTGACCTTGGGAAATGTCATTGCGCCCACGCGGGGTGGCTCGTCTGTGACACACAAAGCCATGGTAGTGGAGTGCATTAGTGCACTGTAGCACTCTGACAGAAGCAGAGTGGTGTAGTGTTGCGTTCAGCTGCACCTAACCCTGAGGTTTCAGAGTGAACCTAGGAAGCAAGAGAGTTCAGCCACAAAGCTGGGACCTTAGGTCAGCAATCTAGTGATTTCCCTCTAACCACATTACAGCCATTAGTGGCTCTTGCTGCTTTTCGCATGTCACATGGAAATAGGTCAAGCCCTGCCCTGCATGACTCACAGGCTCTTTCCTCCTCTCTTTTATTCCTGTTAACCCTACTCAGGTGGAAAAATGGCTTCAAGGAGCATTGGAAAATTGGGCTCACAATTGGCACATTAAGATGTTTTCATTCGCCTTTTAAACAGTAATGAGAAATGCGAAGGGTCAAGCATCTATGCTCATCAGCCTTTTACATCTTGCGTTGTTTGTGTAGGTGAAGTCTATTAGACATGGGTTCATAGAAAGGCTGGAGAGCCCTAAGGCCAATATTCTAACATAATCCGTTGCCTTGGTTTTTGGCATCTGACATTTCCTGTCAGCGTTTGGTTATGGTGTTACTGAAGAAATGTAAGACGTATGTGTGTGAAACACGAGAACTTGTCTAGAAGTGTGTAAGCCCGTTTGATATCTGTTGCAGCAGGAGAGTAGCAGTTATGGTTGGTTGTGATAGTGGTCACCTTTGTGGGCCAGGCCACGCTGGCCAGATGTCAGCCGACTCTAATGATCCCAACAGGTCGCTGGGCTGGGTTGCCTGGCAACAGTTTGCCTTTGCCTGTAAACAGAGAGCAGACCCACCAGGCTCAGGGTCACGAGGGTGAAGACGGCGTGTGTGTGTGTGTGTGTGTGTGTGTGTGTGTGTGTGTGTGTGTGTGTGTGTGTGTGTGTGTGTGTGTGTGTGTGTGTGTGTGTGTGTGTGTGTGTGTGTGTGTGTGTGTGTGTGTGTGTGTGTGTGTGTGTGTGTGTGTGTGTGTGTGTGTGTGTGTGTGTGTGTGTGTGTGTGTGTGTGTGTGTGTGTGTGTGTGTGTGTGTGTGTGTGTGTGTGTGTGTGTGTGTGTGTGTGTGTTGTACTCTATATTGGTGTGTGAGACATTTCAATTATATTCTTCAGTCAGTTTCTACTTATCAGATGTCTTGGGATGTTGTGTACAGTAACGCAAAGAGGAGGTTAAAAAAAAGAAGTCAATTTTGACATTTTGTTTTGCCCAGGCTCTGTGCGTTTGACATATTCTTATGGAGGTTTGTTAATATGTATCAGGAATATTCACTTTTCTTTGTTCGCCCTTGTCTGGCAAGCTGTAATGTTTTTCTTATGAATATTGATACATGAAGTGTATATTAATGACCCTTGGTGACCTTAACCCTATCCTTATTGGCTCCCCGGTGGTATCTGCAGGCTCATGAATATTAATCTAGTTCTGTAACCTCCATTACCCTAATCTTTGCTGTCTAGCCTCCCAGAAGGACCCGTTGTCATGGTAACCCCTTTACTAGACTCTTCCAGACCAAGGGTGGGAAAAATATGGTTAAAAAAAGGACAGAAAAATCTAAATTACTCAAACATCTTGTATGCGCCTTGTGGAAAGCTGCCATTGTGTGAAAAGAGAGGTTGAATCTGTGTTCCTTTTTAATAGTCTCCTTTCCTTTCCTTTCTGAGCAATGAAGTGTATTTTTATCAGGTTGGTATGGGGAAGGTAATTGCGTTTCTATAAATGTTCAAATCCCAATCAAGCTTCCACATAGTACAGATGACCAATTTATCTGCAACACCAGCACCAGACGAGCAAGGATGGGAAATAATAACGGTTTATAGTAAAAAAAATAATATTCCACTGCCAAAAACTGTTTATCCAGAGGCTATGACTAACGCTTCTCCTTAGTAATAAGTGTTTGATGATCACAAATCATATTTAGGATACTCCAGTGTTTGCCTACTCAAATGGTTCTCTCGAGCATCATGGTGATATCTTCGTACCAATACTTTCACAGCATTTATGTCTGTGCCCTCTGGTAAATTGTGTTTTCTCCCCTCTTCCAGATGTGGACAGCAACGAGGAAGGGGGCCCTGATGACGGTCCAGTGGAGGAGGAAGGCTGGTTTGGGAATGCTTCTGACACGCGCTCAGAGTCGTCGTCCTACGGAGACACGCAGGATGAGCTCCTCATGGCCAGGGGCTCGTCTCCTGATGAACGGCCTGGAGTCAGCAGCGGGTCCGGGGACCACGATACCTGCGGAGGTGAGAGCTCACTGGGTTGCCCCACACCCGTCCATCGTGCCTCTTTGGAACTTCTCGGACTGGATGGAAGTGCATTCTCGGCCCAGGACACACTCTCCTCCGTGGTATCATCTCTGTACGGTGAGGCAGCGTCTCGCGCCCTGGGGAAACCCCTCAGCAGCAACCTACGGCGCCTCCTAGAGGCCGGGTCGCTGAAACTTGACACTGGGGAGCT
This sequence comes from Notothenia rossii, assembly GCF_949606895.1. NCBI lineage: Eukaryota > Metazoa > Chordata > Actinopteri > Perciformes > Nototheniidae > Notothenia > Notothenia rossii. The sequence continues at coordinate 13,478,924 of NC_136912.1, read as the reverse complement.
CCTGGGGCGGTCATCCAGGGGGGGTGCTGGGGGGGAGTCTCCTCCAATAGGTCTAGTTCCACCTTTGACCCTCTCACCCTCTTCCCACCATGCCCAGCAGCTAAGTGCTCTTGCCCGAAAACTGGCCAATAACAACAACAACAGCGGCTCAGCCTCCCCAGCCTCCTTGGCACCCTCACTCAGCAACATTAAACAAGAGCCCCTCGATCCCTTTAACTCTATCACCCCTAGCAATGGCAGTGGCTTTGTATGGGCAGGTGTTGCAGATAAGTGGCCGCCGGCCAGCTGCTCCACGCCCTGCGGCTCCAGCCTGTCGCCGGACTCTGCCATCCAGAAGTTAAAAGCAGCAGCAAACGCTGTACTTCAAGACAAGAATGCCGTAGCCGCCTCGTCTACGAATTCTTCCTCCTCCTCCACATCGGCCTCGTCTGGAGTACCCACCCTGGGAGGGGGTGGCCGAGGGGACGATGTGGTGCGCTTTGATGCCTTCAACTCTCCGTTCAGCCCACAGTCGGCTAGCTCCACCCTCGCTGCCCTTTCCAAGAAAGTCAGCGAGCGGAGCCAAGCCTCGTCAACGACCAGCGCTGCGACTGACCACCAATCCTCAGCCAGCTCCTTTCTGTCTCTCGTGTCAATGACCTCCTCTGCTGCCTTGCTCAAAGAGGTGGCAGCCAGGGCGGCGGGAAACCTGCTGGCAGAGAAGAAGGACAGTTCCTCCTTGGCGACTGCTGGGGTCCTCCAAGAGGATGTGAAGCCCCTGCTGGACAAGAACCACAATTCTACCGCTCCCTCCACCCCCACGCAGACCATGGACATGCTGTTACCCTCTACTCCAAATAGCAGAGGCAAACCCAACAGCCAAACAGGTAATCTTAATTAATCATAAATGAATAGCAATTACTATATGCATAGTAATGTCTACGACACATACAAAATGAATGGTCGCACCTTCACTGATAAGAAGATTATTGGAGTTCAGCACGGGTTAGATACACATTTTGTATATTTAACTTGTGAAAATACGTTTTGTTTCTTGGTGAGGGAGAGTTACTTTACACTAAAATACTTTGTATTAGCTCAACAAAGGTTGTTACCATTAAATAAAGTGACCTTATGTCTGTATAGAAAGGACAGGCTGTGAAGTTCATGATCATTTCATCTGAATTTGATAATGGAAAGTTTTCATCGTTCAACCGTCGTCTCTGTCTCGTTCACATGAATTTCAAAAGCACTGTCTCCTGTATCATTATACTTTTTCCCTTTCAGCATTTACCAAAGAATTACACCTCATGTCATGACACACAAATTAAAACAGTTTGTACTTATAAATTGATACTAATATTGCAATTGAAGCACAACTTCAAAGGGATCAAATCTCTGTCATTGTGGGATCGGCTTTACTTGTCGCCGGAAATACTCTCAGAAAAAGCACAATCCTGAACTGCCATGACATGTTGTCTCTCGTTTGGCAATGGTTTTGTTCTCGCCTCACTGGCGCTGAAGTAGCGAGTAGTGTAGTGTAGCCTCAGCTTCACTGTCAGTCGAGCAGAGAGCACAGGCGAAAGAAAATAGCCCTGGCTGGCCTTCTAGTCTGGGAAATGGTCTGTGGGCTCGACGGGGGGCGCCGACTGAGACCTCACTGCCTTCCCAGACCAGCTCGTTTGTGCTCGGATGTGCTCGCTGCCAAAAGGGGGCCGTCAGTGTGTGCACTGCACAGTGGGGAGCCTTGGAGTCCATATCCATCTCGGCAGCCTCCTCCTGGCTTCACCCCCCTAACCAGAGCCCTCTGCACTGATCAGCACAGCAGACTTAAGGCCAAACACATCATATTTTCCACTGACTGGATACAGATGCGTACACACACACACACACACACACACACACACACACACACACACACACACACACTCCTCTCTCTTCCCCTTATGCTCTCTCTCAGTTACTCACAAATGGCCATGCAGTATATTCTCTAAGTGTGTACTAGACACATGACCAAACAAGGGTGCACACCAAGTTCTCACTCTTGCACAGGGAGATGGAAAGCTTGAAAGTGCAGGCTCTTGCTAAGTAGCCTTTAGGGAGAATAGAATGTTTTCAGGGAGATGGATGGGCACTTTTGACGGATTGTGTCGCAACGCAACCCCACCAAATCTAAAATGGCTGGATCAAATTGACTTCAGACAGATGAGGCAGTCGATGTAATATTCTGTGATCTGCATGCTAAAGAGGGGGTCTGCTCTAACCCGCGAGCCGTCAAGGTCGAGCAGCGCTGTAAAAATGCAGGTAGTTGTTTGGTCGCCAGACTGAAAAATGTGACCTTGACTATTGACTGTCATATCTTGTTTTATTGACGTCGCTTGCCAGTTCTACTATAAAACTCTTTTTCACGGGCATGCTCTGCACTTTAAATATCTACAGAAAGCTTTTTCCCTTTTTTCTAAAAAACATGGTTGTGATGGGAACAGAAGAGTTAAGTACAAAGATAAAGGTACTAAAATCACGCACATTTCCTCTCCTGTTTTATTTCCGCTTCCCTCAGCTCAGCTCAGAATAAGCAGAAGTCCTTTCTGCATTGTGTTCTCTGCTGTGCTTGGAGAGGTTGGGCCGCAGATGGCGGTTTATTGTTGCAAATAGGCAGTCTCGAGGTTTTACACCTCAGGTCAATGAATGGCTGAGCACAGTAATTTCACCAAACACTGATTACCAGATGTTTTTCAAGGAACGGCACTGGAATACTTATGAAGCCATCCTGACAGTCCCTTGTAGAATTTGTAATGCAATCATGCCTCTTTCTAATAAGACCAATTAAACAGTAATGGATGCCGGATATGAAGCCAACAACAATAATCGAGATACTAAAACATGCTTCAGTTTTTACTTCCATTGTTCCATTGCCTCCAGCTGGCATTTCCCTTGATAGTTGTCATAATTAGGTGAGGGGTAGTTGTCTCTTCCAGATCCGTGAGTATTCTAGTCTGTATTTGTAAAGGCATGTTTTTCATTTCTACACATTAACAAAACGGCATTTCGGCAACATTGCGCGTATCTCCACACACTAAACTCCTAATGACCCTACTCTTAACAATGTTGCTTTGTGTCCTGAAGGCTCTCCTGAGGATGGTGGCAAACCGTTCCAGTGTCCTGTGTGTGGACTAGTCATCAAACGCAAGAGCTACTGGAAGAGACACATGGTGATCCACACAGGCTTGAAAAGCCACCAGTGTCCCTTGTGTCCCTTCCGCTGCGCTCGCAAAGACAATCTCAAGTCCCACATGAAGGTAAGATGATCTATATTTGCTTCATCTTATGCCCCTGCATCACCTGTCCCCCCCCCCCCCCCACCACATCATGTTTAATTAGTGGCTATTATGGCTCTTGGACTATAATTGTTAACATTAAAGGGTATGCATGCTTTAGTTACATGTATAATATATCCTCTACATGGCATAATTAAAGCCTACTGCATGTTTGTTGTAGATAAAGTGAAATTAAGCCAAGGGTCCGTTCCTCCTGTGGTGCCAGAGAAAAAGAAAGGGATTTGACACATACACCTGCCCCCTTTCCCAGGTACATCAGCACCAGGACCGGGGTGAGACGTTTCAGTGTGAACTCTGCCCCTTCACCTCCTCCCGTCACTTCAGCCTGAAGCTTCACATGCGCTGCCACCAGCACTTCCCCCGCACAGACGTGAAGGTGAAAGAAGAGCTCACCACGGACACGGAGGGCGAGGGCTCCCTGATGGGTGACAGCGGCTCCGCAGACCTCAGAGGGACGGAGATGTCGCCGCTGCACTCAGACTCTCGGCAGCAGGCGTCCCCTTCGCTCGAGGCCTCGTCCAATCACGTCCACATCAAGGAGGAGCCGCAGGAGAGAGATCTGTCCGTGCTCTCCCCCTTCAGCATGTGCAGGGACCGTCCCATCAGCAGTGCCAACTCCCTGGACCTTGTCGGGGTTGGGCTCAGATCCAGTCCTAGTGGTCCAACCATAGCCTCCATCTTCAGCCCTGACATCACTACCAAGACGGCCACTGACCTGCTTATGAAGCTTTCAGGTTAGCTACATTTTCTTTCATAAAGTAAGAAATGCAGTTGTCTCTAGGCTTGAAACTAATGCTTAATTACATTAATAATTGATCTACTAAAATGTCAGAAAATAGCTAAATAATGTCCGTCATCAATTTGCAGTGCAATTGATGGCATCTGGAAATGTCTTGTTTTGTTCAAACAGTCCAAAAGTAAAAAGCAGGCAGTTCCATATCACAGAAAACCAAGGAAATATCAAATATTCACGTTTTAAAACAATTCAGTTGGTTTGCCGGTCAAATGTACACAACTGAAAGTACGAAAAAATATATATTATTTCAAAGTAGAAGAAAATGCAATATCATTTTGAGTAAAACATTGAAATTCAGTGTTGATAAAGAAACTTCTAGCCTGACTCCTTTAATCCATTTTTTTTTTTTTCTTGTACCATTTTCTCAACTTGACTTTATAACTCCAGTCATTGCAGTCTCACTTTTATAAAAAGTATTTTCTCTTCTTCCCGACTTTAACGTGAAGACATATTTTCAGATCTCGAGCTAGATGTTGTCTCCCCTTTGCCATAAGTTTTGTTTTGATTCTTCACTGTCACCAGAAATAACATTCTTAAGAAGTGTAAACAGTTTTATGTTTATCGTTTCAGGTCAAGGCCGCAGTCTCTCTCTCTGTGAGCCGTTTTTTAAATGGATTTTAAAACAATGAGAGCCTAAAATGAGACTTCGTTCAAACCTTTAGTGAATCGACAGTTTTAGCTTTTGACACGATCAAAAAACTTGAATGAGATTTGACGTTTTATGGGCATTAAGAGGGAAAAAAAGTCAAATCCTGCTGGAATAATCCTTTCCACAGTGAATTCAATATAGTTTATACAACATGTGCCAAAGCTGCATGGGTCTTACTCTCAGGCACATACTTTTGAGCTGTTGTTTCTCAGACTATCATGGTGGATATCAGGGATGCCTTCACTTGTACACAGGGTTTTTCACAACCTTGGTTTCAGTGTCTCTCCCATGAGTATTGTAGAAAAGGAGGCCATGGACTTTTAGCCTTTTCACAAGTACCACATGCCTTTTAAACTTGTTAGGGCAACACTCAAAGAATTCAAAACTTGTCCTTATGATTCTGACATGAGGAAAACAAGTTATACTGTATATTTGACCAAACAGATACGGTTATTTTCACATTGATTAAATGTAGCTCTCAGAAAAAACCCATTTAAAATAATTATGAGATTCCTAGAAATCTGCTGAGCATTGAAACTTTAAACAGACACACATATTTTTGTCAAAAGCAACATTTATGTTAAAGTTGGATCATGTGCACCAAGCACTCTGACTGTTCATCATATACAGTAACTGGGGACACCTACATGACGAAAAGGGGGCTAAGTGTGTAGTCTTGCAAAACGCATACTGTCTATATATATCTATTTATATACTGTATAATTAGGTTGAAAATCACATTAGGCACACCTTGTGTCCTGCCACTTCTGTGTAGTGTATAATGAAGGTGTGTTGGACGAAAGAAAGGAGAAAACATTCTTAGCATAGTAACAGTGTTTCAGTGATTCAGTAGACTGAGACATTCTAAAATGTAGCTTTTTTTTCTTACATTTGCTAAATAGTGCTTCTTTGTCTTCTTGCCACTACACAATGCTTAGCTAAGGGCCGCCAATGGGGATATGTTTCCCCATAATAATCAACTGAAGAACCACTGAGCAGCACTAAAGTAATGACCCAAATCAGAGCATTTACACTATGTTCAAATCTGCCGAATAAATAGTCTCCTTTGTAACTACATTGTATAATCTTGAAAAATATCATTAAAATATCCAAATGATATTACATGCTTCTAACATTTCAGAGATTCTTTTTCAAGTCAAGGTTGAATACTGTGAATGTTTTCATCCTTTTTGCGCACAGTTAAAATCCCACTTGATGTCTGCCCGGCAGTACCTCCTCAGTCCTCTGCTGTTGGGCCCTGATTACTGTAGCTCCACTGAAGCAGTTGGGGACTGAATCATTTGCTCAAGGGCACCTCCACAATAGTTGTTGGGGGGATTAATTTTTCACATTTGATCAGAGATATAACCTCTAGGCATATTTCTCCTGTGTCGGTTTTATTATGACTGTCAAAATGGTGACAGGTGAATGAGTAATACTTGTAATCATCTCTCGAAACAATTTAAAGAAGTTAACTTGTGATTACATTTGTATTTGTTGCTGGGTTCTTTATTAATCTGATGTATACAGCATTGTTGTAACAAACTTAACAAACATGCTGCTCTACGGTAAACTATGTCCAGACCGTGTTTAGATGCATTTCACAATGTTGCAAATTATCAATGGATGAGCTTGGAGACGATGGCAAGATTGATGGAAAAAGGTTGACCGAGGTTCAGCGTCGGGGTCGAGGCTACGGCTGCCACTCTTCCACTTAATGCTGTGTAATTAGATTGAGATCTTGAGCGAGGATGGGAGAAAAAAAAACCCTGGGAACATTCGATTAATTAAAAATGTATGCATAATTCATAATTAAAAAGGAATTCATAATTTGAAATGATTAGCGCCCTCAGCGCAATCCCGTGACCCCGCCAGGATGCACGGGGACTCTGCTGGCTTAGTTAACTCCCCCTCGATCTCGCACGCCCGGGCTCCAAATGGATGCCCCCTGGGTGCCAGTTGCACTTCATTCCCAGACTGCACAATCAAGCCCAAGCAACTCCCAGAGGAGCCAAGATGGCTCCTCGCAATGTCAGTCCAGTGTCAAGTGGCGGACATCTTAGTCAGGGCATCATTCAAGGAGCGTGAGGAAGGATATAAAAAGACAGGACGAGAGGATGTTGAACTTGTATGCATGATGATGGGTTTTTAATGAATACTGCCTCTTTGATCACAAAGTTCTCCCTTTTGTTGGGGGTGGAGTTATAGATGGCCCGGGTTATGAAACTGTGAAGAACTGGGCTCAGATCTTTGTGAGACTTACCCGTGCCACGGAGCAGAGGGGGAGGGAGAGGTGAGGAAGTTCCTCTTGGGACCTCTAGACTCCATTTCTTTTGACCTCCCTGCCAACCCAGATTGAATGTGTACACGAGCAGCTCATCCCTCCTGCTTTTACACTGCTGTCTCAGTGCCTCAATTCCAAAAGGCCTGGGAGAGGGAGGGAGGAGAGAGGGTGGCGGGGGGGGGTTTATAAAAAAGAGAGACAGATAAATTGACAGCAAGTGAGGAAGAGAGAGGAAGAGGGAGTTAAATTGAGTTCCCCAGGCATAACAAGCCAGCGAACTCTTCCTGACCTCTGACATAATAAGCATATCATTTTTTTTGGGTTGCTCTGCTTTCCATTGAGTGTTCTACTGATACCCTTTGATTTCTATCCTTGCATGCTGACACAACCGTTAGCTATCTAGTCTGATCCACATTTTGATTCAGAGATGAAAGCCGCTGAGGCACTTTGAAATGCACAGCCCCTACCCTGTGCCCAGTGGACCCTGAGTTAATAATGACAGTGGGCACTGCACATCCTCCAAAGGCTCCCCCCATCCCCAAACCCCTGCTGCGGTGACACAGGCACATCGAGTTGACCCTGGCTGGGTGTGAATAATTGGCATGCAGGGGGTTGTAGGAGGTGTTGCATCTGTCATGATGCTTCTGCAGTTGTCTTATTTATCCTTTTCCTGGGAGAGCATGTAGCATGTTACAGTAAAGTGATGCACATGCAGAATCTGATCAGTGTACATGACAAACCTTGAGTGCTTTGAATCTTTTTTTGATAACATAGATTTTTTTCCACTGTCTTTTACCCATTATCAAATATCTGGACATTATTTGTGTGGTATTGTGTTTGAAAAAACCAATGCACATCTTTTTAATGTAGTAGTTGAGACCTCCAGTTTAGAGGTACTTTGGTTTCGTTGCACCAGCTCTTAGTTGACACAGAAAGTAGAATTTGGAAATGTCCGGTCTATATTTCTGTCACTTTAACATCTAGATTTCATCTGCATGTCTCTTGCTCTCCAGCTCTGCATGAGCAGACACAGGCAGGCCTTTTGTCTGTGACCTCTGGTCCATACATCCCCACTGCAGCCATCAGTATCACTGTCCAGTGTCTAGCACACTGTCAGCTATTGTTGGGTTCTCAACCTGCCCCATGTAGCCCTGTGCTGCTTCTTTTTTTTCTCCGGGAGAAAACAGCAGCCAATTGTCAGAGGGGGAGCAGGCCGGCATGACAGAGGTGGAAAGCTAATGAAGTTATTTGACGGCAGCCCTGGCCACGGAGCGAGAGGTGAGGCGGAGTGGACAAGCGCCTGGCAGCGAGACGGATGAGGCGCGAGAGAGAATCACGGTGAAGGGGAGCGAAACAGGGGAACGGCGATGAAAGGTGCCTTGGTGGCAGGTGTCAGAAGGGTGTGATAACATGGAGACAAACTGATAGCATCGTCAACCCTGAGCTAGAGCTAACCTTACAGTATCACGCACAGGAAGCTGGAATTGGCCCGCGTACCTACACAGACAGGACGCCCGTAGAAGGAATGCCCAGTCACCCAGAGATGCCCATCGCCGCCACAGATCTGTGTTCACTTCTCAAGATGATCTGCCAGAAACTGCCATTGTGATTGGGAAAATCGGACGGACAAAAGGCCGAGAGTGTGAGCTTGGCATCGCAGGCTGAAGTGTTACTGTTGGTCGTGTGCTCAGGCTTTCTGATATTGAGCCATCAGTTTAGAGGAATACAAAAAAAAAAACCTGCCCATCGGATTGGGCTACTAAATAATTCATTGAGCTCTGTAACATAGATTCTGAGTGGAAATACACTCTATTTATAGCGACAACCCAAAAGGTCACTGGAGTGGTGTGACTTTGTGTATGAGTACACGTCCTGAGGTTGTTTTTGTTCTCATGAGGCCACAGCGGAGAAGAATTTGAGGATCTTAAGTTTGTGTTCAGTGTGTATTTGTCAGTGGGTTATGTGCAACCCAGCATTTTTTTTTGGATGGCTTGAATGCAGCAAGGCCCCCGTACTGTAGTATGTGGACTATTCCTAAGATGTAGAAAAGTGTGTGTCTGCGTGTGTTAATGGGATAGTGTATTTTGATGTGTGTTGTAAGGCGGTGACCAAGTGTGCTGTCCCTGTCTGATCCGACATGGCCCAACACACTTCTAATTAGAGGACGTCCTTCCAGGTGCTGACCAGGTTATACTTAGCCTGCCCGCTGACATCTGACGGTGTGACATTTCCAGCTGGTGCCGGGTGCGACCCTGCGCCACTGCCCCTGAACTTGAAGGTCACTAACCACCAACCCCCACCTCCCCCCTCACCGCTGAACCTCTCCCTTCTCCCTTCTCCCTTCTCTTGAACTGCAGCCTCGGCCCCGCCATGGTGTGGCATAGGTGGTCAAAACACTGGCACCTGTCCCCTTTCCTGCCCCATATCCCCCTGTCCCTGGGCCCTCTATCCCTCTGGCGTAGATCATCATTAATCAGAGGGGCTGCAGCCGGCACAGATTGATGATGTGGGCAGGGGGCGGCAGGCCTGTGGCGGGTAGAGATGTTAGGTGAGACGGTCGGGTGAGGATCTCTGCCGGGGCCAGAGGAGACTGGACAGCAGTCTGCCCAAGAGTGATAGCCTCTCTTATATCTGAACCCTGTGTGTGTCTGTGTGTATGTATGTGCGTGTGAGTGTGTGTGTGTGAGAGACAGGTAGTAGTAGTAGTAGTGTACAAATGTTTAAAAACTGTTTATGTGTCAAAGGTCATGAAGTGTGTTCACAGAGATCTGTTTGTTGGAACCCGACTCAGCCACAACCAAACTTCATTAAGTACGTTTATTTAAATGATAACTACATTTTATTTAGAATTTAAACATAATTGAACATTATATATGACAGAGGTTAACTTCTACTGTAGGTGTAGCTCCTTGGCAGCTGCCTGTTAAAGCATCATCAAATTAAGTTGATTTTAAGGATACCTGTCAATTACTTAGAATAACATAACTTACATAGATTTTCTGCTGTGGGGGAAAATAACTCTTGAGGTGTTTGCTTGTATGTTTTACAATGAACAAAGACAAATATAGAAAGCAACCTTTGCCACATTTGGTTTTCATTTGCACATGTGATGGCCTGCCCCTTAAACTTTGCTATAGCAACACGGCTCTGTTCGTGACTCACGTCTGAAGCAATCTAAATCAACACCACATATACAGATATTTATTCATCCATAGTTGCTCCTTTGTTTTGGCAAATTACAACAGGGCAACACTGCAGAGAAGATGAGGTTCTACACACACTAACTACATTCATGGTCGCTCATATCAACACTGCTTCCCCACCATCTTCTACTGTGGGTGCTACTAATCTAATCAAAACGTCATAACTTATATAATGGTATTTAATGAATATAACCAGACAGAGCTTCCCTACCTTCTTATGCAATTTATATAATTTTTAAAAGACTTTTTTTAATTATTTCAATACTATGCCTATTGTAAAGATATATATATTTGCAACAGTACTGTATTGTTCTGCTAACAGATAATCCACGTAATGAAGCACTTACGGTACAATGCTGTAAGTGTTTCTGATAAGTGGCTTGGTTCACTCATTGTACATCAGGTTACAATAATATCCTTAAACCACAGTTTCCATAGTTGCACTGAATCAAACGAAGATATCATGTCACTTTGCACAGGCAAAGACCTTTTATTTAAATCAATTTTCTGCAGCGATTCTCACAATTAAAGCCATTTTAAATATCACAATGTAGAAAGCTATTGCTTCTGTAAACCTTCGTTTTAGCACAGAGTGTAGTAGAATGTGCTTTGAGACACAAAGAGGCGCTAGCCCCGCTGTTCTTTTCTTGGCGGCGATCGGAAGTTGCTCCATGTCTAATTATTAATTATTCATCTAAGGCGGATTAGATGTGGCCCAGTTTCTCTTGAAGATGACTTTAGAGCAGAGGGATCCATGTGACAGTTCACTCCCTAACCTAGGCTGCAGAGATGGCAGATAAGACGTCAGCTGATTGCTATCTCTCTCTCTCTAGAAGTACAGGAGTTATTTTATGTCCTTACGTCTGAAGAGGATTCAGATGACGTCCGGGCCGAGGCGGGAGAAAGAAACCAGACTTAAAGTAGAATGGAGCTGAGAATAAAGAGTGCAGAAATGAATGGGATAGGGAGGGGGCAGTGTGAAGGAGAAAAGAGGAGGGAAATGAATTGGGAATTTGATGCGGATGCCCTGAAGACGGAGAGAGAAGGACAGTCATGAGGTTGTACCCACAGTCCCACAGCACTCCACTGTTGCGGCGATGGGGCTGTACAAATCCACTGTGGGTCCTTTTGTTGTGCCATTTAATCTACATGTGCATGTATTATGTATTCTACTTTATTTTGTGTAAATACATACTCATTTTCATAAGTGTCCTCCTCATAAGAACTTTTGATTTAATGTCCCTGTGGCACTGAACTTAAGTTGTTATTGTTTGCTCACTTGGCACCGCTATCTATTTAAGATTCCCAACACAAGCGGAAGGATGAGTGGTATACAGCCCCTTGGGTGCATGCACGCTTTAGAGATGTATGTCACATTAAAGGGAAGACTTTTTAAGGTCAACCCACATTCAAAATGGCCAAATAAGTTGGAGCAGTAATCAGAATGTGAGTTATATAGTGAATGTGGGAGATCGACCTACTTTTTTCACTTTATTCTAATCTGTGTTGTTGATATTGTGGATGGTATTGAAGCATCTTAAGAGCTTTTTGGGTGACTTTACATACGAACCCTACCAACAACATAATTTGTCCTTTTTCTTCCGGCTCTCCTCAAATACTTTTCAACATTTCTTCTCAATCCTTACATTTGTTTGCTTTCTGCCTGCAGCGGCCAACCAGAGGGAGACGCTCAAGTCTCCATTCCACATGAAGGAGGAGCCCAAAGCGGAGGAAGCGTTGAGCCCCAGGCCCTCCTCCCGGTCCCAGAGCCAGGTGCAGCCAAGCTTCCCTGCGACTTTCTGCCACAACGGGCCAATGGGGGCAGCAGAGCGGCTGGGGTCCCTGAAGCAGAGGGAAGGAAGCCCCATGACGAAGAACAACCTGCTGAACCAGGACATCAACATTAAGGTGGCCTCTGAGCTGCTCATGAAGCTCTCAGGTAGGCTGTGAACATAATGTATCTATACTGTTGATCTGTGCATCTAAATGGGGGCGATGCTAATTAACTTTATGGTTCTCAAACTGACCTATTATTCAACAATCTACAGAGTTCCTTGAATCCTCTAAATCTAAGAAAGCTGATCTTGAAATTGTGTGCATATGCAGTATTTAAGTTTATATAAGAGCCTTTTTTATGCAAATATACTTAAACAGTCACCTCTATACTATTTCTAAGAAACAGGCCATGTTATTGATGTTCCTTGTGCTGGTCAGCTGTTTGAGTTTGAGAACAGCTAATAGCAGCTCTGGAGGTTAGCTTTAGGCTAAAGGTTATGACTCTGACTGCCATAAAAGGGTTCTGTTGTTTTCCACCTTAACAAGCTCAAATTGGAGGCTTCTTAAAGGTGAGCAAAGTATACCTGTGGGGGGGAAAGCATATGTGGTGATGTGTCTCTGAGGCCTTTGCTCCAGATGGTGGCTGCTTTATGTTCTCTGTGATGACATTTAAGTTACTTGTCTTGGTGCTTCTCCGCAGTCCCAGTCTATGCGTCTTAGTGTCTGTGAACCAGAAGTCCGTATGGATTTTGTTCAGCTTTGTTTTGTGCAACAGCTTGGAAGCTATTAAAGGACAGTAGATCTATCTGCTTACTATAATGAACTTGAAACTCAACCCTTTTTCCACAACAGTTTAACGGTAAGACATTTGAAACGTATCATGTCTCAACCTGCATTGACCACTCTGACATCATCCAATGCTGCGTGGTTTAGCCTTTACAGCTTCAGGTCTGAACTCTGCAAGAATGTTGGTAACAAGTCCTCGGGCAGGGATTCAAACCTAGTCATGTATTTTGCAGCACTTTGTGTGCGCTGCTGCTTGTGTGTTGTTGTTTCAACCATTGTTCTTCGATTACGACACACACTGTGTCACTGCTAAATAAAGTATAAAGCCACAGCTTATTTTTAGCCTACTTCCAAAATCACTACTGAATGCCAGGTCAAGTTCGAGTGTATTATGGACAGGTGTTAGTCCGCTGTGGGCTGTTGGAGTGCATCTCTCAGGCAGTCAAGATGACACACGCTGAAGTATGTAACAACAGAGCTGGCTTCCCTAGGGATATACACATATTTGTCCTTATTTGAATAACAAACTGTATGCAATTTTCTAAATTAAGCGATATTTTTTAAATTTCAGTTCAACTAATACCATGACCTACCTCTCCTTTAGAAAAAAAAACCCACTTTGCTTTCATCATTGTAAAGATTAGCATAACAATGTGACAAGCTTGTGCAAATATACATCCATACCGTTAAAAAAAAAAAAAGCACAAGTGGTGGCGCAGTGGGGTGTTACTCTCCGCGGCTCTTCATCCTGTGCCGGTGTGTGTGCTTGACGGACACCTCACACACCGGTTGCCATTGTTCTCTCCGAGTTGACCGGTGTTCGGAGTGACTCATGCTGGCTGGGAGCTCTGTGGTACTTCACGTGTGCTGCTCCACTGCCTGCCCCCAGGTCACATTTCCCCGTGTGCGTGTGTGCATTTGCTTTTGTGTGTGCGTTTGAGGAACATTGACATGATCGCTGCTTTAAAACAACAGGGGGGGAAAAGACTCATTTAAGAACTGGCCTTTGTTTTAAATCAGAGAGAAGCTGGGAGGATGTGGGCAGTGTGTAATTCCTCCACTGTACTGCATCCACCTATGTTCTTTGTCTCATCACCCTCTTCCTCGCATCACTTCTGCCATTTCCAATCCCTGCACTGATGCTACCCTGCCACTTTATTTGGTTCCCAAGCATCATGGCCAGCGTTTATCCCCACCCTTCACTTACACCAGCTCTGCAAGGTTGACCTAGGTTAGGGAAAGATGCTGCAGCGTTCATCCGTCCGCTGGCTCCCTCTGCCCCCTCACACAGTCCTCGGAGCGCAGTGCCGTCCATTGCCATGGCAACAGCGGGGGCGGTAGATGGAGAGGGCTGTCTAGAGTGACAGCCTTGACAAGAGTCTGGACCCTCAAATGACCCTGGGGGGAAGGGAAGGAGAAAAAGATGGCGGGGAGGGAAGGAGACGGCCGGGGAAAGGTCACTGCCGTTACGGTCACGTGTGATTACGGTCATGAGGTTCAAGGGCGTCTCCACAGTAACCTCCCTCTGTCCCCTGTTTTAAAGGTCAGCGGCAGAGCACAATAACCCAGTGAGGATACTTGAATAGGGAAATCACATTGGGGAGTTAGGACTAAGCATTTTTCTTTGTTCCGAACATGGCTTTCTGTCTGTTAAGAAGCACTCATTTCCTCATCCTTGCTTGTCGTAGAGCAAATGGACAAAGCCTAATTAGATTTCTGCTGCTCGTCCTTCCTCAACCGCGGCATTGGGCAGTCCGAGCAAGTGGGGCTGTCATCATTACTGCCCATTTTGCTGTAACATGAGTTGCATCATCCCTTTAACTAGGTCACTTCTTCTTCTCTTGTCTCTCCTTCCCTTTTTTTTTCTCTTCCTTATCAAACATTGTTCGGTCGCTTTGAGTCGCCTTGCAAGCGCTACCTCCCCCACATCTGTTTAAAACCAGGCTGCTGGTGTCTGGGGGCTAATTACGCCGGGCTAAATAGTCCCTGGCGCCAGAGGCTAACGTGTCCAAGCAGATGGGCATTGGTGTTGCAGGGCAAGGGGAACATGGCGTCCCAGGAAGGGAGAGGGAGGGGGAAGGGGAGGTACAGGGCCCTAGGTGGTGCCCTGGCAGACTGGCATCGTGTGGGTAACAGCCGTGCCACCCACTCACCATGCAGCCACCCTCACTATAGGTGTGAAATCACACTTTGTACTTGCTTAAACTCATTTCTCATTCCTAAGGAACAGGCCTTCCATCTCTGAGGACATTTTAAAGGCCCTCTCGCCTCAGCACTGCTCGTTACATTCCTAATAAAAGTTGCATTAAGCCATTTTGACCGCTAAGGAGCGAAACACCTTAAAAGAAAAACTGACAGCCACACTTTTAGGTTATGACGTTCTTTTTGTGGATTTTTTTTATAGAAAGAAACAACCTTCTTAGACATCCAGCGGGAACAAATGAACATATACTGTGCATCAGAGCTTTATCTGGTTTATGTAGATGTAATATTAACAGGTGTTCATTCCCAGTTTAGTCCACAGTGATGATGGTTGAAGCTAATTGTTTTATAAGAAAACTGTAATGTTTTCATGTTGTCTCTGCGTCAGAGCAATTAGCTGAATGCTGTAAAAAGCTAGAAAGTGGGGGTTGATTTGCAGAAGCATTGGCAGCTCGTGCAGCAGTGGCCAAAGCTGATTGATTGAGTGATAATTAACACTGTTTGTAATCAAAGCTTGCCAACTCCACCTGGCCTCCCCTCTAAAGATTTCCACATTGCCTCTACTGTAGGAGCCACAACTGACTGACATACCACATGTTGTCAGCCTGCAGTGTGGATATCCTCACTGTCAGCTGGATAATCTGACAGATACTCGACTCTCCATCGAGAGTTTTGTGGGGGATTTGTTCTACTCTTGCCATACCACTGTTACATTTAGCCAAAAACATTCCCTGATTTCATTCTGCAATTTCTTATCTTTATGTTGGTCTCAACATGCAAAACATATACAATCTACCATCCATGTTGTAACAGGCCTGCCTTATGTATGCAGACTTTTTGCACCCTGCATGGTTTCCTCGAGGTAACCAAAGTGGATCATGCCATGTTATGTCTCTGCTCTTTGATGCAGCACTTGTTTCAGATAAAAACACTCATTTTACATCTCCTGCTGCCTTCAGGTAGCTGCAGGGATTTAGTCAATCAAAGTGGACAGCTTTCCTAAAGTCTAAAAGCACTTTAGGATGACGGATGCAGGACGACTTAATGTCAGTGTTCCTTAAATTGCTGCAAATGTGGGATTTTCTTTGTGTCTTCTGTTTTTAAAATGCATTTATTTACATTAGTCAGCTTTATTTTTGCAATGTGTACCACGGACTTCTAATACAAAAGATGATGGTTGAATTAATCATCAACTCAATGATGGTGCACTGAAAAGAAAAGATGATCCCTTTTACAGCTATTCAATTAAAAAATATCCCAAACAGCCAATTTTCACCATGTCGAAGCACTGCTCAAACTGTCAAGCAACTGTTATGTGACAAAGAGAATGATTTCATCTTCAATTAATTAAAAATGACAAATAGTTTTATTTATATCAACGGCCTTAGTTTCCTTTTGGTTTCAGGAGAAAACGCCACCAAGCAATTTAAGGAATGCACCAAAAACTAAAAAAGGGGGGCACTGATAATAGTATTAGTTATATATTAAATCCAAACATGATATCCATTAAATATCTAAGCCTTCTTTTTGTAACAGTTTTAATGTGATTGTGTTGATTTATCTCAACCCTCACATAAAAGGATTCACTGTTTACTCAATATGGCTTATCACAGCAGACAGTGTAAGCAGTTCACCATTCTAAACCACAACACTGGGATTACTGTGTACAGTATTACTTTATGTTAAGCTGTGCTCTGACGGTGTCCTCGTCATGCCCCCTCGGTGTGGCCGCTCGCTGACCTCTCTTACTCCCACCCTCCCTACCTTCACATGTTTTTCCCTGTCTCACCCGCTCTTTATCACTGCCTATATTTCTATTTACAGAAACGCACAGTTGAATCCTTTTGCCCCTCGCTGTGTGCGTTTGTTCCCGGGTAGGTGGTTTTATACGTGGAAGTGATTGAATTACACACGGTCTTCTTTTGTCTTGACCCTAATGAAGCTCTCCTAGCCTTGGATCTGCTCTGCTTGTGTCACATTTCTTTTTGTTTGAAGACGACTTTTATAAAGGCCATATCGGGTTCCTTATGGGCTGTTTATCAAGCGCGCTGCTCCAGAGTCAGATGTATGCGGCTCTAGAGTCATATGTATCTGCAGTTTTCAACGATTGGAGGGCTGAGACTACTGAGAGCTAGCTGGTCGAGGATCAATTGTAGCAGCAGCTGTCTGTGAAGTCTGCAGGCAAGGCTGCTGTGGCTCCCACATGACATGCAGTCTCCACACTGCAGCCTTTGAAGCGCATGAACTCTTGAACCCTGTCTGAGCAGGTCGGCTCGAGAGCAGGAGAATAGAGAGATTGAGAAAGAGAGAGAGTGAGAGAGGGATGGGGGCAGGGATGGAGAGATGTGGAATAACAGAGCAGCGAGAAGGGTATAGTAGGATAATGCGAAGGGGGGGGAGAGGTGGAGAGCTTGTCATTTAGGCTCTAGCCGTTCCTCATCCTTCTGTCCTCCCCCATCTCTTCTTCCCCATCCCACTTTCCTCCTTCCTCTCTTACCCTCGGGTCTTCTTATTTTGGCACAGTATGACTTCTTTTTTTTGCTTTACTTCGTCTGGCTGTCTGTCCAAGTTTTTGTTACTGTGCCATCGATGCATCAAAGTGGTGCAGTAAATTGACTCGCATGCATTAAGTCTCTAATGGTGTGTGACTTTTTTGTTTAAGTGGAGTTACAAAGCTGTCCTGGGTCTACCTCCCTACCGTATATTCTCAGCGAAAGAGGTTGTCACGTCCACACAGATTCAAGTAGACATCTGAGGTCAAAGTTGGATCACTAAAAACAGAACATCGCATAAACCCCAGTCACTTTCATTCTGACTCAAATCTTGAGCAGTGCTGCATCAGAGGGAACAAGGGATGTATAGTGCATTTAGAGTAACTTGGCAGTCAGACCACATTCACACACATTGTTCATTTGCAACATGGTGGCCATTACAAACCAAATGGAGCTGAAAGTAGCTTCGTTAGCAGCCTTTTACTTAAAGAGTCGCATTTGGACACGTTTTAACCTCCTAATTTAGACTGACTTGCAATTTAACAGATTGTCATTAGTTTCTAAAACATATGGAGTGCTGCATGAAGAGGAACCACGGGCATTTGTTTAAGCATACACATCAATCTTAAGCACTGACCGTAAAACCCAAATAAAACGAGTTCATGGCTTATTTACCACACAAACAGCCAGAAGAACAGAGATGTTTTTATGTGTACTTGTGAAGCCTGCTCGTCAAGTTGCAATTTGTGGCAAGACTAATATCTGTGACAAACTGTGAACAGGAAAATGATTATGATTTGCAATAAAATATTACTTATTGAGTCAGTTTGCCTGGTTTCTCAAATGTTTATCACACCACGTCATGTGATATGTCACGATATAAATCAAATGATAGTCGTGTTCATTATCTGTGATGGTACTATCACACAAATCTATAAAACACACACATAAAATAAAAGCCCCCGGTTTAACCCCACTTAAATAGTTCTTAAAATATATCAGTAAAAATACCACTACTCAATATATTTTAAGTAATATTCAGAAGAATTGGAGCAACACTGAATACACACACACACACACACACACACACACACACACACACACACACACACACACACACACACACATTCCTCAAGACCTGTTTCTGTAGCCTAATGGCAGCTGGTGTATCACAAAAGAGGCTTCAGCACCAGAGGGGATGACACATGCACTCATAGACACAAAGGGCACAAACACACACACACATAGTCTCACTCTCTCACTTACACACACACACACACACACACACACACACACACACACACACACACACACACACACACACACACACACACACACACACACGCTGTATTCGGACAGACGGAGGGCTGTTTTTATGGCTTCAGAACATCAGGTCCTGACCCCGACCAAAAAGCCATAGCTATTATCAGTGTGGGAGTAAGGCCACGTTTTCATTGTGTGACAGGTACACTTCTGATCTGCTTTGTTTTGATGTGATTCTTTCAGCGTGTTTACGACCAAATCTTTTTCTCTCTGTGTCACGTGACCTCTCGGTGATGGCTCTTCGGGTTGTACGCATGTTTGTCCCCACGCTGAGAGCTCAAGTACGTTTGGCGTGCGTTGGTACTCGGGATGAATTTTTGTGTGACACTGTGGGTGTTTTTGCAGCGCTGCAGTCCACTCAGCCTCTGTGGTGATCCAATGATAGGAAGCAAGCGTGTCCCTTTGTTGACCCTTACAGAGCTGTGCCCCCCCCCCCCGAACACTATCACCCCTCCACCCCCCCCGTCTCTCTCCTCCTCTGCCCCTCCATCAGCCTCTCCTAGGTTACTCTTGGCCAACTCTGGCTACCTGATTAAAGGATTAGTGAGGCTGATGGTTGTCAGTGTCCCCCCTCATGCTGGCTACACCTGGAAACCTCAGGGAGGCGGCAAGGGGGAGTTCACACTTTAACTCACCCGCATAAACCCAGAAGCATACATACTGATTGTTTCATGTTCACACGTGGACACACACTGTACTGCAGGTCCGCTCTGAGTTTCTCACACTGGCCTTGTTCAGCAGAAGAGTGGAGAATGTGAAGGGAGGGCCAGCAGGGCTAGCGCAGGGTTACCTCCCTACTCTTTATCCCGCTCCTCTAACCTCCCCCGTGCCCCTCCCACTGCTCCCGATGCCCTGCCAAATTCATATATCCCATAATCGTGCTGAGTCGCCATGTCAGCGGCACTGTATCAGCCCCGCTGCTTTGTCTTGCTCCTGCTTGTCGCCGCACTGAGACACTGCCTCCTGCCATCCCTGCAGCCAGAGATCAGATACCGTGGATGTTCACATGCTAACAGATGTAGCAACCTCCCTACCAAAGCATTTCTTTATTCCAAATCACACTGCTGCACCATTCAGGTGTACTACTTACTATAGCCTAAAGTAGGACCGCATTTAAGTATATTAAGCCACCGAGGACTTTAGAGAAGCAATTTCTGACGATGTAATAGCTCTCCATTTAAGAAAAATAAAGCCTGCATCAGTTTCCTTTTTATAGTTTCTAATATTTCTATAATGGTGGCCTTTAGTGTTTTGTGTAATATGCGTAGAGGGGAGAGTGCCAGGGTTTGATTCTGCGGATCGACTCGGGACATTCCTCACGGATGCCATCCCCACTATTTTTAGCGTGCTCTCTTGGCCTCACCTCTTGAATTTGTTTGAAAAGTGAGTCAACGGCTTGTTTTTGTTCCATCAGGCCATTGTTCATGTGCTGAAAAACGACTAGCAGGAGAGACTCTGTCATCCAACACATGGAGTTATCATCAACACAGAATAATAAGCTATGATTTAACATTCAAAGTGTTCCAGTGTCTTCCTTGTTTGCTTCAGTGAACCCACATGAGCGGCAGAAGCCCTCCCCAAGCGACAGTCTGACCTCGCGGTGCCCTCATGCCCTAATAATTAAACAGCGAGACGCTAAAAGGCTCAGCTCAGCTTAAGAGGCAATGTTTTGGCTTCACTGTTCAAGCTCTAATTCCAACACCTTTAAACATGTATGCTGGATGTGTAATTGATCTGTACATATGTGCGAAAGTCATATTTTGTGGAGATCAGTTCATAGTGATCTGGGGCTCAACCCCTCGTCTGAAATAAAAAATGCCAAGACAAAATGACTACCTTTTCTGAAATATGTACAGTGTTTCCCACAGAATTTGATTCTATTTGTGGGGGCACCGCACCGCACCCCCCCAACATTCTTGTTGCTCTGTGTTGCGTTGTTAATGAGTGAAACACAACGGAGTTGAGGATCTGTGGGGTTTATTCTCCCAAAAATATAATTTATAATTTAGGCATCTAGCAGACGCCTTATTCCAAAGCGACTTCCAATTACAGGGACATTCTCTGGAGTAACCGAGGGCTAAGTGCCTTGCTCAAGGGCACACTAGTAGTGGTGTTCCGGGCAGGATTTGAACCTGCAACCTTCCGATCATCAGCCCACCTCACTATCCGTTAGACCACCAAAAAAAAAGACAATAATATATATCTTTTTTTTTTATGAGATCCATTTGTGGCGGACGATATTTAATTGTGGCGGCCCGCCACAAATAAATCAATGTATGGGAAACACTGATGTATTATCAGGCTTATTGAGCATCCTAACATGTCTGATTCAGCAGCTGTTTGTTTCCTTCATATTATTTTCACTTTG
This sequence comes from Notothenia rossii, assembly GCF_949606895.1. Taxonomy (NCBI): domain Eukaryota; kingdom Metazoa; phylum Chordata; class Actinopteri; order Perciformes; family Nototheniidae; genus Notothenia; species Notothenia rossii. The sequence continues at coordinate 13,457,728 of NC_136912.1, read as the reverse complement.
CTGTTGTTATTCTGAACAGCATGCTGCTATGTTGGGAAAAAGGAAACCTTTTCAGTGTTTAGGAACGTACGCACGTCAGAGAGAGTTGCGTTTAATGATCACCAGTTGTGCACATATTTTACTTTTATTCCTCCTCAGTAGTACCATGAAGTATTTCAAAATGTTTCACTGATGAATAGCTTTCAACAGAGATTTTCTGTCCAGAGACTTTGAATATTATTGTACACTGAGGACAAGTCTATTGTGTAGATCTGCTCATAGCAATTCAATCAAATAAAAACACTTAATCTTTTTCAATCTTATCTCAGCTTTACTTAAATTATTTGACCTTTTTCGAGGGTTACGTGTTTGTTCTCAATTTTCTTTTATAACAAGTCTCTAAAGATTGAGCGGGTCTTACAGGATACGTCTTACTGAGTTTAGAGACTTTTGATGCAGATGTGTGATTTGTGAATTTTGGCTGTATGAACAAAATGAACTTGACTTCTGACAAAACACATTATATGATGTCTTTATTTGATATCCAGCTACAGTGTAATCACCTGTGTGACTATTCTTCAGTCATGGTTTTAGTGGAAGACGTGCAGTATGCAAAAAGTCCGCTCCAATAAAAGAGAGGCATAAAAATACAGTCCAGACTAACTGTATTAGTAGCATTAGTAGACAATGAGCAATCATTAGTTGTAGAAGGCGTGCTCAATCTATTTACTTAAGTAAAAGTCCTTTTACCTTAATTAAATGAATGTGATTGCAATCAAAAAGAAGAGAAAACAATCACATGCATAGGTTTTCTTTTCTGGTTAGTCAGTTTGTAATGCTTGAACGGAAACAATAACCTCTTTTACTGTGAAAGTCTTCGTACTTAGATCATCTCTTAACAGTTTAATCTTTGCAGACGTTTAACCAGAATGTCCTCTCTTTCTTGTTCAATCTTCTGCTGCAGAGAACAGCAAAGACCAGTACCAGAGGGTGAAAGTAAAGGCAGAGCCCATGGAGGTGGACCCGCCCCCTGCAGACCGATGCCCCCCGGCCTCACACCGGCTGGCCTTCAGCACTTTAGGGGCGAGTGAGAAGACGGAGCCATTGAGTAACCTCCCGGAGACGCTGGCCCGCCCCCAGAAAGACCTCTTCTCCCAGGACATATCGGTCAAAATGGCCTCTGAACTTCTGTTCAAACTGTCAGGTATGTTCCTTCCAGACATGTGCGAATCCAGGCACACAGTGTTCTCCGAGCAAACACACACACACACACACACACACACACACACACACACACACACACACACACACACACACACACACACACACACACACACACACACACACATGCACACAGCAACATGTTTTCTTTTCCCCTTGCAGCGTAAACCTTGGACAGTTTCTGATACTGGACCATAAAACCCACATGTTTCCATTTCCATCCTCCGGTGGCTCTGTTGTAAAGTCGAGGTTATATACGACATGTAATGACATCCTGCTTTTTTTTTACCTGTGCGGCCATGAAAGTGACATTGAAGCGGCAGACAGCTGTTTGTATTGCTAGATTAAGACAGAGCTTTGAGGTGGAACCATTGTCTCCCCCCAGGGAAAAGCTGCAGATGTGTGAGTGTGTGTGTGGGGGGGGGGGGGTCAGGCTTTTAGTCCTGGGCTGTGACCCCCAGCTCTATAAGGCGAAGCAATCAGAGGCTGGATAGAGGAAGGGGCTTGTGTAAAATCGTTTCCCTCCTCTTGCTCTCACACATATTCACAAATTCACACATTGGCAGTCTTTCTTTCCCACACAGTCTTGCATGCACACCTTTACAGGCTCACACACGGCCCCATGGGGAGTGGTGTCTGCACAAATGCCCCCTCCTCCCTCCCTCCCCCCCTCCTCCCTCCCTCTCATTCTCTTTCTTTCTCTCTCTCTCTCTCTCTCTCTCTCTCCCTTGACTCGTTTTCAGACATGCCGGCTCAAGCACACTTGGCTGCACACGCTCTCCCCCTGCACTTCCCCTCCACTCCCTCCTCCCTCCCTTTACATTTCTCCCGTGCGGCATCTCCATGGCAACGTGGAAAGAGACTTCTGTCCTTGGCGAGCGGTGTGACGGAGTGGGGTGTTTACAGGGGGGGGGGGGGGGTGCAGAGGATAAGGAGGGTAGAGAGGGCAGCAGGGGTACAGAGTATGCCACCCAGGGAGGCCAGGGCATCGCTAGCCTGGCAACAGAGAGGCCCCCACCCCCCACCACCTTTTAGAGCCGGGTCTGAATGTGAGGGGGACGGGAACAGAGTGGGCCGCTGTCACACAATGAGCAATCAATATGAATTACCCAGAGCAGGAGGACCTCAGAGACACATCAGTAGCAAGGTCGCTCTGAACACTGAGATGGTTGCAGCTTTGAAATTCCCTTCAGTGCATCGCCTTGAAACTCACTCCCATTTTCATACACAATGTATAGGGCTTTTTACGACTGAATGCTGAAAAAAACGATACTAGCATTAGTAAAATATAACTGTAGCAATTCTCACTTTACATACCACTCATAAACCTCTTTACATTTTCTTTATTTCATGCTCAATAACTCTTAACAGCTAGGAAATGGCTACTTTGTAGTTCGTAATATGAGCTTCTACTGTGTTGTATCTACAGTAGAGTGATTCTCTCTGGAGGACGTTGATAGCTTCCGTTTTATTTGTTCAGTTGTGTATTTACTGTAGAGGTGTAACAGAAACTGTACCTGCCTTGCACCTGAACAGAATCAACTTCATGTGTGATTAAAGAGTTGGGATCTTAGGTATGAAGACTGTAACGTTTGTGGAACCTTAAAGGCATCTAGGTCTTTTTGAAAAAACAGTCATTAGGCGCTTTCACACCAAGTACTTTGCCGTACATAGTTCATGAAAACTTAGTTCATCAGAACTCTTTAGTTCTGATGAACCAAAGAGCAGATCGCGTTCACACCGGGAAAAGTCCCTGAGGGAGGGTTAGGCAAATGAGCCGCTGACGTCACTTTGTCATCTTCTGCTTTGGGTTTACTGGCAGGCCACAAACAACTTCACGGCTTATACTGCCACCCGAAGTCCCGGGCCGAAAGTCCCCGCAGTTAGGGACTCGCTTCAGTAGAAGCTGGTGGGACTCCCAGCAGCTTCTACTGAAGCCTTCAGAGTAAATCGCCAGAACGCCGACACCACCTCATCTCCCCCGCTCCCACGTTTTATTTTTTGTTGCCATAAGTTAGACTCTCTCCGTTGGTGCGCTGGGCTAATGCTAATAATGCTAATGCGAACAAATAAAATGGCGGCTTCAAAAAACCTTTTTGGAGTTTTACAGGGCGTGGTTTGCAATCCGCCCAGCCAATCAAAAATGGGAACCTTTTTCTCCCGCGAAAGTCCTGGACTGAAAAAGTTCTCACAAACTAAGTTCTAGTTCTGGATCTTTTTGGTGTGAACGCACATTTTCGGAACTATACTGGGAAAAGTACTCTGGTGTGAAAGCGCCTATTGACACTTTTTTCTCTTTATGTCATTGTTTTTGTAGTGATGTTTAATTCAGTATTTCCTGCACTCTTTTATATTCGAGGTGGCTAACCCGCCTCACCTTAAACAAAAATGGCCAGGAGAACATTTCACTTCCTGGTGAATATAGCACTACCATTATTAAGCGTCTTTAGGTGTCATAATGCGCAGGTGATAGGTTGATCGATCACAACTTTTTGTTGTTCTATCAGAAAAAAATACATACTTTACGATCATAGGATGTACAGAAGAACTGAACAGCTAGTTACACTCAAGTGTTGAAGTGTAAAAAAGGTTTTCACTGATGAATAGCTTTCAACAGCTGTTTCTGAAGACTGAATATTATTGTCAAAAGGAGTCCTCGTCTATTATGTGGATCGATACTGTACATTGCAAATCAAAGTAAAAACCTTGGAGTAAATCTTTATTAAACTTATCTCATCTATACTTTTCATTGAAATTATGTTGGCAGCAATAACTCTTGGCTGTTTTTGACGCCACAGTCAGAAACGTTGAGAAGTGTTTGTAATGTTTTATTTCCCCATTTACAAACAAGAGTGTTACCGTACACAAACACACACACGGGCCATCTGGTTTCTCTCATCTGACCATCTATGCATGTTTTAGTTTTTAAAGAATCTTTTCATATTGGTGTTGTTGGGCTAACTTTCGGCCCACAGGTCGGCGGGCCCACCAGAGAGACTCCCACTTCTCCAGATGGCCAGTGCCCCCCCGCTGCCATGGGCAACCTGCGCTCTACCAGCAGAGTTAAACTTGAAAGAATCAGGATCATATAGTGTTAGTTTCTCTTCTATAGTGGCCAATGTGCAGGGAGGCTTTGGGAAATGTAGTAACCATTTCTAACAGATAAAATAAATTATAGTGGCATATAAATCAAGTGTGCCGAGTTTAATAATTTATTTTTAATTAAAACAATGTTTTGTCTGCTTCTGTGTTCTTAAATGTTCTTGATGTGTTCTTGTAGTTTATTAAATACAACCCACATTATTTCTCCCACTAACTGGATTTCGAGAATCGTTACTACCCAGTTACTCATTGGAAATACATTTTAACCCCTGTGTCTCTGCAGATCGTCCATGGGGATGTTATTGTACAGATTTATAAAAACATTTTAAATATGTTAACGGCATTGTGTTATATTTTTTTATTTCAGAAAAAGTCAGCAAAGCCAACAACCACAAAGACAACATGGTGGGAATACACAGGTGAGTCAATAACACCCAGTGCTTTTGCTTCATAATGCATTTTCTCAAAATCATTTGAATACAGTAGGTGTTAAATGTAGTAGCTGAGTAACTTTTAATATTATGTATCGTGTTTCAGTCCGTTTCTGGATGAGTGCTTCAGACAATCACCCTTTAACTCTCGCTCGAAGAGCTCTTCCCCCGCAGAAGCAAGCTCCTCTACCAGGGCACTATTCCACGGTAAGACGCATGGGAAACACACACACACACACACACACACACACACATACACACACACACACACATTAATGCATACACACAGGAACATACTGTAGTAGTAGTAGTAGTGGTAGAGGAACGGACATTTCTAGCAGTTTCTTGCAGGATCATAGAACACGGATGGTCAATATATTTTACTTCTTTACTTCTTAAACATCCAAATCAATGAAAGGACTGAGGGAAACACATGCAGACAGCAATATGCCTTTGGTAAAATGATATCAAAGAACTTCAATTTCTATTCTAGCACGAATTATATGAATCCTATCACTTTTATAAACCATGATTATTTTATTTTCATACCAAGTCCTTGTTACTCTTTTTAAATATGCAAACCGGGTTCCGGTGGGACCATTCAATTAGTCGGAAACAATCTTGATGATCAGATTATTCACGTTTTGGTCATTTTTCAAGCAGTGGACATTAAGGCCCAAATCACCCCCTCGACCCTACCCCTCCGTGACGGAGTGAACTCCGTCTGTAGCCAAAATGAAGGCCCCTCCATTAAGGGTTAAGGGTGTAAATACAGCGGCTAGCTTTGGGACGGCCTCCCCTCTCTCCGGCAGAAACAGGAAATGCCGTAACTGTATGTAACAACGCTTTCAAATCAGCATCGCTTAGACAAAAAATGTAAATGAATAACTCGAATAAAACTCCAAACATCTTTCATTGTGTTTCAAAGCTCTTTTAGTTTTAAACCTGATGTTTATAAGCTTCTTAGTTTTTGTAACAGTCTGTGAATATACACAACTTTATAATAAAATGCACACATTTACCTTTTTCTAGACTAAACACAGGTATGATCCTAAGTTAAAACATATGAGGTTATCATGAGGTTGTTAACATCGCAGTTTATCAGTGGATGTTTGCTGGAACTACTTGTAAACAGTGTGTTTCCTGACGGACACACACAGCGTGACTCCGGTCAGGTAGAGACCGGTCTCCAGTCAGTACCGATGCAGACTCGCTGTTTGAGGGCTTGATAGCCCACTCCCCCTCCACACCGCTCCACACTCGTTGGTTTGGAACAGCACTTAATATGGCGGACCCTCTGTGCAAAATGGAAGGGTAGGGTGTAGGGGGCGGTTTGGGATTGGGCCTTAGAGTCTTTAGGTTCTGGATGTTGGTTAGACAAATCAAGCACATTTAAGACATTATCCTGGATTCTTTAGTGTGAAATGTTTTTTTTAACATTTCAAAGACTAAACAATTAATCAAGAAAATAATAAAAAGGTTTTAATCTTTTTTTAAATAAATGTTAGTTGCAGCTGCAGTTTCAATATGCCCATTTGTTGTTTTACACATAGACTATCTCCTCCGAAGAAATAATAATAATAAGACAGAACAAATGTATCTTCAGCTGGCTCAAACCAGACGTTAACTGCCAACACTCATTACGGCTGCATCCTTCATAGTCCAGTATCTTCAAAGACGAGCATCAAAGTCTTCCAGTTATTCTCACTGTAGCTTGAAGAAATAACTGATTATGCAGAAGATGCTCATTACACAGTTTCATACATGTGCATGCATATACAGTTAACACTCACGCACACACTCTCTCCCAGAAGCTTTGTAGCCTGCCGTGTTACTCAACCACCAATGAAGACATCTCTAAATCTGAGTGTACAGCCACGAGGACACATCTCAATTAACCACCTCACACTTTACATGATCCCACCCCCCTCTCCCCGTTTCATATTTAGAGCTCCGTCCTCTTCTCTGCCCTCTCACACATTTCCCCAGCCCGGAGGCCTCTGCCCGGAGCATCCCCCCTCTCCCTCTCCTCCCCTCTTCCCTGGCATCCCAGAACTTCCCTCCATGTTCCTTTGGCAGTGAGAGATCCAGAGGTTAATTAGCTTGTGCCAGCTTTGCCTGTCCCTCTGCCAGTTAATGAAAATCTGATTGGCTTCTGGGTGTCAAGAGTGTCCTGAAAGTTAATTCGCCCAGCCCACCTCCCCTTTCCCTTGTGTGTTTAAGACTCTGCTGCTCACTCTTCTACTGTAGTACTCATCTCTCTGCGTCATGTGTCTCTCTCTATGCCTGTACATTTTCTTTTCTTTTTTTCCCTTCTTTTAATCTTCTCTTTCTCCAAAAGTATTTCTAGTTGCAGTTGTAGGAAGGCAGACTTTTATTACCCAGATGTTCTGTTCAGTGGTTGGTAAACCTAGTAACCATTCCTGTTAGTTGACACCACCTTTCCCTCACAAACCAGCATAAATACAGTCAAAGGTTTAGCTAAGTTTATTAAAGGACACGATATTGATTATTATTAGTACACGATTATTATGGTTTGATGAATTGGAAGTTAAAATAGGTTGCTGTGTTGTAAATTATATTTTGTATTTGACAAAACAAGCAAATAATAACATAGTCTTTGACAATTTCAAATAAGGAAAAAAAAACCTACGTGTACTTTTTTAGTATATATCATATGATATAAATGTAAAATTGTGCATATTTTCATTTTGTACGCACGAATAAGTGAGTAATTTTGCTTTAATCTGAGGTTTAGCACAATCCTTAAATGTATTCTTTATCCCTCTGTCTGGCTCCAGCTGTAATAGCACTAATAAAGCCATTAACCACCTTCAGGCTCACGCCACACCCTCACTGCTTTAATCATCAGTGTGTTTGCGGGGTCGTGGTCTTTGCCGCCCGGCTTCTCCTCACCTCGTGCGACCAGGCCGTCCCTGAGTCTCTCTCTGAGTCAGGACAAGTTAATGCTTTATGTGCTAAGCTTCAGCTACACACACTATAAGAAGATACTCCACAGGGTTGAGGAATAAAAAACCCAAATAATAATATGATCAAATTAGGAAGAAAGTAGCACACATGCATTTTGCCTTTATTGTGTGTCCCTCTTTGCCATTGAACTGCCTGTGTACATACCAAATAGTTTGCATATGAATACTAACTAATAATAATAATAATAATAACTTTTATTTATATAGCGCTTTTCAATAACCCAAAGTCGCTTACAAAAAAAAATTAAAAGTACAGAAAGGGGGTGAACAGGCAGAAGACAACATATTGGACAAGAAAATTGAACATGAACATTACATGTAACTACTCTCGGGAAAACAAGTACTATTTATTTCGCTTCACAAAAATAAAATCAATAAACAAAGGCCCACAACTCAAATGCAGTTGCATGTACACGGGCGACGGGCAAAGTGAGGATTAAATATGTGACTCAAGTAAAGAAAAAACTCTCCTGGGTTTATGAATCAGTGATTTAGTCAAATGTCACATCACTGTTTGGCAATGTGTGACATAATGCCTGAACATTCCAGAAAGGATTCTTTGCTTTTGTTGTACCTTTGCCACCAAACCACCTCATCAATGCGTTTTGTGTAAAAATACAAATGTAATGTTGAAAAGTGAGTTTAAAACGCGACCAAAACTTGCTGTTTTGTTAAAAACGTGGCATAAAGATTCCTTTTCTCTTTTGTATCATCCTTTGAAATGATCTCCATCTGCAAAGAATCAAAACGTTTGGTGAGAAGGAACGTTTTTCCACCCTTTATGAACGCTGAACGTAAAACACATTTTTAAAACAATTGTTCGGATTCATTGAATGTCAGTGTCAGTCCGTGTATCATGCTCTCTGAACAATTCATATACTAGACAAAAGTAAGAACCCCATTTCAATTTGCAAACAGTTGTATAGCCTTATTTAAAAAGTACATGTCTTTATTCTCTTGCATTACCCTCAGTCCTATGGCGAGGTTCAATTCAAACAGAAACTTAAATACTTCAGATTCAAAGCCGCCGAAAATAGTTTCTCTCTCTCTTTTAATTTCTTTGATTACGGAGTGTAGGGGGAGAGGGGGGGGGGGGTGACGTACAGTGAGGAGCGCTACAGTGAAGTGTGTGCTGCAGGCTGTAGAGCAGAGGACTGGTGCTGGCTGTTGACATTAAGAATGCATTTGCACTTCATCCCACCCGCAGGCTACACAAGGAGCATCTGTCAAATGGTAGCAGACAGGTTGAAGTCTTGTGGGTTAGCAAATTAACACACAGTGTATCAGTAGTTCTGTTTCACTGAGAGGGAAGGCAATGAGACTTTCCCTGATAGATTACACCATTTTAATTTGTAGATTTGGGCTATTCAATAATTGAACTAGATGTGTCCGTCTGATTCTCTTCATTTATTCTCTTTTTTTCGTTTATATAATCATTTAAATCTTCTATTGTTGGCTTTTCTGTTTGTCCTGTTGCCATTCCCCCTTTACCCGTCTGTGTATGGGTTACATCCAGAGGCAGAGAAAGCCCAACAACCTCCATTAGAGGAGAAACCAAGATATATATGAGGAGGTTATAGCTGTGTAAAAAGCATTGTATTCTGTGTTTGTGATTAGCTAGCTGCCAGGTTTTTGTAACTTCATAATTAGTTGACAGACATGAAAGAGCTTATAATCAGATATCCTTTATTTAGTCCCCCAGTTGGGAGCTTTACAGCGTAACAACAGCAAAGGGACAGTTCAGATGAAAGGCAAAAACAGAATTAGTAGGCTTACATATTTAAAAACAAGATAGTATATAACATAACATATAAGAAGCTAGTGAACTATCAGCCTGTATTTTTTTTCGAATACTGTCCGTAAGAAAGCCAAGCACATTCACCAGAATGTCAAAGTATTCCTAAATACAAATATTGAATGAACTAAACAAGACGGTATCCTATGTTGTATCGTTTTAGCTGTTTTACTGGTGTTAAATCTCATTAAAAATGGATGTAAATGGGGAGTCCTAACGGTTATGACTCATACTGTACCATGCATTTAACTGTTGCTACAACTTTCTCCGGTTTGTTTCGGACCGTTGCTGCATCCGCCCGTCTCCTACCGTCACTCTTACTATTGAACTAAAGGCAAAATGTGAAATTTAAGATTTACCCCGCTAATTCCAACAATACCACCTTGATCTGTGGCACAGTTTCAGCATCAGTACATAATAAAACAGCATTGGGTCTTCCTGCAGAGGCTTTTGTGTCTGCAGTGGTTGATGAGTTTGGATTTGTGCCTTTGTGCTTTCCCAGACTCGGAGAAGGACGACGGGGAGCTGGGAAACGGGATCGCCCAGTGGAGACTAAACGAGCAGCTCTTCCCCTGTCCTGTCTGTGGCAAAGTGTTTGGTAGACAGCAGACTCTCTCCAGACATCTGTCTCTACACACAGGTAAATAAAAACACAAAGAAGTTGTTTAAGCGTTGTTGTTTTTAATGTATAGCTGTTTGCTGTGTTTGTGCGTGTGTTTGTGCTTCCCACAGTGAGTAAATAAGGTTGACTAGACTAGATTACCCTTCCTTTAAAGAGATTACTACCATGATTAGTCTCACTGGGAAATCTGCCCGTCTAATTACCCAGCTAGAGGGATGCCTCACAGAGTATCTACACACACACACACACACACACACACACACACACACACACACACACACACACACACACACACACACACACACACACACACAGAAACACACAACAGTAATTCTGATGCAGTCCTGATTGGTTCCCTCATTCACTTTCTCTCTCACACACGGGAGACTTCCCCAGGATGAAGCTATACGCTCCCTTGTGTCCTGATTACACTGTGTTTTTTAAACTTGGCCCTTCTTTGCTCCCAATTGATCCATTCCATCCCATCACTGTCTTCTCCAATCCCTCCCCGGTACTTATTAGGAAAATAAATTAATGAATATCCTGCTCATGCAATTTTATTTAAAGCACATTAACGCTGGATTAGAATTTAATGCAACCTAGTTGGGATTGCAGACTAAATCACCGGGAGCACAAATGGAGACTTGTGTACAAAATGCCCCCACACAATTGGACATGCTCTCACATTTTTCGTGCGCACACTACACACACACACACACACACGCCATCTGAGAGTGTTGGCTGTGAACAGCTTGGCCACACCACAGAGAGCAGAAGCAGGGGCATATGTCAGTGTGATGGTCTTTTTGGTTTCCCCCGGCGACATAAAGGTTGCCTGGCTCCATGTCCTTGGGGCAAATGGTGTGTGTGTTTGAGGGGGGGGTTAGAGGTTGTGATGATTTGTTTCTGCTAAATATTATAATTTGATCCATCTAAATGTAATTTCATAGGGCTTGAAAATAAGGTAATATTGTGTCACCGTATCGTGGCATCTACAGGAATGTCCAGATGCTTCCCTGAAAAGTAGATTTTGTCAGACGACACATGGTGTTTTTTTCCTTCCTCTTTCCCAGGATCAGAGTTACAGTTGGGGTCAGGCAAAGGTGAGGCAGGGCTAGGCATTAAGCAATTAGGTTTAAGCTTGTTTTAAAGTCTCACAGGCAGGTAACTTAATAAAAAGTATCATCTGAGGTAATGTTTACTGTAACCCGGGGTCTCGTGTCTGTGTTTATTGTTGCAGAAGAGAGGAAGTACAAGTGTCACCTTTGTCCTTATGCAGCCAAGTGCAGGGCTAACCTCAATCAGCACCTGACCATCCACTCTGTGAAGCTGGTCAACACGGACGCCGAGCAGATCGTCAGCGCTGTGACCGCCGAGTCCGCCGAGCGCAAGAACTGCCTGTACTACTACAGGTAGTGAGAACACAGCAGACACACCCTCTGCGATGGCTCGAGCCAGTAGCAGAGGATACAGTGTTGGCTTTTAATACAATTCTATCTGCTGCTTGATGCCCAAGTACACTGAACACAAATATAAATGCAACACTTTTGTTTTTGCTCCCATTTTTCATGAGATGAACTCAAAGATCTAAAACATTTTCTATATACACAAAATAACCATTTCTCTCAAATATTGTTCACAAATCTCTGGGGGGGGTCCGAAAACCCTAGGGTTAAACCCTAACCCTAACATGTCACCCATTGAGCATGTTTGGGATGCTCTGGATCGGCGTATACGACAGCGTGTTCCAGTTCCTGCCAATATCCAGCAACTTGGCACAGCCATTGAAGAGGAGTGGACCAACATTCCACAGGCCACAATCAACAACCTGATCAACTCTATGCGAAGGAGACGGGTGACATGTTAGGGTTAGGGTTAAACTGACTGGTTTTCGGACCCCCCCAGACCCCCCCCCCAATAAAGCAAAAATGCACGTTTCAGAGTGGCCTTTTATTGTGGCCAGCCTAAGGCACACCTGTGAAATAATCATGCTGTCTAATCAGCATCTTGATATGCCACACCTGTGAGGTGGGATGGATTATCTCAGCAAAGGAGAAGTGCTCACTATCACAGATTTGTTCAGATTTGTGAACAAAATTTGAGAGAAATGGTTATTTGGTGTTTATAGAAAATGTTTTAGATCTTTGAGTTCATCTCATGAGAAATGGGAGCAAAAACAAAAGTGTTGCGTTTATATTTTTGTTCAGTGTATATCTTGATATCTCTTGATTGAATTACTCCCCACTGCTCTATTTTGTTCATCTGTTTTCAGTGTTCTCTCCCCTTTTGTGAGTCATTTATCTGGAAATGATCAAAATTGAGTTGTTTTTTTTGTATATAGAGTATGAAGCTAGAGCTAGAAGACACATAGTCCAAAGGTAAAATAAATGTATTGCCTAAAGTTTCCAAATTTACATTTCAAAATCTTAGTTATGAGCTGAAATATTTCTTCTTCAGTCCTAGTGACTGCCTGGAGTTGCATGGCATTCTTAGAGAATCCTAAGTGAGCTTTAGATGTATTTATATTGAATTAAATGTATTGTATCCGAAAGGGATGATGCACTTTAGCTTAGTTTCAATACAGAGCCTGAAGCTTATATGCTCAACACAATGGTTAATTGCTGTTGCTCATTTTCAGCTCTTGTCGCTGGGCTTTTACATCTTCTGTGTAATTATAATATTATTGTATATACAGTTTTTATAAAACCTTAATACACTACAAATATGGCAATACAATAAAATGCACTGATACAGATACATTAATGCCAATGGACTATTTGTTAATTTACAAAACAATTGGCTTAAAATGGGTACAGCTTTTGGTTTGGTCCAAGCCAGTACTTGGATTTAGTTTTAAAAGATTGATTATCTGGAGTTAGTTTAAGTTTAGTTGACTGTGTTTTACAGAGTTGACAAACATGTATGGCGTAAAACACATTTAGAGCTATGATGTGGTATCTTACTGTTGCCATTAACAATGGTCTTAGTTATTCTGGTTGTGTCTTTTTTTGGAAAATATACTTTTTTTTTAAAGAAACTCTGGCTAAAGTGTTTACTGTAATCTTTTCCTCAAACTCCCTGTTAGAAAGCAAATAAGTTTATTTCCCCAAATGCACAATACTTTTAATACTTGAGTGACTAATGATCTGAAAGAATTAGCATCATGTCTGCCGCTAATCTTTATTCAGTTAATTAAAATGAATGTTTCCTGGCTGTACCACTTACCAATTTATGCATTCATAATATAACACGAAAGCTGACTGTCCCTCCCGTTTTTCTCGCCATCTCCCTTCCTCTTCCTCTGTTCTCTGTCCAGCTGCCATGTGTGTGATTTCCAGACTGAGCTGAATGCCCAGTTTGTCAGCCACATGTCGCTCCATGTGGACAAGGAGCAGTGGATGTTCTCGCTGTGCTGCAGCGTCTGCGAGTACGTCTGCATGGAGGAGAACGACATGAAGAACCACATTAGTACGGGACATGCAGGTACACAATCGGGGTGCATGACAGAGTAATTCAATCAGTCATTTTGTCTATAAAAGATGGGGAAATAGTGAAAAACTCCCATCCCTGTGACATCGTCAAATGCCTTTTTTCTCCCAACCTACGGTGCAAAACGAAATAATATGCAGAAGAAACTAAATTGAAAATCAAAAATAATATAATTTAAAGGTTTCTGAAGATTGGATATGGACTAAATGTGGCAGTTTGAGCGAGATGTTCTCGTGTCTGCTGTTCGTGCACACGGCTCTCAAACTCCATGTACTGGATAGTAGCAAAGTACATGATTCAACCCCGAGCAAAATGCCTTATGGAGTTATTTTCAAAATGACTCTCACATGTTAGAGTGGGTGGCAGCTTACACATTGTGGCTCTTGTTCACAGCTCAGAATAGAAATACAGTGCAGTACTTGGACAGTGACACATTTTCTATTGTTTTGGCTCCACACTCAAACACATGGGGTTTAAATGTAACCAAAAACGGACGTTAAAGTGCGGACTCTCAGCTTTAAGGGTGGGGAGAAGTGAAGCCCTTTTTTAAACATAGTCCCTGCAATTACTGACAACAATAATGTTACTATACCGACAATATGTGTCTGTAAAACAACCTCAATCTGCAGATTATATTTTACAATTAGTTGGTCGTCTTTAAAGTAAAAAAAAATAGTAAGAATGAACATCGAAATGACCTGTCTGGACCGACCAATAATCAATAAAATACTGGTATTCAGTTTATCTTTTAATAAGACAAACCAAACAAAACCAACATTTCAGAAGCTGTTTCCTGTAAAAATGTTGTGCAGTTTGCTTAAAATAATGAACTCAACGGTATATTGATTGGAAAAACTCAGGACACAAAAAAACATGCATCCCTATTTGAAGGCTGTTCTCTATCTTCCTGGCATTTTACTGTGAACAAAACCAGTCAAAACATCCTCATGTAACAGTATAATTATCGCTTCATAAACACAGTTCTGTCTCAGTTCAGAGGACTCGGGGAAAGACGAGCAGGAGAACTGAGTTTCTCAAACCAGCCTCTTCAGGTCGACCTTCTGTTGGACTCTTAAAGCTGCGGGGTTGAACCCCTGGTGGTCGATATAGTGTTTTTGTTTAAAACAGCTTTGTCCAGTTTATTGCTGACGTTTTGCCCCTCCACTGTTCCTCCGTGTGTGTGGTGCTTGTGTATTTGTGTGGGTGGGTGGGATTGTCCGGCATAGACAGCTGAGGGGTCTTTCAGAGGCCACGGTGGCCTTGTTTATCTGAGAAGGTTGGCCCTTATCGTGCCTGAGGGGGGAAAATCAATAGGCCTCGGTTCCTTTGGAGACGAGCTGGGTTTACGATGCCACTGTGGCCATCTTTGAAGTCTCTCAGCCTGGCTTGGCATTTATCTCAGTCTCACACAAGATGGACACCACCACCAAACACACACATGGTCAGGAGTGTGGCTTATATTCACACGTTCTACAGTACCTTCTACATGTGGACAGTCCTTTACTTTTTTCATGGTCCAGCACGGTTTTGTTAAGGTGTGTTTTCTTCAGAGAGTAAGGTGGACGGCGCAGCACTCAGAGTGAATGCTGACAGACTGTAAAAGGCTAGTTATCTGGTCAACTGTGTAGAGAAGACCAGGCAGGAGATGGATGAGCTCAGCAGGAGTCACAGTTCAAGCTGTGAGGACTGGACTCGACTTGGGGAAAAGGTTGGTCGGGTGCCCTTCTCCACGGGGGGGGAAGGAGCTGAATTATGTGACTGTTTTACTTAATATCTACTCTGGGTTCTTTTGGCAGATTGCAGACTTGGCCTTTTTATTTCTGTTCTTATGTCTTAAATGATGCCAGACGATCATGGACGAAGTTATTCTGTAAAAAGGAATATTTTTCAATAAAGGTGTATTTCAAGGTCAAGGCCCAAGCACCTTCTTTGTTTTTATATCCTTCCCCCTTTTTTTGCTCATATTCTGTGGCATTAACCTTTTGAATATTGTAAGAGAAGGCAAGTGTATGTTAAATACTGCAGCAGAGCAGATACAAGCTCCCTCCAGCTGGTTCAATACCGTATTCAAGATGCCACTGGGAATGACCCTGGTTTATTTAGATTTGATTGAAGGCAATTAACCATATCTCCCGTTAAAGTATAAAACGGTGTGTGTGCACAGCATGCAGGCATCCTTGTGTGTTTAAGACTTGTGTGTTTGCCTGCGTTAAAAAGATAGGTCAGCCATTTCAGGCTCCTTGCAGCCTTTTCTCCCTCCTTTCACTCCCTCCTGAGTGAATGCCCTTTGTTGAGCAGTGCCCTGAGATGCTCCCGCCATCTTAGCTCCTTCGGCCATGACCCACGCTCCTCACCCCTCCCTCCCTCGCTCCTTCTCGCCCCCCCTCCCCTTCTAATTCCATCTCTCTGCCGAGTGAATTACAGACTTGGAGAAGGAGATCAATAAAAGCCCACTGCATCTTGATTTGATGGGCAGCAGGGCCTCCGTCAGAGCACAGGGCAATTGAGGCTGCCTGCTTCTCTTCTGTTTGTGTGTTCGTGCGGTTCACATTTTTCAAGATAAAGGATACCCTGCCATTTCTGCAGGGTTTCAGTTTATATATTTTCCTATTCGATGGAGGGGCTATATTTCTCCCCTAAGACTATTTTCGATCACACTAATACAAATGTCTCACTTTCTGCTATCTGTCCTCTTGTGTCCAGGTCTGAACTCAAGGAGTCCCCTCAGCGAGACCAAGAGCACCTCCTCGTCCCTCTCGGCCCTCAGCGACTCACTGAACAGCTCAGAGGGCGGAGACCTCACCCACGTTAACGAAGAGCTCAGGGGTCTGCTCGCCCTGCCCTCCTCTGCCGGCAGCCAGTCCAGCTCTGGGAGCCACTCGGGGTCCGGAACTGAGGACAAGTCTGAAAAAGGCAAGGAGTTGTGGATTCATGTACCGTACACTTCATAATTGTAGTGCATGTGAAAAGTTGTCTTCAACAATATACATTATATTCAATGCCGACTAGGCAAAACTACCATTTAAAGAAAATGTCAGGTATTATGTAAGTCAGAAACTCTTTGATTAAGAGTGATCAAAGAACCCATCAGTATCATAGAATTCAAATAAAAAATAATTCTATTGGACCGGTCTTCTCTCCTGTTTCTGAACTCCCTTCCTGTAGGTCATGATTTACGTGATTTCCCTCTGAAGAGCCAACCCAGACTCACCCTCTCTCCTCTTTTCCTTCTCCACAGGCTTCGAGTGTGTCTTCTGTAATTTTGTGTGCAAGACGCGTAGCATGTACGAACGGCACCTGCAGATCCACCTCATCACGCGAATGTTCGAGTGCGACGTCTGCCACAAGTTCCTCAAGACGCCCGAGCAGCTGCTGGAGCACAAGAAGTGCCACACCGTCCCCTCCGGAGGGCTCAAGTAAGGAAAGCAAGTACAGACAGAGGTTCCTAACTCCACCCGTCCCGTCCCCTCCCTCACCCTGTCAATTAATTACTTACATAAACACATACAGTACATACACAGTCATAGTTAGGCTGTGCAAGTTACTGCATATTTGAAAGTTGCTTAATTATGCTAAAACTCAACCATCAGGCACAAGGGTTTTATTCATTGCGTCCACCATTTAACATTCCTAGAATGATGTCACACGTGGTAAAGGCGTACACAATCATATCTTTTTCAAATAGGAGCTTGTCACAGTCATACAGCTGAAGACAGGAACACGATTTGAGGTCTATTTAGAGGTCTTTCCAGCCATGTGTCCTTAATCAGCTAACCTCACTTCCATGTTCGTTATCTGCGTCCAGAAGAGGAAACGATACAAGCTGTAGTTTTGCTCGACAGCCTCTCTTGGCAGGTCTAACTTATTAGACAGTGGTCCCTGTGTCTGAGTGGCTGCTCTGAACAGAAGGGAGAGTGGAAAGGATGGAAATGGGCTTCCCCTCAGGGTCTGTTGTTCCACTGCCCACAGCTAGCAGCCTTGCCAAAGAAAAATATCTGAAGCATTGCATTCCAGAAAACCCCCCCTCCCCCGAATACGGGCACTTGTATAAAATCTGTTGGCACACCTCAAGAGAACAAAACATTTAGAACAAGCACAAATGTCAGATCTGTAGCATTGATCAGTCTAGGTCTGTACAAACGTAACACTCTCTAAAGTTCAAATTAGCCAATCACATTTCCTTTAGCAGGATACACATAACTGTAGTGAGATTCATTACAATATAAATCCAAGTGTATGCTGTTTTTTGTTTTTAGGTAAAATGCCCTTCCAATTGTAGAATCTCTAATAATGAATTATAAATCTCTTGAAATCAGCAAAAATACAGAGAGGGAAAAACAGTTGAATTATTTTTAATAGGTTGTGATGACAGCACTGATATAAACATTGTCGTTAAGAGTATTAAAATATGTGATAGTACAACATTTTATCAAGAAGAAAACAAATAATAGTATGAGATGCTATAAAACTTTCACTTTAAATAATGTCCGGAAAAATGTCATATTATATAATGTTATAAAATATTTTGTAGGTCTTAAAATAGTCCTTAAGAAATATCAAGTAGAATATATCATAGAATACTACTACAAAAATGTTCGCACAAAACGAAAATCCTAGTTTATTTATAAATAGTTATAAAATGTATGACAGAAAATAGTCCTTGTAGATTCAGTGGGTGTTTCTCATTGTCGAGGAAGGATGCTCCAGAGCCACTATTTCAAGGATACTAAGTCATCGAGTGCCGCCGAAGGACTCTTCCGATGTCCAGGATACTTGGAATTCTACCGAGGCCGGCGTACTTCATTGCGGTGAAATTTCAAGGCTGCACATGTGTAGACTCCGCGGTCTTAAAATCCCCACAATGCTTTGCGCACGGACCAATTTCCAAATCTTTGGCTGGAATCGCGCTCCATTTAAGGCGGGGCCTCGAATATGACGCACACCTGTTAGCCACCTTCAATTCTTCGTTTTCCGAGGCTAGGAAGGATTCTTGCCTCGCTTCTGAATCAAGTGACTCGGAGGTACATGTGCTACCAAGCAAGCCTCCTCGACATTGAGAAACACCCAGTTTTTTGCAGGAAGTCAGTGAAACCTGAAATATCAAGAGAGTGTTTCACTGAAAAGGGGAAGATATGTTTGCAGCTGTTTTTAAAGAAAGCTGAAAAATAACCTAGGCCCACTGAAGTTTCAGTTTTGGCCCTTTTGAGGGGTAACGTTCTGGCCCCCCTGGACTACACATGGTCATAAACACACATCAATCCACTCATATATATAAACCAAAACGAATGCATGGCTTTTGTGCAAGGATCAACCCTAATGAAGTGCTTTAAAAACATAATGTGCAAACCTATTTCAGCCCACAGTTTGCATCCCAACCCCCCTACATATAGCCATCTAATTTTATCATATCTGTGATAAGGCAGCCTTGCTTTCCGAACACTGATTGGCTGTTTTGTCGCTCTAGTCTCCCCACTCCCCCCCCCCCCCCCCCCCCCCCCCATCTCCATACTCCAGTCCCTCAGGAGCCTTTGTTGTACTGTCACTCGTTTATGTCCCATTTCAGGTCTGTCAAGCCAACATAAAGCCTGTGTGTCGATCTGAACCACCACAACACACACTGATGTTAGTTTTGAAGTTGACAGCATTTTGGATTTGCCTCGGGAAATACTGCAGTAATTAAAATATTTTGTAAAAGATTCATTTCAAGCAACACACAAGCCATTTTCTGTTTTTTAAGTTGTTCTCATAACTCCAGCTGTGCATGTGCAGAATCATTATGGTTATCGCCTCATCTTGTCATAAACAAAGATCTGTGTTTTTTATCCTATTCTGTGCAGCCATCAGTGGATTTAGGATGTTTTTAAACATTGCTAAATATCTGGAAATGGTAGCATATCACTAAATGTTAAAGCTAGCATCACAGTTACATATTATTACTTCTATTTATATACATATCCTGTGGTTAACAGAAGACAAACACATAAGAAGCCCCTTTAGAGCTCAAAGATCTCCACACAGCCTCTCTTAGTCTTAACTTAAGGAGTTGCTGCTAGCTGCAGTGTGTCAGTGAATATATATCACAGTTTGAAATGTTTCTTCTGTCTGGTGTTAATGTTTTTGAAGCCAGATTCTTTAAGCTGTCGTTCAAAAGGGAAAGAAGCAGGTTGTGGATATTTTAGATTCTTTGTTTTAATAAGGGAGAATCAAAAAAGAGAGGGAAGAGCTGAGGTCCTTTGATATATTTTAGATTTAAATGTATCAGAAAATGTTCTTTGCTATACTGTTTATATCTTCACATGTGAATTATACTTCAAGGTTCACATAGTCTCTTAATTTATGTAAACCACATGATATTTACTGTTAGAAGCAGGCCAGCTGTAGAGTCAGTTATTGGACATTAGGGGTTTTCGATAACCTTGTAGTGCCTACATTTTCTGACCTCAACATCCAGATCAAGGTTTATTGTCTCGACTGGTGTGCACACGTGTATGCACTCGAGCAATGTGAAGTGTGTCTATGTAGGAGTGTGTAGAAAGGGAGAGAGGGCCTTGACCATTTCGAGGTTTTTCTGAGGTGATTCTGTTCTGCAGGGTTTGTGAAGCGCTTTGGGGCCCAGAGCAGATGAAAGGTGCTATTTAAATGTAAGTGCCACTCCATTCCTTCATTTCCCTTCATGTCCTACTGCTCCAATCTTTTCTCCAGCCTGTCACCCCCCCTCCTCCTCCACCACACACACATATACCTGATCACGTCAATTATCCAACCATTAAACTGCCACACATACCACCATGAGCACACAGAACTCCACATGACACACACTTTACCTGTCCTTCTCCTCCTCTCCATTAATTTGTGTGATTTATATTTCAAGGTATGTTCTAGATTTATTTCATGTAAATTCCCTTCAACTGTCCTTTTGCTTTTTTTTGTCGTGTCCTCCCTCCCTACTTCCCCTTTCTGTTGCATTACCCAGGTGCCCTTTCTGCATCTACTCCACCAATCGACCAGCGGCCATGGAGTGCCACCTGAAGACGCACTGTAAGATGGAGTACCGCTGCCGCATCTGCCAGGGCCTGTGGCCCGACCAGGCCTCATTGGAGGCCCACATGCGCGGGCACCGCCTGGGCAACCACTACAAGTGTGAGCAGTGTGGCTACTTGTCCAAGACGGCCAACAAGCTGATCGAGCACGTGCGTGTGCACACGGGCGAGCGGCCCTTCCACTGCGACCGCTGCTCTTATAGCTGCAAGCGCAAGGACAACCTCAACCTGCACAAGAAGCTGAAGCACGCGCCGCGCCAGACTTTCGGCTGCCAAGAGTGCCCTTTCACCACCACACACCCCTTCGTCTTCAGCCGCCACCTCAAGAAACACCAGAGCGGAGGAGCGGGGGGACTAGACGGGGGTCTGGGAGAAGAAGAAGAAGAAGGGGAGGAAGAAGACGAGGAGGAGGCGGGAGAGGAGGAGCTGCCACTCCAGGGATCCTCACCAGGGGGCTCCTCGCTGCAGACGGGTCAGGAGAACTTCCTGTTTTGCAGAGGAGGGGGGAGCAGCGGGGGGAGTGGGAGTAACAGCCCGCTCATGAGCCTGACGGCGTCCCAGGCGCTGCAGTCCGTCGCCCTGTCCCTCACTCTGGGTAAGCCCCAGGGCGCCGGCGGCCCCCTGCACTGCTTATTCGGCACTAACGGAAACAACGGTTGCAGGACCCCCGGCGGCCCGAGCGGCGGCGGCCCCTCCCTCTTCTTCCCCTCCTCCCGCCACCTGTTGGAGCAGTACAGGAACTACGACCGGGCGCACCTGATGCCCCTCACCACCCTGTTCACCCAAAACAGCCGCTTCACATTCCACTCGCACCCCCACTCCAGATGGCGGCCCGCCACCTCTCCTCTCCTCTTCGCCTCCAACTCAGCGCCCCCCTCCCGCTCTCCACACTCACCCTCCTCCCACAAACACTCCTTCATGGCCTACCTGGGACTGATGGAGAGAGCCAAGACTGTTTGACCTCACCCTCCTCTTCCTCCTCCTCCTCCCCCTCACTCCTCGGACGGTGGTGTGAATGACACTGAACCACCGCAGTGGGAGCCACGTCTTTTCCAATCAGACCAGCAGGATAAGCTGGACCAGACAAACATATTGAAAAAAAGAAAACATTTATAAGAGAAAAAGGCTGTACATGCTAAAAATGCATTTATATCAAAAAGCTGCTTTTCTTATCAGTTCTATCAATTGAATTATTACTACTTCAGCTACTACTCTCTATTACCTTATTTTCCGTTTTTAAATGTCTGAATGACTTGGACCCAGTTGCATTATCTGAGGAAACTAACGTATCTCAGTTTTATAGATTTTTTTCCGTTAGTCGTTTGACGAGATAAAAAGATGAAACAAAACTTGCAAGTGCTATATTTTAGTGCATTTTTGTCTATTGCTATTATGCATCGAAATAGCATGCCTGTGTTTCAACTAGCTTTGACGTCATTAGGAAGCTAAATTTGAGATATCCTGAAGTGTTAGCGGTGCAACGTGGACAGAACCAATGAAACGGATTGCTTTTCATTGTAAAAGGCACGTTTCCAAAGCAACGCCTCAAACCACGCACTTACTTATTTATCAGTCTTGTACATAGTTTTGTAGCCCCTCCCCCTCCCATCTTTTTGATTTCTGTTGGATTTTTGTATAATGGTGAAAACATGTTATGCATAGCAGCTGCCTGATATCACCTCTGTCTCAGAATATCCTTTTTAAATGGATAACTAGCTCATTTCAATCGTTTTTTTTGTAAGCTCACAAAACAGAAGATAAGCTGTGATAAGAACTATCGTACTTGTATTACTAATGATTTGAATATAAACGTAAAATGATGACAATGAATTTGCACTTATAGATAAATAAGCAGTGAATGATAGAGACTTTTTATTTCTGAGACCAGGTGGTAGCAGTGCAGCTTCACATGCAGAACGATGTATCACGCACCTATACTTAGAAGAGATATATGAGATAACTGTTTTGTGGAGGTGACCAGCTCTGGGTTAGCGAGCTTCCCACAGCCCCGGTCACCACAGGCCGATTCAATGGTGCTTTTTGGAGCTTTTTGTAATTTTTGTGTACAAAAAAAAAGAAAAAAACTGTTCCAAAATGACTTGAATGAATGTATTTTTGTTTATGTACATGAAAAAGAAGCGATACAGAAGTGTGAACAGGGACGTCTTCTGTGCTGGAAAAGACGGGAAAGTTAGTGTGTTTGGTGGCCTTCTGTGTCTTTTGGGTTGTTTTTCTTTTTCTTTTCTTTTTTTTTACTTTTTTTACTGAGCCTTTTACATCATTATAAAAACATTTTCTACTAACATTCATAAGAGAACCCATCGTGCGAAAAAGGTCCTGTAGGTGCAATGATGAAGCAAAGCCATTCACTTGTACAGCGTTGTGTTCAATGGCTTCTGTTAGGCCGGCAGACATGGTACTGCTTTTTGTCCCTCCTTTTGAGTTTTAATTGCACTTAATGTAGTTACATTTCAAGCCAAAAGCACTTAAACCTTTATTTTTCCTTTTGTTGAAGTGCAAACTTAAGATCCACCATGTCACCATAATGTGAAGTGGACAGTTGTTGCTGTAAATGACTCAATCAACACCCCTTAGTTTCACATGTAGGCGTTTCTAGCAGTGCAAAAGTCCTGCCTGTGTGGAATCAGAGAACGTAAATTAATACAAATTGCACGAATTAGACAGTAGAGGTCAAGCTCTCCCTGGGAGCTAAAGGTCCCAGGCTAAATTGTGATAGCCAGTTTTGCACAGTGCTGCACTTTTTGATTAAGAGAATATGTATTTATCCGTAAAATGCTCAAAAGGATGTTTGCGAGATACGGCAGCAAAGTACAAGCATTTTATTTTGAAATAAAGCTTTACCCTATTCATAGCGCCTGTGTTTTTAAGTGGTCTTCAAGCCAAAATCCCTTATTGTAAAAGGGATTGTTTTTTATGTTCCTTATGTTCTCCGTGCGTCTATTGTACTCATGCATTTTCTTATATGGAATCATTGTTGCTTTTTATTTTATTTTTCTACTTAACTATGTCAGAAAGATGTTGATTGGACAGAGAGAGATCATGAATTGTCGAGACCAAAATGTAACTCGCGGCAGGACGTGATGTTAGGATTGAATCCGTCACGTCCTGCTGTGGAGCGATGCCTCGATTGTCCCCTTTACACTGTTTGTTTGTTCCTTTTTGCTCTATCAATGTCTGGCATGCTGTCTCTGGAGTGAAAGGAGCATCCTTCCAACACACACACACACACACACACACACACACACACACACACACACACACACACACACACACACACACACACACACACACACACACACACACACACACACACGCGCACACACTCTCTTCTTGTACTATCTCTGTTATCTTTTATACTCTAGTGCCACTTGGTGGAAGGAAACCACCTGAGACTTCTGAGAATGAGTCAAACTAATTGTCAGGGTCCAAAAGATTTAAGAAAATTTAAGATAAAAAGAATGTGTCCACTCTTGACACCCTTTTTTTTTTTTAAATGTCTGCCTTTTTATTACAGCGTAATCATGAATGGCTGCACTTCTGTATGCCCCCCCCCCCCCCCCCTTAGTTTGAGTGTAATGTTAAAACAGGGCTCTATCTGTTTATAAAACCCATATTCTTAAGCACTTATTCTTATTTTGCCCATTTGTAAGTCGCACAGTGACCGTTTCTTTAAGAAAAAAAAGCTTGACTACCTTTTCAGCACTTCAGAGTATGCATGAAATTGCCCTCTAGTTCTTCAGCACTTAATCGTGTTTAAAACTAACCCCCTCGGTTGCATTTAGTTAGCATCACACTGCACTGTCTACAATCAGTTAGCTTTAAGTTTGGCTGTACGTTATGATTAGAAAAGGCTCAGCTATCTTATCTTTTGGCACTCGGTAAAGATTGGTATGTGCTGTACAAAGCTTTTTTTTATTACTCCATTGTTAAGGCTGTACAGGGTTGTGACGATAACTGGTAAATAGATCATTTGTACTTTTTTTGGTTTTGTATTTGTTTTTCTTTGTTTGGCATTATTTTATGTTCAACTTGCCAGGTCTAAATGTAACAGGATTTGAAAGTAAAGCTTACATCAGATATTACGTCAGTGTTTTGTCTTCTCTCTTTCTTCTAATGGTGTCACAAATGTTTTCACTACTACTGTAGCAGCATCAGTCTTACACTTTGCTAAAACACTCAACCAAACTGTTATTCTCCTAGCTCTTAAGGTGGACCTATCATGCTATATTTGAATAATATAGTGTAGGACCATACCTATATAAGGCATATTTATACTTTTTATTTTTCAAAATACCAAACGGATCATGCATTTTAGCCATTCCTCATTTCGCTCAATTGAACACTGTCTTTTCATGGGCTGATTCTGTGAGAACAGCACCATCTACAGGCCTGGCATATGTACTACAGCGTCTCCAGCGCTTTGGAACGGCAATGTCCGTGGCTGTCTCCTCCTGATTGGTGGAGTTGGCCCAATAGCCGTAGCGCCACTTCTGTGACGTCATATAAGTGTTCAAATCTGGATCAGTCTGTATCAGATCCGTTGCAGCCCCTTTTTTAGAGATTTGGGTATGGAGGAAAATAGAGAGGGTTGTGTTTTCTGACACTTGGTGAGTTCCCTGGAACACCGGGGACACATATTCATGTATACAAGACGTACAAAAGTGAATTTTGCATGATAGGTCACCTTTAAGGTATCAAAATGCTCATTGTCTCTTATTTCTAAAGAACAAACACTTTAGTATTTGTGCTAGATATAACAGATGGCTTTAACACCCTCAACCCCATGCAACTCACAGATATGTGTATGTTTACATCGTTATTTAAGTATTCAAAGTACAATACTTAAACTAAAACAGACAAGTTCAGTGTTTGTATCATTAAACAAAAACATTTTGAATAAAATGATGCAACATCACTTGGATTAAACCCATTTTTAGTCTGGACATAAAAATCCTCCAACAAATGTTACAACTATTTATATTACAATTATTTTCTTTCTTTTTAAGGATTTGGCATAAAAAACACTGCACTAGTTAGTACATACTTAATTTATAGTATGTACTAGTAAAATAGATCTACACATTAAAACCAATCCTTCAGTTTGGATATGGTCGAATGATAGACTAAAATATCCTATATAACTCATTGTAAATCAAATGGATCACATTCCAACAGCATGTCACTGAGAGTCGAAAACTGATATTGAATATTCCCCTGCCCAAACAAAGGATCCTCCTTTCTAGCTCACATTCAAATGATCTCACAAGGAGTACAAACAAGAAATAACCTCAAATTCTGCCAAGAAGAAAACCAAGAAATGCAAAAGCCTTGGATTCAATATTCCTCTCAGAAAGAAAAGCGAGTGACGACATGAAAATAAACGCTGAGAAGAGATGAGACACGTGTTTCAGAGCAGGAAGGGCAGCAGGTATCATTCAGTGAGGAGAAGGGGACATGGTTTAAGGAACAGCACTGATCATCTTTGAGGGACATAGCTTCCTCTCATTTATAAAGCTGGCGTGCCATTATAATAATAAGGGATAGGATCTGTCATGGTGTCTCGCTGTTGTTTTTATTAGACCGATGGGAGGTCTCTCTCCCTCTCCTTCCTGTGTTGTAGTAATGAAAGTTACAGCACGTTCTCGCCCAGCCAAAGGTTGGCCCTGCCTAATGAAAACAGATGAAGCAGAGATAAAGTGTTTGCCGACATTAAGGGACTCATTTATCACCGTTAGCCCCCGAGCTATAGAACACCTTGGTCTGGAGCTCTCCTTTAACAGGCCCTGCCTCAAAGCACCCTGGTGGCACACTGCAGCCTACCGTGCACTTGAACACAGCTTTCTCTCATGCAGATTTTACATTGCTTAAACAGCTTGTATCACTGTTTACAGCTCCATGTATATACAGTGTCATCCACATCATTTATATAAGCTGCAGTGAGGTTTTAGCTGTAGAAAAGAAAAGGCTTTAGAGGAACCTTCATAAAATGTCAAGGATGTTGCAGTCCTTGCGTGCCCTCTGTGTTGACCCATGTGGGTTCAACAGCCGTCCCAAGTCCTCTGTGGAAGGGCCATGTTCTCATCTAGTCGCTCATCTTGCCTGTGAAATAATGAATCTTTTCGGCTGTGTTTAAAGCTGCTTAATTAAGTTCAAAGCAGCGCCCGGGGCACCGTGTGCTGCTCAGCTGACCTCCCTATGAGTGGAAGTGTTGATTAGGAAGTGAGGAGACATGCAGGCACTGCAGGGGATGGCTATTGATTGAAAGGATAGAAAACCTCATTTGGATTTTGTGATTGGAAAACCGCACTGTACACAGAGAGCTGTTTTTCTTCAATTAACGAATAACAATAACTGCGTTCCTGCACTGACAGTTTGCTGAAATGTTCAACTAAGTGAGGAATTTCTTTGATAAGACTAAGTGCTGGAGTTTTCCTCATCCCAGTAATAGCCCTTCACCCCGGCCCGAGTTGTCTGCACAATGTCGACCTTTTCGACACCACCTCGCGAAAGTTGGCCGCTGTCGATCGATAGCGTGTTAGCTTTTTGTTTGAAGGTTCAGGCTGCCTTGGCTTTATTACAGCTGCTGAGAGTCATGGGGGAGTCGTGCACGGCTTTGTGAGAGAGGAGCTCCCTCTTGTTTGCCAAAAGTGTAATCCCGCCGTGACCCGCCGTGACCCTGCCCTGAGAGGAAAGCTGCTTAGACAGAAGTGCGTGTCTGTGGGAGCTCCCAGCTGCCCGGCCTGTCTCTGCCTCGCTTTTTCCTGCTATTTCGCTGACCACATATACCTCACCCACCCCTTTATACCTCCATATACATCTTATAACACACGTCTCTCCTTTCCCCCTCACTCAATACTCATTTTCTCCACTTCTGTTTACCTCCTCATCTTTTACAGCTAACTCCATGCATGCTACACTCAGCCACAATACTTCCAGGACTCCCCCTCCTCACCGTACCTCCTCCAACATCAGGGTTTTTACTCTGTGAAGGAGCCGAGGCTTTGTTAAGTGGAGACAGATCCTTTTTTTTTTCTCCAAAAGAGAGAATAAACACACAAAGTCCTGCCACAGCCTTCAGTTCGGGCTGCAGAGCAGGACCACTGGCACACAGGGAAGAGAGAAAACTAAGGAAGAAAATGACCTCTGGAATCGATTTGGCATGGGTTGAAGCCAGGGCAAAAACTGCGCAGAACAAGGCTCCACTGAGGCTGCTTGTTGATTCGTAAATCTATTCATCTTTAAAAAAATTAGGCACCGAAACGAATTAGTGAATATGAAATTCCATGTTTATTCAGTCCTTAATAGTGGGTGGAAGTCTGGAGAGGCTAAAGGAAACACATGCAGTTGTATGCAATCCAAAAACAAAGATGTCAGTTTCAAGTGTGTGCAAAAAAGACAAAGCACAGTGGAGCTCCACCTGAGGGACGAGAGAGAGAGACAGAGATGATCTGAGAGGCTCGTGCTGCCGTCACTCACTGCCAAAGGCTTGTCCTCTCGGGTTGGACACGCATGGGGGGACATGTATTTACATGCATGTTTGGTGCGCAGCCTGTGGGCATAGCATCAGTGCCTGCCCGCCCCCCCGCTGTGCGCGTTCCCCATTCTCTGGGGTGAGACATCACTCTGCGGGGGTCAGCAGAAATCTGATTCAGGAAACCCTGCAGGGGGTGTTGGGTTGCGGGGGGGCGAGAGAGGGAAGGGTTTACCCAAAAGTCCCCGGGCCTTACACATCCAGACTCAGGGCGGCCTGAACCAGCAGGGAGGACAGATCATACCCCCCCGCTGGGTGCTGCCTCAAACACACAGCTACTCCTAAGCCACTCCAACTGGATGGCCAACACATTACAGGAGAAAGAAAGAGGGGGGGGGGGGGAGTAAGGGAGGATGGTAATGGGTAGAGGAAGAGCAGCTCTACTTAAGTATGATCATGTCTTTGAAATAGATAGGACACAAGCCAGCCAACTCCCCGGTTGTTAAGCTCTGCTGTTACCATGGCATTCTATGACAGTCACCAGACATAGGTTACTTGGTTTCTATGGGTAACAGTTGGCGCTTCATTCACATCTTCTGTGACGACGAACCTAAAGATAACGCACACCGATTCTCAGCATCTTACAAGTCAAATCTCTCACACACGATGTTCATTTTAAACATCTACACACACTTTTCTGTTTTTTATCGCTTTCGCTTGTGACATGCTCCCATTTCAGGGATTCTGCTGAGACCTGAAGTGAGGAGATTTACTTATAGAGAGCTTAACAGAATAGCCCAAGGTCAAGCCCAAACTAATCAGCCTCCTCATTTCCCTGGATGGAGTAATGAAGTAGAACGCTGACCCCCGGCTGACCCTGGGAATCTGTAGCAGGGAAAACTGGCCTGGAGACCAATTAGCCTAAAGTAAACGGAAATATTTAAACAGAGCAGTCATTTATTCATAAATATGATCCGAGGCATCCAGAAAAAGTGCTTCAAAGTGCTTTAATGTGAAGAGCAGGGTTTACACTAAATGTCACAAAACCTTAAACTCTGAGGGATAAAAAGCTGCTTTTAGTCTGTTTCCTAAAGATGATTTGTTCTGAGGGTTGATTACACTCTCCTAATCATCTCATGCACTTGAGCTTTTAATGATTTCCTTGATTCAATTACCCCTAACTGAATTCCTGTCTTCAATCAATTAAAGCCATAGCTGCACACTCATCCATCTTCCAATCAGGACATCGGGAATCCCTCCATCCATTCTCATTTGAGCGGGGAGTGGGTCAAACAAATTAACAGAGATCGCATCCATCCATGTCGTCTCGTCTTTTTTCACATTTTCTAACCTTTCTGTTACTTTTACTTTTTAACTCTCCTGTGCCGTGAATCTGTTCAAGAAGAATCACCGTATGACTTGTCGTGAAACAACAGGATTTGCACAGATGATTCCCAATCACAAATGATGGAAATTGCAGTTGAATATATTTTTAATTCATTATAAACAGTAACCATATGGTTTTCCTGCTCCTGTGACCCCTCCCTCGCACAAACCAGTGCTGTGCTGGTGTGTATAATGTATTCTACTGGAGCCTTCAAAAAACACAGAATACTCCTTTATCTCAAACCCTTTTGTCCTGCGCTGGTTATTGTAATCTCTGACGTGAAGGTGAATGACAGAGGCTTTCTTCCTCTCTCAAGAAAGCTTGTGTACAGAGACACACACTCAAAGAGATCCACACACACACACACACACACACACACACACACACACACACACACACACACACACACACACACACACACACACACACACACACACACACACACACACACACACACACACACACACACACACACACACACACACACACACACACACACACACACAGTCTGGCACCATCTGCTGGAACCTTAAGAAACATAGATTTGAAATATTGATATAAGGGCATATTTAATCAAGTGAATTATGAAAGAATAGAGTGAAATATCACACATTTCTTCAAGGGAGAGCAAACCTATTCCGAGACTCCTGAACAACAGGTTATTTGTGAGAGAAAAGCAAAGGCCTGACTGATGAATGCAGCTTGTTCACAGCAGAATTAGAGGAAGAAGAAGCACAGAAATGGTTGCCAAGGTGCCCAGATAGTCATTTAACCCTCATTGGTTGAGAGGGACTCTGAGGGCAGAGCAGCCTATTCACATGCTGCTCTTTCCATCCCCATTATCTCCTCTGTCTCATCCCCGCAGCCACCAATATGGTCTCCTTGAAAGGGGTTTAGCATTCTTTTAAATGCAAATACCAAATGGTGCTCTTTCTGTGCCGACGCACAGGATGGAGCTGCAGACTAGGTTTGATGTTTTTATCACCACGGTGGCTTTCGCTTGAGCAGAAACTGTTTAAGCAGAGCACTAACAGCAAAGCAGAGCATAGGGGCGTTTTGGCCACATTTTACATTGTTGAAGATCAAAATAAAGACAGGCCCACTACACTGCGGCGGCCTTGGCCGAGCATCCCACTACGATGGACTCTGCGGCAGAAGCATGGCAGCAATCTTCAATCTCATCCCTCTCAGCAGCGATCCTCACGTTACTGAGGAGCTTCAGATGTCTTCATTCAGAGGGCAGACTCGGCTACATCTTTTCTCAGAGCCTGTGCGGGGTTTTTTTTGGACGGCGGTGAGTGTGCATTCCCTGGCACCATTTTCAATAGAGCTCCCCCTAGAGAAGCCAGGGAATGGCTATCACGACAATTACACTGACAGCTCTTTTCTAAAGTGCACTTGATTTATTTGATTTAGCGAAGATTAATGGCCCTCCCTCCAAGCAGGCCGGGCTGAGATGTGCTGCAGAACACAGGCTTACTCCTACAGAAGCACAGGTGGATGCTGGAAAAGATTGAGAAATGCTACTAGATGTATGCATACATGTATTTACATATTTTACCCACATATCACACATACATATTCCTCTGTGCAGACAATGTGACGCATATGCTTTAAAATAACAAATCATCCATCAAGTATCACTCACTTAAAAACACCAACTATGTTCAGAATCTAATTGGACTTTTTTTTAGTTCTCTATGCTTTTTTTCACTAAACTAAACTATGATCTTTCACATACTAGAAGGATATTTTTAAAATATTTGTATGATTTTTTTTTAACAACTATACTATGACATTTTCAACATCAAACTGACTTCCTGTAGAGACACTATGCCCACTGTTCTCAGCTTCAGAAACAAAACAAAAGTATGTAGGTATGCTACACAGAAAAAAAATAGGATACATTTCAATTGTAATTTTTTTAAATAATAATTTATTTTTTACTCAAAAGGCTGTCAGCAAAATTGAAGTTTATAGCGGGGCATGTTTGGCCTGAAGACTCTCCTTTGGATAGTTCTCGTTTTTTTATTTATTTAAAACATAACTTCTTCTATGATAGTCAGTAATATTCTGTGCATACTAATTTCAGTTACAATAAATTATAGTTGTATCTCTTTTTCCTTGTCTCACACACACACTGGCATATACACTGTATACAAATAGACATGTTTCCAGATCTCGCTGCTAGAGGGAGACACCTGCCCCTCACTTTGTGCCAGGAAGCGCTACGTCTGTCCGGCCCACCGTTGCCAGGCCAGCGGTCCGGTGCGGTTCACTGCGGCTGGCACTGACGCCTGCCCATCTGCCGGAGCTGACACGTCTGCTCCCACACCACTTGTCCAGCAGGACAAAATGTGCGGTGGTGTCCTGGCAAAGCTCCCTGTAATGTCAACCTGGCGTGACAAACCCATGCCGGCCCCTTGGCCCTCACAGGCCTGGTGGTGTAGGGGTCTGCCCCGGATCAGACGGGGAGCCAGGAACATGCCACGGTAACAACAACTGCTGATCGACTGCCGGGGCGCCGCCATCTTGTGCAGGGTGGATGGAGCTTGTTCGGTCGGGTAGAGGATGACTGTTCTCATTACTGGCCCTGAACCTTTCAAAACTTGGCTATTCACTAGTTGATAGAGGGCAGCTGCACTGAAATGAGACATCGAATGAGCATGAAATGCATTCAGGCAGCATCCTTGGACCCTCGGCAGAAGCAATCCCATCCCATTAAAAACTGGTTATGAATGAAACAAGTTGTAACTTGGTGCCTCCTCTTACAAGCCAAAAACAATGGCCGAAAAGACAAATAACATGCGGAACATATTTTGTGTTGTCTGAGCAGATGGTCTTGGAGGTGTTTTGAGGGTCTGATGTTGGCTGACTCTGTCCTGCAGCCCCCTCAGGGCAGCAACTGTGAGTGGTCATTAACACGGGGAGCAGGCCATGCCAGGAGAGAGGAGTCGAGCTGTAGTTAACAGCCACCATCCAGCTCAGTCCTCCTGCTCTTTGCTAAACACGAACAACTACAGCATTCCTGCCGGTTGCCAAGGCTGTAAAAGCAACACATCATGTAGAGAACTTTAGAAAAAAAGACATTGTTTTGCGAGCACAAAGGAACTCTATGAGGAAAGGTGTATTTCTACTTCACTGCGCCTCATCGCTCACTTTTGCTGAATCTAAGGTTACGGCCAGGGCTGTCTGGCAGTTATCCATACACAGTGAATCATAGCATTTGTGTGTGTGTGCATGTGTGTGTGTGTCTGTGCACAGTGGAGCTGCGGACAGGTATGACAGGCTGACCTCCGCATGTTACCAGAGAGAGTGTGCGGCCCAGTGTTACCTGTCATAACACGGGCTGCCTGGAGCCCCGGAGCAGCAGCCTGACCAGGCCACTGGGCAGCCAGAAATAATAGAGACTGGCAAGAGGGCAATGAGGGGTCGCACGGAGAGAGAGAGGGGGGGAGGAAGAGGGGGACAAGGACATATGACAGGAGGACTGATGGAAAGATGAAGGCAGGAGAGTGAGAGGCAGAAGAAGAGAGGATGTACTGTCGTTAGGAGAGCTGTGAGGATAATGATGTGGGAGGAAGTGGGTCAATCGAGAAGCAAAGAGAGGAAGATAAAAGAGAGGTAAGGAGGGTGGCGGCTGTTCTCCTGAATATTACCTCCTCAAGCTTCTAAAGAAAGCTACAAATGGTTTAAGACAGAGAGCGAAGAAGAGAAGATCTGACTCTTGCTTTCTGAGTACTCAGTGTCTGTCCAACATCATGAAACCAGACTGACCGCCGTGCATCTCTCCCCATTTGTTTGGAAGCACAGTTTATCTTTGCGAGTACGATGTTGGAGCGTTCCCGTGGTGCAGCCACTCGCCTGCAGAGATGGAACAGCTGAATTCACTTAGGCAGGCTTGGCCAGCAATTAAAGTGCTGGATTAAGAGTGATTGCGTTTTGTGTCCTGAGGAGGCGCTGCCTGCCATCTTGAGAGGTCTCATTAACATGGCTGCCGTGGGCTGCGCTGAGCACTGCCACAGGCAGTTAAAAAATAATGGAGACATTATCAACCTTAATGTCTTGTACCTGGAGTGGAGAAGATTTTATAATCACTATTGTGATGGGCCACGGGCTGCAAGTTGGGCGAAAGGGAAAGGTTGCAGAAGATAACCCTTTTTCTGACCAGACCCCTGTGTGTTTTTTTGATCAGCCACTACACGTGGGGAGTCTGAGCAGCTGGATTTCATTAATTGAGTGCTGGCAGCGTTCTGCTCTGGCAGCAGGGGTGAGTCACACTGGTGGGATTGGTCTCTCTCTCCCTGATATCATCTTCCAACCATAACTACAAATAATTATTCACTCAAATCCATTACCGGGGGTCAATCAAGTTCCCCAATCAGTTCTAAAGTCCAATTACTGGCGCCAAGGCTCTATTCGCGCCTTCCTGCAGATGAAGGCCTGGCCCACAGGCTGCCCAGTAAATTACACACAGCAAACAGTGCAGTGAATGTGTGGGAGAGCCAGCCTCCTCAGGTGGGTAATAAAGCAGAGGTACATACTAGTCTCCCTGGGGCAGTCTGACCGTACCATCGAGCAGACTTCACCAGGTTAAATAGAATTAGCCCATGCAATGAGACGCACTTTGAATACCAACTAGAGCTCATCACTCTACAGGCTAGAGAGCGCAGCATGCACAGCACAGCCTGGTATTAACATCCATCTCAGCAGTTGATATAATAAGACATGTCGCCATAAGGGTCTTTTTATAAAGAGGCTGCACAGTGACCCATCAGAGCAGCATAATGAGTGGGGTGTTACATCTACAAGCACACACACACACACACACACACACACACACACACAAACTCAGGGCTTCGCTGCAGCTCTCCAACCCCATTAGCGTGTGGCTCCTTGTATCGTTTTGGAGCCGTCTTGAAAGTGAGCCTGGAGGAAATGCTTCTTACACACTCATCTGTCACTAGAGAGAGACAGCAGTGCAGCCAGCCGAGACAGAGCAGGAGCATGTGTGTGTGTGACAGGGGATGGATGGCTTGTATGTATGTACAAGATGTGTAGGAGGTGAGCAGGACGAGTGTTCAAAGAGAGGGGAGTGAGGGAGGGTGGGGGAGTGTGGCGGTATGTGTGTGAGGAGCAGAGCAAACAGAGCAGAGACAGGGTGAGGCTCTGTGGCAGCAGCCCATGACCGGTTGTCACACTACACACACACTGCTCCCAAATCAGCCTGGTAGGAGGGCTGGTCTGACATTTCCCTCAGTGTCAGGCTTCCTTCACGCTCTGCCCTGACCACAAAGCAACCAAACTCTAACAGTGACATAACCACCGAGAAGAAGCACATAGATGTGTGTGCGTGCTATGATATGCCTGCTTTGTTTACTGACGTTTGTAGCAGCCCCATTGTTCAACACTCATTCCAGACTTTTGAGGTTTCTAGGGGGGGGGGGGGGGGGGGGGGCGAAAGCGGAGTTTTTGGACTGCAATTACAACAGTATGAGGGCACTTTGTTTTGTCCAGAGCCAGGAAAGCATCTGACTTCAGACTGCTGACACAAAGAAAGGCTGTCAATGTAAGCCCCCTCCATTAAACATGAAAAAACCTCATCAAAGAGCCAGCCTCTGTCCTCTGCTTACATTCAAGAGATCCAGTGAAATGCTAAACACATGTGGATGGATCCCGTGTTTAGGCTAAAATGGCTGAACACGATCCGGCAGCATTTGAGTTAATCTTCCTTAGTGAAACCGCATGGTATTGTTTACACTGGAGACAACTGTGTGTGTGTGTGTGTGTGTGTGTGTGTGTGTGTGTGTGTGTGTGTGTGTGTGTGTGTGTGTGTGTGTGTGTGTGTGTGTGTGTGTGTGTGTGTGTGTGTGTGTGTGTGTGTGGTGTGTGTGGTGTGTGTGTGTGTGTGTGTGTGTGTGTGTGTTGTGTGTGTGTGGTGTGTGTGTGTGTGTGTGTGTGGGGAGTGTATCCAGAGCTGCAGGACTCACTGTTCCCTTTTGCTAAGCCAGAGCAGTTACAGTGTGTATGTGTTTGTGTCAGCATGATGGAGGAGAAGGGTGTTACTCAGACCTAATGAATCCATCTGCATGCAAGGGGCATTCTTCCTCTCGTACGCAGGCAGGAGCAAACGAGCAGCGACCTGGGAGCGCGTCCAGCGGTCGGGGGGGGCTCGGGCTCACTATTTTCAAAGCAGAGCAGCAAGGACAAGCGTGGATTAGTATTGAATTTACCTTTTTTTTTTTACTCCCCTTGAAATAAAGGTTCTGTACTGTACCAAGCATGGCTCCTTTCTGCTTTTCTCTGGGGATTGAGGGTAGCAGAGGAGGGTTGGCACTGAGGGTGAGACTACAGTACAGCCTTTGCTCAAGGAGAGTGGCAGCTGCTGATGTCCTCACCTCTGAGTGACCTGGCACCCTGGGCAACCTCAATGAAGAATGGATGGAGGGCAGGAGGCGGGGGCATTAAGAAGAGGAGGTGGTTGGCACTCAGGGCCCAGTCATTAGGATAATGAATCCAGAGTGAGTGGAATTTGGGAGACCTCTAGTGGCTGCACAAAGTAGAAACTGACACCCGGGCAAGGGGGAGATACAGTATTGTGAATACTGCTGTTCATACTGAAATGAATAGAGAAATGTTACTTTCGTTACTATCTTTCTAAGGTCTTTAAAGTTTTTAAAGAGTGTAGCTTGTTTAAAACACAGATACTTGGCTTTAAACAAGAACAAATTACTCCAATTGTATTATGCCTCTATTAGCTTTCAGATCACTTTTAAATGAAGTTAAAGATTTTCTATAATTGGCTTCATGTTAGATTTGGAGCATTGTATTTCAAAGTACAAAAGGGTAACGATGGCAACTTGAATCCTACACTGATTTGGATTGCAGCAACCCATTTCTCGGAAAGTATTTTTCTCCTCAGCCCTAAAATGTCCAATGTTCCGTACCGAGGTCTTCAGCTGTTCAATTAATAATGTTTTGTATTATTAAAGCACCAGAAAGTGTATTTAAAGTTGAACAACTAATCATTTGTTATCTGTATTTTTCATATTTCAAGCATTTAAAAAACAGACTGATAAATAGAGTAATTAAAAACAAACTGACAGATGAATTGATATAAAACATTATTAGTAGCAGCCCTACTTTGCACTGGTATTTTACACAGATATTTTAATCAATTAATACCAATTCACCATAATTAATGATGCCTGTTATTTCCTTAAAGTGGACCTATCATGCTATATTTGAATAATATAGTGTAGGACCATACCTATATAAGGCATATTTATACTTTTTATTTTTCAAAATACCAAACAGATCATGCATTTTAGCCATTCCTCATTTCGCTGAATTGAACACTGTCTTTGCTGATTCTGTGAGAACAGCACCATCTACAGGCCTGGCATATGCACTACAACGTCTCCAGCGCTTTCCATCGGCAATGTCCGTGGCTGTCTCCTCCTGATTGGTGGAGTTGACCCAATAGCCGTAGCGCCACTTCTGTGACGTCATAGAAGTGTTCAAATCTGGATCAGTCTGTATCAGATCCATTGCAGCCCCTTTTTAAGAGATTTGGGTATGGAGGAAAATAGAGAGGGTTGTGTTTTCTGACACTTGGTGAGTTCCCTGGAACACCGGGGACACATATTCATGAATACAAGACGTACAAAAGTGCATTTTGCATGATAGGTTACCTTTAACCTTTGTAAAGATCGTACCAGCCCTTGTCACTGGACTCCATTGCTTCACCCTGTAAAAAGCAGCACGTCTGTTTAAATTCATATTGAGCACTGGAGTTATGAGTGTGTGACTTATTTGTCTTTAATCCTCTGGTGGCGTCCAGGAGTGCAGTGTATTATGAGAGTAATTGTGAACATATTAAAGTGTGTTATGCCTGAATAAGAAGCAGCAGACTTGCTCAGAGGAAACTGAGCACTGACATTCCTGGCTCCAGAGTGCAGAAAAAAAAAATTCATTACGTCTGTGAGAAATCTCAGGGCTAATATTCGTAGAGGTAACATTATTCACCCCCCCTTTTTCATATCATGAGCAAACACAAGGCGAGAGAAAGCCTGGCCAGCGGTACTGACAGATTGAATGATTTCCACTTATCAACTTAAGATTCACATCATTCTTTTAATATTATATTCAATGCAGAAACACAAATAGAGAATTAAAACATTGTGCAAGTCCAGTTGCAGGGAATTGTTTGATATATGAGCACCGTCCACGGCAGTTCAACACGAGAACCAATTAAAAAACGGACCATAATAAATCCTATTTCTCTAACCTGATCATTGCTTTAACACTTTTTGGGGGTTATGAAATGTGTCTCTTGTTGATCGCAGCGTGAGGATGGTGGGTAAAAATAGATCACACCACTACAGTACTTGTCATGTCAATAACTATGGCAGGAGCAGCACACTGCTTCGCCTGATTGTAAAAGGGGATTATTTGGAGGGCAAACTCCAAATGTATCAACATGGCCTTTACAATTTGTATGTTTGGCACTGCTCTCATTTAAACAGTTCATGAGGGTCTGTAGTGTTTTTGTCCATAAAGACAATCCCAGTATATACCTTAGAAAAAAACATGCCATTCATATCTCATAGCAATTCAAATGCTTCATATAAACTGTTCAAATGTGACTGTCTTGAAGCAGACTGTGAGAAGTGACTGTCAGCACTCTCCTCATATGGATTAAGGCATTCATAAGACTGACGGTTTAGTGGAGAGGTGACTTCTATCTGAGGTGTTTTACATTTAAAATGAAGTGTAAAAAGAGCAAGGCTGCTTCTTTTGCGAAAACCTCAGATCCAAGGTCACATATTCTCACTTTGTCCAGGTTTAGCTGTGGGTAGGGGCTTCCTGATCAGCCACGAGGCGTCCATCCTCCTCGTAAAGTGAAGTCCAGTGATTACTTTGGGGATGAAGATGTGAAGGCTTTGAGGAGCAGGTCGGCAGCCAGGCCCGGGGAGATTTCTCCTCTGGTGACCCGCTGCTCCAGCTGGGGGAGAGCCCCTCTGACACTAAGGTGATTCTGGAAGTGCGCGAGGGCGTTGTCCTGGATCAGACTCCACATCCAGATCTTCTGCTGGGCCCTCCGCCGGCCCTGCAGCTCACCGCTGGCCAACATGACGTCCCGGTACGACTCCAACATGGCCCAGACCTCTGGGATGCCTTCGTTGGTGTGTGAGGAGGCGCGCACCACCTGAAGGGGGAGTCAGGGGGAGGGGTGCGGGATGCAGGTGTGAGTTATAAAGCGCCTTTTTCCCAACAAACAGGTCGGAGCATGGATAATTATCCTGAGGACGTCACAGAAGGCAAAGCAAGCTGCCCTCCGAACTTAGGTCAGTATGGAACTTCTGCCTCATATTTAATATTATGTGTGAAAACGCACTCCCTTTTTTAAGCTATTTTGTCTGACGTATGGACCTTAATCCAGGAAAAAAACTGCAGTTGTCAGAGGTCACTGTATTGTCCAACTCCGATGCGGCAAAATGTTTAAAAAAAAAACTTGATAGATAGAGATAGGAGATATGGTTAAAATGGTGCTAGTAGCCTTGTTGCATGTCAGCATTTTATTGTCTAATTAAAAAATGGTTTGATGCTAGTTTGTTTAAGACTGTTAGGACAACATGCTGTAAGAAATATCCTCTTATTTCTATTGGGACTTCACTTTGTTTAGTGATTTTAAAATTATTTGTGTCAGTTTTCACTAAGCCCCTGTCACACTGTCCCGAAATTGACACCAGATGGACACACGAATATGGAATTGTGAATTTCGTACGAAGATGGCCCCGAACTTGGTCAACAGCCAAGCAACAGCCGAAGCAAGTACGATGCCTACAGAAGGCCACACGTTGGCACCCGAACCACACACGAAGATATGGTCGTAGACTTTACTGATGATTTAGAATCCAGACTCAACGTAAGAGCTTGTGCCTCTTCGGGGTGTGCTAACATTTAAACATACACTTTAGTCTTTACTTTTCTCCGTCATTATATGTAGATTAGAAGATATTACTTATCTCCGTCATTTTTTTTCCATAGCAACAACAACTTCCTGTCAACAGCGTAAACTTGCCTTCAAAATAAAAGCATCTAAATAAAACAGAAAGTTAACCTAAATTACATTTAAGACATACAACTGCAACAAAAGTAGCAAAAACAATGTAATATCCTTTTCAGTTTCACAGAACACAAATTGGGTT
Organism: Notothenia rossii; assembly: GCF_949606895.1. NCBI lineage: Eukaryota > Metazoa > Chordata > Actinopteri > Perciformes > Nototheniidae > Notothenia > Notothenia rossii. The sequence continues at coordinate 13,417,966 of NC_136912.1, read as the reverse complement.
ATTTACATAATATGTTCATACGATTCACACGATTTGACAAGATGCTCTCACGAGTGCCTTACGAAGGGCAAAATGGACACACGAATTCAACACGAAAATGAACCTTCGCAAGGTCCTTCGACTTTTTTGGCATGCCAAAGATTTTGCCACTGCTCACGAAGTTGCTGCCGGAGCCTGAGAAACTCCACCGGCGATCATACGATGGCTTAAGATGCCCTAACGAATGGCCCGATGTTGTTACGATCAGAGCCGAATTTGAACATTTCCTTTATCGTGTGTTCATCTGGTGTCCATTTCGGAACAATGTGACAGGGTCTTTACAGAGTGTAATTACTCTGAGACATGATACATGTGCATTAAGCTTTGTTTTAATAATCAAACAGCATTTTGCATAGATTTAATTGCAGTTGGGAGTCGCTGCTATTTCCACTGTTTTGCGACGAACCTCCAACCTGTAAGAAGCTGTCGTGTCACTTTACAGAGTGAGGATTTGTCTCCCAACAACTCCTTGTTTTTAGGAGCAGTCTGGGGATAAATGTCACTTTTATTTAGTTCAAGTGACAGTTGGTTTCTTATCACAGCCTGCTGCAGATTCAAGAGCAAATGGTGACATTCTGGGTAACAGGTTTCAAATTTAACACAGAAACAGAAGTCAGAAGTTGTACAAAGACAAGTACAAAAAGAGGTCAGGCCTTTCATTTCGAGGCGCAGAACCCATGAACCTGCTAATATAAAAGTTAACTTTCGGTTTTTTATCACTTCACAATTCAAAAGAATAAAAGGAGTTTGGAGGAGGAGAGACGAGGGTATTCTTCAGTATGGACCTCAAAGAAAATTACAAATACTCCACTATCTCCAGGCTGCTAAAGCGTAATGAAATTACATGTATCATTTGGAGATAATTTGACATCCACTGGTAATAAACTAAGTTGAATGTGACAGGCTGGTAAATATTTGCGGCATGTGATCAACAGCCAATTATAAATCCTCTAATTACATCAGAGAGTTAATCATTTTACAAGGACTTGATTTGAGTCTAATGCAAAAACAGGAAATCAAACTTTGTGAGACTAAACGTACTGCATGTTGGCTAATTATCTTTTTAAATGGCCAGTTTATAACTAAAAACCATCCTTACATTACCTTACCTACCCCTACTGGAATCTGTTTAGCCAGCACATAGTTGGTTTTATTCACTCTACCTAGGAGTGTATTTTTCAGTTAGTCTTTCTGATAACAGGTACATTACAAGCCCAGTTTTCATAAAACCTTTTAAAGGTTTGGAGCTTGGGCCTTGGACGTTTTTGTGTTTGTTTCATATCTTTGTTTATCGAATGTCATTTGGATTTTGGACAATTGGTCGGACAACTAGAAATGTAAAGCCACCCTGGGCTTTTGGAACTAATCATTGTTTTCTTACAATTTCTTTAAATGTTAAAACACAAACAACTATTTGATTCAAAAGAAATGTTAGTTGCAGCCCTAGTTTTTAGGTAAGCTATTTCATCAGAAGGTCTCAAGATTTTTCACACATAAGAACGAGCTTAGAAATCAGAGTAGCACTTAGGCCCTGCCATTCATGCTTTGCGTTTTCATGCTGAGTGAGCTGGACAACAGAGGGCAGACTGATGGAGATGAGAGACAGCGAGAGACTCAATAGATCACGCAACTAGACACAAAAGAGGGCAAGACAGCAGAAGTAAGGATAAATACAGAGGAGACTATGAAGAGCAGCTTTTATGTCGAGTGCGCAGGCTTCTAATCAGCAAAATGCATGACGCAGCAGCAGAGTATTCAGAGCAGGAGGAGTAGGGGGCGGGGACGAGGAGAGGGGAACGGGAGGTGGGGGAGTTTCCTGGCAAAATGCCCAGTGGGCAGATGCTGCATTGGGCTGGGAAAACAAAGGGACAAGGCCAGGCAGGCGGGTGAGCGGGGACATGCGGGGAGGGGGGAGACACTGCAGTACTGAAACTGTGATGCCATGACATCATCATCACCACCATCCTCATCATCATCCTCCTCCTCCTCTTCCCGCCCCCTCCTGGGTCAGCTGACCTCTCAGTGGGACGGCTTGTTGGGTCCACAGAGCGGTGTTACTTCTGCTGTGGCGGCCCACCAGGTCAAACGTTGAACACTTGTCAATTATCCTTTTTTTGTTTTATTTAAAGCCTAATCGTTCTGTTGTTGGCTCCCTGCCTCACTACACTGCTCGCTCTTGCACACACACACACACACACACACACACACACACACACACACACACACACACACACACACACACACACACACACACACACACACACACACACACACACACACACACACACACACACACACACACACACACACACACACACACACACACACACACACACACACACACACACACACACACACACACACACACACACACACACACACACACACACACACACACACACACACACACACACCTACCTACCTACCTCAGGGTTCCAGGACTTGGACTGCCTCCTGAGCAGCTTGAGAGCGCTGGTGTACTCGGCCTGGATCCGCCTGGCCGGCCCCATCAGGTCTCCGTCCGCCTTGGTCACCACCACCAGGTCAGCCCTCTCGATGATGCCCCTCTTGATACCCTGGACATGGATTTTGGCAGAACACAGTGGGAGGCTCATTAACTTCCTCAAACACTGTAAATAAATCTGATGTCTAGACATGTAATCTGCTGAGGGATCTGTGTACAGAGTGATGGATGGATGGATGGAGCTGTGCTCGGCTGCCAGTTTACTAATTTATTATTTTGATATTGGTGCTCTCTGTCCGTCCCTCACTGATGTCAACTTCTGACTGATCTGAACAAGGAAAGCAATTTAGTTTATTTGTAAAGGTTCCTTTAAAAAACAATGTTCACCTGTTGAAATGTAGTTTCAGATCAGGTCTTGGTATACTGCTGCTGACATGACTGCAGCCATCAATGTTGTTCTCTAGTCATGCAATGTGTCAATGAGAAATCAAATCAAATCTCTATAAGTGATATATATTTATAAACGAAACACATAGCAATGCAAATTAAATAAACTATGATATAAAAAGGTAAAAATGTTATTCAGATCGCATAACAGTTTCGCTAAAAGCACAGACAGTTTAATCTATACAATTATGTGACATATAGCATACATGCCAACCTTTCCAAATCCAAAAGAGGTAGGTTTGCGCACGGCAAATGTGCACGCCCAAATGAGATAATCAGAAGAAATGGAACCCCAGTAATCACATGTATAAACCATGTATTTAACATATATTGCATCATTTTATGCATTTTTCAGAAAAAGTGGTAGTTTGGTAAACAGTGACATCAACGACATGTCTGGTCTGTAAAATGCCCGAAAAGTAAAAGAATGGGAGATAAATATCCCAAAGTCTCCACATTTGATTATATTTGTAATGTGTTTCTTGTTCTCTTTCAGTTGAGACAGTGTAGATGAAGGATGTGTCAGGATGTAGAACTCTTGTGTGAACATTGGATAAAGCCAGGTTCATATTGTTGACATATTAGAGTCAAAGGTTTGCACAGAGCGAAATATCTTTGCGTTGCGCCATAAATCAGAAAATACTGCATTAAAAATGTAATTTCCTGCATTTCTCTACTGATAAAGTGTGATATAAATAATGTACAGGCTTTCAGATTGCTGTAGTTCACTAAACAGAGACATTAACGACATGTTTGGTGTTGAAAATGTCAGAAAAAGTGAAAGAATGGGAGATAAATATCCCCAAATCTCAAAATGGTATTATATTTTGTGTGTGTTTGTGGTCCTCTTTCAGTTGAGACACTGTAGGTGAAGGATGCTTCAGGAAAAGACCAAACACTGGATGTCTTTCAGTCGCCAACACGTGTTTTCGAGACACTGATATTAATCCTGCAGTACTCAAATGCCTCGTCTCTGTTCCCTTAATTTGGGAGTGATTACCCATCAGCCCCGGGGGTGCAGAGGAAAGGCAGCGTTGCCCCCGGTCTGCACGTTGTTTCTCTTTCAGAAACACAGAGGACTGTTTGTATGATGCAATCTCAGAAACGCTGCAAACGGTGTCCGCCAAAAGTCGAGTCCAGTGTCTATGTAGTGTCATTTTTATTTGTTATAGTTTGGGAAGATTGAAAATCGGTAGGGAAAGCCAGCTGAGTCGGTAGGCGGTAGAAACATGTAAAAAGCGGTAGACTACCGCCCAAATCGGTAGGGTTGGCAGGTATGCATATAGAGATTTCATTTATGTAATATATGACAAATTACATGAGATTAAAACCACATTGATGCCTGACAAATAACTGCTTAATGGACCACAATGATAACGTGATATAATTGCTATTTAGTTAGGCTGATCAACTCATGACATAAGCTTTTTCTTTCTTTACATAAAAACCTGAAACATCGTTAACTTTATTTCTTCCCGCTCCTAACATCTGATGAATTGCTTGTTGCTCTCTGGTTCTTCACTGACCTGGAGTTCATCGCCCCCTGCTGGAGGAATCAGCAGCACAAACATGTCGACCATGTCGGCCACTGCAAACTCTGACTGGCCCACACCTGCAGAGAAGGTGAAAGAATGTGTCACCACGGATCAGCAGGAGGACAACATGCGATGCTCAGTCTTCAAATCACTGAGCAACTGAAGAATGGTAATCTAAAAACACTCCACAGCAACAGAGCTTCTAATCTGCAGTCAGATTGCCTTTTAAATAGATTTTACAGTATCGGATGAGCAGAGAAAAAAAGGTAATTCATCGTTTAATAATTTTTTTTAATTAGCCCTCTTATTAATATCCTTTAATAAGTTACTAACTTAGTTTATATATGTATAATTATATCTATTTTTGTATTTATGTTGATTTTTTCTGATGTTGATTGTGTCTTTTTGAATATTTCTATTTGAGTTTGTTTGCTATGATGTAACTTTTCATTTCTAATGTTTAATCAGATATTTACTGACACCAAAACCTATTTGTCATAGATTTTTCTTTTCACTTTTCAGGTGTAAAGAAACTTGATTAAAATGAAAGATTGAATATGATGGAGGAGTTTGAGGGAGGAAATCTACAGAAGGTAAATGTTGGATTTTATTTAAAAAGATGTGAATAACACTAGGAAAACTGCTTCAATGAGAGCTGTATTATAATAATAATAATAATATTATTATTATTATTATTATTATAATAATAATACATTTGATTTCAAAGCGCTTTTCCAGGTGCTCAAAGACGCTCTACAGTGGTTTAATAAAAAAATCATAAAATAGAATAAAGAATAGAAATAAAAAATAAATAAATATTAAAACAGCAACACAGCATCATTCACAAATTAAATGCCAGTCTGAAGAGGTGTGTTTTGATCAGTGTTTTGAAAGTGGGGGGGTTATTATGTGATTAAAAAATACAAAATAATATCCTTCCTTTTCAGACCCACCTGAAGACACAGTGTCTTACCTACGGTCTCCACGAGGACGATGTCATATCCCGCCCCCTCACAGAGAACAACGGCCTCGTTAGTGGTTCTGGTGACACCACCCAGAGTTCCTGAGGCCGGAGAGGGTCTGATGAAAGCGTCCATGTCCCTGGAGAGTTCAGTCATACGAGTCTTATCACCCATCAGAGACCCTGCAACAAGAGGGGGGATTCTCTTTGTATCAGAAACAACACAGTGGTGATGTTGAGTTTACAAATATTATAGTTATAGCGATATTACTATATCAAATGTACAAACAGTCATTACTAAATCTATATCCTAAATATCTTTACACATCACATTACAAACTGCCATATAAATCTGTGATTCTTTAATGTCTGTTTAAATGTATTTGAAGGACATTTTATAATGTGTTTCTTTGTGTTAATGCAAAATGTACAGTATATACTTATCTTGCCTTGACTAAAGCACACAATATCATAATTTCTTCAGTATCGTATGATGATCAGTACTCACCTCCTGTAGTGCAGGAGGACGGGTCTACAGCCAGCACTGAGACCTTGTGTCCACGTCCTGTCAACATCTTCCCCACCACCTCGATGAAGGACGACTTCCCTGCTCCTGGAGGTCCGGACAGACCTGAGGAATCGACAGAGCAATCCAATCAGCAACAGATTTATTAAAAACGTATCCCTCTGATTTTGTAACTAAACTATATTGAGGAAGCCTGATGAATCTAGTGTCCACAAATCTAGGGGAAAACCTTTTGCCTTTCAACATGGACGTTTGGAACGGACACTTTAATGTCAAGTTTAGAGGGTAATTGTCAAGAGTGGTCAACATTTCCAGTACATTTCAAAGAAACCACAGCTGAAACTAAGTGCACAGAATAAAACAAATAAAACTTTCGACATAACAAGTGGCCAGTGAGCGTGAATTATAGTGTCGTTTCCCTAGCATAGCAGTAACATACGTAACATACAAAAAAAACGTTAGCCAGACCACACACCTACTCTGAAGGCCACCGGCTTCCCCCCGTTCCGGCTCTCCTGCTCCCTCCTGTAGGCGAGCACCCTCTGCAGCAGCACCTGGGCCAGCTCTTTCTTCCTGGGATGCTGGGTCTCCACCAGAGTGATGGACTCAGCTAGAGACGCCCGCTGTCCCCCGATCAGACCTTCGTACAGTTTATCCAACAGTCTCTGCTCAGGTCCACTCAGGTCCTGTATGTGCTGTCTGAGGGCTGAGCTGCTCATATTCCTCCTGTGCTGCTGGAAGCCGTGACCCGTGATGGTGCTCGTGTAAGAACCAGTAAAGACTCTTCGGTGAAGGCAACATGTCCGACTAGCTGAGGGGAGAGAAGAGATGTGGCGGAGGAGGGAGAAACCAAACCGTCTCATTTTAGGGAATACGTAGGGCATCTAGGAGGAGAAAGAAGATGAAAAACAATGAGTCAGGGGTGACTTGTTTCCTTCAAACCAGTTTGTAAAATACTTTAATAATCAAACATTCCACTCTTAAAGCTAAATTGGAGGTAGTTGTATCAACCATGGTTTGCTATCTGGTCAAAGGTCTGCCAACAATTTAGTTCTCTTTTTTGACAACAATCGACCTCTAGGATAATCACAACCACATGACACGTTACAACCACCAACTTGAAACCCAGGACATTGGGAGAATGAACAGATTTCCTAAATTAGTTTACAAAAAGTGTGGTTCTTAATCAATTCTCATGTGGTAAAAAAGTAAGAATTTAGGACAAGTTCTGTGTAACAAATGGTGTCAACTTTTTACTCTCCTCCTCCCTCTAAAAAAGCATAGAGGGTAAAGGGCTTCAAAGAAGGGAGTACTTCTCAGGTAGTGATATTTTGCAGCTCATTTATTGCCCTGGCTACCTAGAAATAATAAGTTATAAAAATAAAATGTGCATGACAACATAATGCTTCAATGATGAATACACTGAGGACTACATATTCTTTTTCATGAATATAGCGCCAATTCATGCTGGAACATGCAATGATGCTTGGAAATAGCTCATTAACTTCCAGAAAAACATCAACAAACATGATTTTTTAACGGTCATCCTTCATTGTACGTTGGGCCAACATTATGCAAACACAACGTTTATCTGAGCTGCAAGTATATACTGTGTCACACGTGTAATATAGCTAATAAAACACTTTATACCAATTGTTACAAGAAAAAGAAAAACTCTGACCTCGTACCAGCTACATGGAGGTGTTACGGTTGTTACGTTCAACCACTTCCTGTTTCCGGTGACGTAACGCAACGCCCCCGACAAATTCTTCCGTCCAAACATTTATGAAATAAAACGTTCAATAAATAAAGATATTTATCAAATATATGTAAAACTTCCAATTGTCTTTATAAAAATTGAGGATTTGTAAATGTTAGTCGTTTACGAAAAAAATTGAAACTCTTATGAGGACAGTGGACACATTTCAACAGAAGGTGGCAGCAGAGGTTAATTTTCACATCCAAACTGAACCATGCACACAGCCTAGTCTGTGACAGCGCCATATAGAGAAATTATATTATTATATTATATATTATTATTATTATATAGATATTCTATTATATGGCTCTGGATATGCACACTATGACCCGAACCCACAGCTCTTCTACCTAAAAAGCATAAAACTTGACATCATGTGGCAATATTACTCCTAAATTGAAAATTGTATCTTATATGTAGACAGCCACATTATATTGTGTTTTCAGTTAGAGTTTGAAGTGAAAGATGAAGAGTAAACACTGATGTTATAATTGTTTCCACCCAATTTTAGCTACAAAACCAGGAAGATTGTCTTCAGTCTGGTAAAGTAAAGACTGACGTGTGAGTCCCAACCATAGACTGTATATATAAAGGTCCCAACACTCACTCACACTAACTAAGTCATAGACGTTCACAGTCTGCAGTCCACCTGACGTGCCTGTCTTTGGAATTTGGGAGAAACATGCAAACTCTTGGGAGGCAACAGTACTAACCACTGTGCAACCATACCACCCACGTCATGTACAGTCATGTGGAACTCCGGCGCGCGCGCACACACACACACACACACACACACACACACACACACACACACACACACACACACACACTTAAATAAGTGATTTCCAAGGGAGTTTCATGGAAGATTGTTATAACTGTTCCACTACTGTCACAATGTGTCCTATAAAACAAAAGAAAACCCACATGTATTTTCCAGCAAGTTAATAGAAAATGAAATCCTGCTTCATATTAGTGCAGTTGGCTACACTTTTAATTGTTGCACCTCCCTAATTGGAGGTCTACATTCATGCACGCACGCACACACTCAAAAAGTGGTTGATGTGTTTTAAAGACCCAACAATACCATATTGCATATTTTCCTATCATGGGTGGCCTGTAATTAAACAGACAGGCGCACACACACACACACACACACACACACACACACACACACACACACACACACACACACACACACACACACACACACACACACACACACACACACACACACACACACACACACACACACACACACACACACACACACACACACACACACACACACACACACACACACACACACACACACACACACACACACACACACACACACACAGCATATAAAAGAGTCTGAGATACTGCAAGTAATGAAACAAATTTATTGAATCTTCCAGTAGAGGCTTGATATTCATGGAATAAAACTGCTTTTCTGGGAGTTTTACTGAGCAAAAACAGAAAGAAGGAGAAAGAAACTAAAACAAAACAAAGAGGCAATGTGTGAAAGTGCAGACAAACCAAAACAAAAAAAACATGTTCAGAAAAATACAAAAAGAATGTAAAGAGTAATACAGTTTAATAGCAAAGAGGATTGCATAAAATAATCGAATGGCAACATCTGCATTTTATAAAAACAAAAATAATTAATATTGGGACATCAGTAACCTTTTTTCAGTCAACAATTACAATTTGAATGTTCAACATTTTCCCATAGCAGTCATTTAAAACGTTTTGCTCAGTCAATGTAATAAGAGAACGACACACTTGCTGAAATATTTATGTCCTCAATGTCACTCTGTATTTGACACATTTGATTTTGCTGCAGAGTTTACAGCGAAGGACAAACTAAACTGCACTTGCCTCTGCTTCTTGTGGTGTTAAGCTACCAGTCTTAAATGTGTGAAACTACACTAACCAAACTATGCTTTGCAAAACCAGACTGCACAGCACATATTCTAATAGTGAATATATCTAAACACTCATTCAATGCAAGATGAGCAACATTTAAACATTAATATTTTTTTCATGAGTCGTCTGAAATGCCCTTTTAGTGCCATGCCCCACACTAAACCCCTGTCGTAACTCTCAAACTCCCCTTAGTTTTGCCCTGTTTTTTTTTCATGGCGATATGTGATTCTATTTTTATAAAAATGTTGTAATGCTTTAATTTGTTAACCTAAAAAAACATTTGGAGGAAAACAGCATACTTGTTTAAGTATCTGGAGATGATTAAAAATGTTCAGTCCAACTCCCTGCTAACATTGACAGAACATTTCATGTCAACCTCGTTGCAGTCGGGCAGTAAACATCCACCAGCTGCAATTTGGTGACCTGGAATGTCCCATTATTATTGTAACTACACATTTATCTTGATATTTAGATGAAAACTAGCAATAGAACAATGAATAAGAGACATTGTTGGAGCAAGATCAGGGAGGATACTTGCGTCATGATGAGTGTGATGGTCTAATTATTACAGTTGGTCACAAAGATCAAGTATCTTCCAGTTGCATCACGCTCACTTTGCTTACGCCTCTCCCAGACTGTAAATGTGCCCAATTCAAACATCCTTCAAGTAGAGAACAAACCGACCCATTTAACAAAAACGCCCAGCCCCACTGGTCCCAGATCAGCTTGTGTTTCAGTCAAAACCTCCATCAGTTATGGGAAAAGGCAGACTTGCTAAACCACAAGCCAATCTGGGAAGCTATTCTTGCTACTTAGACTAAAATGCTGGGGTATGGACAGCCACGAGGCTAGGGACAGCGAAGCCTAGGAGACGGAGGATATGGGGTTGTGGGGGGAGCCCATCTGGGTTAGCACCTTATCCAACCACTGCAGGGGGCCGTGCAGGTGAATCTCAATCCAGCAGGGTGTGCTGGTCACATCCTGACGGTGGTACTCTGCTCCCCAGCCCTGGAACACATAAAGACAAAACATTTTTGAATTATGCCACAGGATATTGCAACATCCTGCTGTACTTGTATATGTCTTGTTTAAGTCTTGTTTTTTTATTTTCTCTCGGACGGACAGGAAACTGGGACAGAAAGGGGAGGACATGTGAACTTGAGTCGTGGCTGCGGTCCTGGATCATAAGTCCTGGATGGATATCCTCGTGGATTCATCTTCTTATTATACACACATGCATTTCAAAACATTTGGACTACCTATGTTGCAAATGTATTATCTTTTCAATTTACACACGGCATCTATTGCACGTCTGTCCGTCCTGGGAGAGGGATCCCTCCTCTGTTGCTCTCCCTGAGGTTTCTCCCATTTTTCCCTTTAAACTTTGGGGTTTTCTCTGGAAGTTTTTCCTTGTACGATGTGAGGGTCTAAGGACAGAGGGTGTCGTATTGTCATACTGATATTCTGTACAAACTGTGAAGTCCACTGAGACAAATGTAACATTTGTGATATTGGGCTATATAAATAAACATTGATTGATTGATTGATTGATTGACATGTTGCAAAGGGCCGTGGTCAGGACTCAGCCTTAGTACATGGAGCATCTGCTCTAAAGGTGAGCTACCAGAGAGACCCTACTACTGTGGAATCTTAATGTTGAGCTCTGCTTGAGTCCATATAAAGATTTAATTTTCTATCAAGATTTCCACTGTTACTGTAGATATTTGGAGCAAATTCAGGAAAACAGTTTTGCAGTATCTGAATGTATTCATTTTCATTTTTTACTGAGGATGAACGTAGAACTCTAAACATGGAGAAAACTGTTTTTTAAACAGTTTTAGCCTTATATAATGTCACCAAACATCCAAAAGTTGTTGCTGCCAGAAGATACTGTTAATTGCACTTTGTAGAGAAAGGCGTCAACTTACAACCAGCACATTTTGGGGGGGAATAAATTAATAGGAAGTACAGGAAGTACATTGTGCATAAAAAATATAATACTAGAAAAAAAGTGTTGGTGATTTTTTTATTCCAAATTAAGTTTTATTTGATAGTTAAAATACATGTTTATATTTTCCCATATTTCTTCTTTTTTTAATTAAAAAACTAACAATGGACCAAGTCAGTTGGCTCAAATGGTTTTTTTTAAATACAGGGAGGTAAAGATTAACATCATCCAGTCAACAAATGTCATATTTTTAATTAAAAAAGCCTACCTTAACGAAGCTCATGCGGATGGTACACATCTTGGTGAGCTCGTAGACGGCCTCGAAGCCGTGGTTGACGGATTGGGCCAGCAGCTCAGCAAACTCCTGGTTGTTGAAGATTTTCAGGCTGCAGCCGCTGGGAATCTTACACACGGTTGTGGGATGGAAGCCGTGGTGATAGTTACAGTTACGACTCTGGACGAAGATACTGCTGTCACTCAGACACTCAGCGTACACCTCCCCTCCGACATAATACAGATGGACACCTGAGAGGAAACAAGGAGAATTAGTGTTGGTCACTTTCATCAGCAAAAAACAAAGGCCCCCAAACATCAGTGTGGCCATTTACAATCAATACACACACACATGTTGACTCAATCTGTTGTTATCGTTCCTAATGACAAAGTGAATTGATTTAGCCTTGGCTGCTGACAGTCATTCGCTAAATGGTTGTGTCCTTACTGCACCTTTGCCGATGTGCCGCCGGGTGTTCTCGATGGTGGAGTTACGGTTGACGTTTGAGAGCAGGCCGAGGCAGAAGCGGTTGCGGTTGTTGGAGGGATCTGTGAAGCCGTCCACGAGCACGCTGGTGGAGGACGCCTGGAAGGCCTCTCCGACACGATTGTTGAGCTCGTAGTAAACAATAGAGCACCAGTGCTTGGGCTCCTCGTAGGCCACCGGCTGCACATCTGCGCAGGAAACACATTAACAGGTCACAGGACTGAGCTGAGTACACTGTACACACAGAGATGGACCCAGACACATTATATACACATTTAAGATTCCTCTGAGCAGACTCCGGATGCCAGGAGCCACTGATGCCAGCTATGAATCTTACTCATCTGCACAATTATTTCATGCAAATTATCCCCCAAAGCCCATAATAATGATTTGAATAAACATATAGGACCCACCGGCTACAGTTGAGTACATTTATGTGGACCAAAATCAATATGGACGCATCCTAAATGCCCACTGTCTGTGTTCCAGCTTTATTGAGCAGAAAAACTGTCAATAGAAGGTGCCTGGCCATGCTTTCTGAGTCAGTGCCAGCTGGCCCCTCCCTATCTGAGAGAGAGGAATAAATCATGTTTATCTAAGCACATACTTCTCCCAAACCTCCCCTGTAGCGTGGCACTGGCTAGCAGGTGTGTTTTGTCTGTCCCTTTCCCGGAGCTGGCCAACAATAGAAACCCTCTCCGCTGTACAGGATGCAGCTTGTGTAAAAGAATAAAAAAAACTCCCCAAACTCCCACTTCAGAAAACATTTCAACAGCTCTTTCCCGCTGCTGCTGCTATCTCCATGTGTGGGCAGAATGTTTGGGCCCTGAGTGCATGATCATAAAAAAGCACAAAAATGTTGATGGTCAGGTGTGGAAAACTAGAGTTCAGGCCAAATTCCAGCTGCTATTCCAACATGAGGTGAGAATAATTTAACTGCAAACACCTGCATGGTGTGTTAGTGCAGACATAATGTAACCACGGAAGAAACATTTTGTTTTTTAAAGTTTTGGTGTTGAAATGTAGGAATGCGCTACACCCAAGTGTGACAGGAACAAGGAGAACAGTCAGACATGTTTTATACAAGCCAATTTATACCAGCCTGCAATAAGTTCATGCTCTAGAAATAATTTGGAGAAGAGAAAATCCTTCTTTGATGGCACCCCTTACAACTCATTAGATATGCCTGTTGTGATAAGGGGATTCAAGTTGACATTGCTTTGTATAAAGGAGTTACAGGCAAACAAGGCTTTGAGCCAATGATCCAAATAATCTGATATGTGACTAATTATCTACTTTTCCTAATGTTACCTTAGTTAACATTAACTATATTGTGTATTGGGTAAGAGTTGTACAAGGAAGTCAGTCTGTAAACTGAAAAGTAAGACTACAATGGAATGTTTTCCTCTGCTTATCTGATGTAGGGGTTTATTTTAATCTCAAAGATCTGTGTTGGGCTGATGGAGGATTTTTTTTAGCTCAATCTGATCCTTTGTTTTATCTCAAATTCACAGTCACACAGGTTATCTGTACTTGTGAGACCTTCATGCTCAGCAACACTACAAGTGCAGCTACTGTCAACTCTCCAAGAACATCATAAATTATACACATTAGAAACAACTACTACTACAGAGGGTTTAAATACAAAATAAAAACGTTAGGAACTGCTTTGATTGACTCACATTGGGGTAAAAAAACGTTATCAGTAAGAAACGAATGGAATTACCCTTTCAATCACAAAGCTGTGGAGTCTAAACATGTCCATTATACTGTACAGTCATTACGTATTCGTGAATGCCAGGTTCCGATGTGTGTCTAGTACAATAAAACCAAAACCACAGAATGGAGATAGCAGCAATTATCGCACCACATTTCAGATCTGAAGATGGGGGTAATTAGTGATCTTATCGTTAACGAGTTTCAAGTCATTACCACCAGCAGAGAAGACACACTATAAGCTTTTATAGACCTCATAAAACCTGGCTCTGAGGCCAGGCTTAATTTGCTGAGGCTTTGAGCTCGCACCCACAGACAGAGGCTCGCTGTAAACTGGCAGATCCTCTCCACACGCAGATCTTATCGGATATGGCCGACCAACTCAGCTGAGGCTTTTGTTTTTTTAATCTGGAGGTTGACCACAGGAAAAATAAAAAACTTTAAAAATAACTAGACTTCCCAGAAATCCATGCACCTGCAGATCAAGGCGAGCAGGTGCAGACAGCTTTATGTGGATGATATCAGCGGGAATTCAAGGTTAGATGTGTGCTTGTTTGATATACTTTAGTAATTGCTATGGTTACCTGGCCGGTTGTTACTCTCTATGGGCAATGTTGGAGCCAGGAGGGTGGTGTCCATCGGCTGGGGGATATCCTGCGTCATCTGCTCCTCTGGGGGCATGTAGGCAGGAGGAGGGGTGTCTGCATCAGGAAGGAGGAAAACACAAAGGGCAGGGAAGTGAGTATTTGTTGTTGTTCAGTACGGGGGAAAACAAATAAAAGTTGAAGACATGTTCACCGTGGATCTCACCTGGCATCTGGAAGGGACTGCCGGGGTCCGTGCTGGATGGCGAATGAGGGAAGGTGGCGCTGCTGCTGCCGCTTCCTGGCGAGCTCGGGTAGCTGTTTACCGGCGAGGTGGGAAAAGTGGCGGGCATTGTGTTGACCTGAGTAAAGGATTCTGGGAAGGTGGCATTCTGCGGCATGTGCGGCTCATTCTGTTGTAGAGGGTTGCGGAAGCGAGGCAGCATTGTGTGCTTGGCGTTGAACTCGCTGTTCCTCGGTACCAACACAGGGGGCAGCACTGAGGAAGACATAACAACGGTTAAAGCAGGAAGTGCTTTGATGCATCTCTCTTTATTTTATCCACCTTAATTATTTTTTGTTGATTCATAGATTGTTTTTATATCACAACATATATCAATATCATGATATAAAAGTAGATTAACACTGTAAAAATAACCCAAGATTACCATCAAATCCATAAAAAATTACTTTTTGTAGTGTAATGTATAGTTTGACCTTAGGCTTGTGTATCAGACATGTGAAATCTATTCACACAAACTGAAAAAGGAAGTTATTTAACTCCCACATAATAATGAAATATTGTTCTGGCACTCTTTATATGTCTAGATTCTTGTTGCAGATGTCCCTGCATTTTTCCAAATGTCAGCTTCCAGCCTGTTGGGGTTTGCCAGCAGTACTTGGACTAGACTCTCTGAAAACACATTTTGAGTCTAGCCATTCTTGAGTAATTCATCACTTGGAGAAACCATCCTGGCTGATGTGAGGGCTATTCAGGTGCGGTACATACAATCCACAGAGATATGCTCCACTTGTGTCTATAAATACCTGTGCAGATAAATAAAGCTGGTGCTGAAATATTAGACGGGCCCACGCTGCTGTCAGTAATTCTGCAGGTAGCCCATGTTTGCTGCAGGGCGCCAATGCATCAATGTAGCAGTTTATATCAAAGGTTACATTGTGAAGCAGGTGTTTGGTGGAATAGTGAAGGGAGATTGACAGGATTTGTGTGTAGACGGGTGTTGTTAGGGGAGAGAGAGGGGGGGCGGGGGGAGGGTGTGGACAGACAGGTGCTGTGGGCTTTAATCACCTTAGACCTCCGTCCTACACCCGCTGCCAAAACAAAAAGTGTGCAACTCTTTCCTGCAATTGTGTTTGTGAGTGAGAGGCTTCCTGTTCCAGCTATCCTCAGAGAAACGTTGTATGTGTGTGTGTGTTCACGTGTGTATCCTGTTTTTTGTAACCCGCGAGCAAGAGTGTATGTGTGTGTGTGTGTGTGTGTGTGTGTGTGTGTGTGTGTGTGTGTGTGTGTGTGTGTGTGTGTGTCTCCATGTGTGCATAACTATTACAAAAAGGCGAACAGCACAGAGCATGCTCAAAACAAAGCCCTCATTCTCCCCCAGATGGAAATTCCTGCTGCACACACACATGAACTAACACACACACTTGGCCCCTAACACACTTAGCACCCTGCACACAGCTGTTTCTATCTTGTCAGCTGACCCTTATTAGTTTAGTAAGAGGCCAAATACTGTTTGATTTGTCTTGGTTCTACACTACCTTTGCAGTGAACGGAGGCCCCAAGTGTCTGGACTGTTTCTAAAAATCCTTCCCAACATAGTTAAATAATGCCTTTTTAGGTATTTTATTATTTTAACCCATTTGATAGTTTTTAAATCTCTTAATCTTTGATTTGTTATAATCTCTTAATGAGGCGAAGATTCTGCAGTCAGTCTTACAGTCTGATAAATCAAAGGAGGATGGTGTGTTCTCTTGTCATTGTGACCAGATAAAAAACCTTTTTGAAAAAATGATAAGAGAGGCAGTAAGAAGAGAGATCTGCATACAGTAAGTAATTTCAAGAAAGTGAAAGGAGAAAAAGTTCTGGGTAGGAGTAATCATTTACAAACTTAGAAAACTCCTAAAGAAGTTCCTGAAATTCTATTAAATAAAATGTGTTGCCCTCTTTTTAGGAAAAGTGAAAATGGGGATGTTGTGATCAAAGTCAATGGGGTGCTGTAACCACTAGGCCAGATTTCTTAACATCAATTTAGAAATCATTTCTATCAAGTTTATTTTTATTCTCCGGGTCTATCCTCAATCTTCTTTTCTACCAATCCACTAAATTAAAATCTGAGTCATTCTTATTCCACCAAATAAAAGGATTGCGGTGACTGAATTAATATAACTAATTTCTTGTTTTATAATACCACTGACAATGTGTGTCAGCCCCAACAATACTTATTCACTTAATAAGGTCAGTATTGGTCCTGATAGTCGCAGTGCATCCATAAAAAAACGATTTCAGGTTCTTATCACTCACCTGGACTGTCCACTCGTTTGTAGTGGTAGGGGTTGATACACACGTCCTTCTGTTTGGCGCCGAAGGGGAACTCGCAGCACTCCAGGGCCTTCAGCTCATGGTGGGACTGCAGGTCGGGCCAGCGCCACACCCGACAGTAAATGACGTGCGGCAGACCTTTCCGGTGGGACACCTGCAGCCGCCCGTCCAGAGAGCGGGGGATGGTCACACAGTTACTGACCTGACCCGGGCAGCTGAGAGCCCTCTCCAGCTCCTCCATGGCTCCCTTCTTCTTTTTCAGTTTCTTAACCAGAGCATCCACGGCCTTTTCCGCCCATTTCTCTTCCTCGTCTCCCTGCTTCCAACCCAGCAGCCGTTTGACCGCCGGGCTGGTGAAGGAGAAGAGCGAGGTGACGTTCATGATGGACGAGCCGTCCTCCTCCCCTCTCCTTTCTGCCCAAAAAAAGTGGGAGCAGCGGTTTGGGAAAGTCCAGTATTAGAGGATGAAAATATCGTCCTTTTGGAGTTTCAGGTAATCCTCAGATTCCAAGATGTAGGATCAGATCCTCTTGATAGTCACTTACTGTAAGAAAAGGAGAGTTAGGTTAGCATTTATGAGTAAAATGTCCTTTCTTTCAGAGATTTCAAACATGTCTGCAGATCGGTCCTGCTAACTGTGTCCTTTCTCTCACAAAGTTGTAGCAACCTGGTGAATATAAACCTCTCCCCCTTTTGCCCCCGAGCAGCACTGACGGCTCACCAGAAGACTGCCTGGACAACACTTCATAAGGAGATCATGTCACCATTATAGCCATAATGGCCCAGTCCATCATGGCTTCTGGGAAACTGGCAGAGGAGTCATGACGGACAGCCTCCCGTGAACGTCCGCCCCAATCAGGCATTCTCCGGATAGCTTCCTGTGCGTATGGCTTGTCACATTACCACCGCTCTCTCAAATGTAATTTACTGTAAATGACTTCATATGTAGCATACACAACCTGTAGGAATTTAGCCCGCAGGTTTAACCCCTAAGTCACTTTGCAGACATGTACACTGTTAAATGTAGGTTCAATCTGCCACGCTGTCTTTCTTCAACATTTATTTCAGTTACAGTAACTATACAGTATGGCAGCCGAATAATTTGTTTAGCATTGATTTACTATTTCAGCTTTAGCATCAGCGGCAAGTAATGATAATAATGCTGATAATGAATTATTCAATTTTCCTTTTAGAGTACAAATCATATTTAGTCAATCATCTTAAAGGAGTTATCAGTGTGAGGCAACATCGGATACTCAGTTAAAATACTACCCACAAATTTCAAAAGCCCTAGTTGCTGTCTTTAATTTGGTTATTTATGCAATATTTGTATCCATACTTTCAGAGTCACCTGCTGAGAAAAATGTCCTACAAAGCTTGAACGCCACCAACCCACAAGCACTGGGCAGGAATCTGGCAATGCACGTGGACCCCAGGATAAATGTGCCCATTCACCCGGGTCCCACAGGAGCAATTTTGTAGCCAGGACATAACGCGCATTCAAGCTTTTAAATGGGAAAACAGAAGCTCTCCCAGTTCTTTTCAAGTTCTCTTTCTAAATACAATTAGGGAAGATAGAAACATAGTTATGGTTTGGCTTTGCACAAATGCTCAGATGCACTCCTCCTAGAATCAAATAAAGAGCTTGTCCGAAATCCTCCACCTTTTATCTGCACTGACTCACGGGTGGGGATGCATCACTCCCTGACAGTAAAGCCTGCAGTATATTGGATTTCCTACACGCAGGAACAAATACATCATTAAGACTGCCCTGTAGTTATTCTTGGCCCTTCAGATTATGGGATGAATAGCGATTTCTATCTTTGTCAGCTACTGCATGTGTAGGCTACATCATGCTGACCAACGGGGAGGGTAGTTTGATGAGAACAGGTGCTGTTTACAACGTGAGTGTGTTTGTGTGTAGTGTGTGTTGTGCTCTTACTATTGCCAACCCCACTGATGGGAAAGCAGCAAGTTGTACCTATACTTAGCTTAGCTTTAGAGTCACGCTGGCTAATCATAAGTTACGCTACTACTTACATACAAGGGAGAGGAAACTGGGGTGTGTGCTTTTGTGTGTGTGTGAGATCAAGGGACAACATATCTCCACACTGAAATCATTTTCACTATGATATCATGAATTGCTAGCATCCAAAAATAACAACTCTCCACCATCATAGAGACAGGAAACAGGCTGTATCATTCTGTGTTATATCTGTCATCGCTCACACTGCAGTGACATCACTTCCTCTTGCTGAGAGCAGCAGGTTTTTTCACAGGTGTAGGGTGGGAGAGAAAAAGGCAGTTTCCCCAACTCACCACCCCTGACTTCCTTTCTCGCTCTCTCTCACCAGTTTCCTGATTGTTACAACTGGAGGAGGATGGGTCAGAGAGAAATGTAATGGGTGTTGCCTCTGTTCCCGCCTGTTTAGTCATTAAAATACCTCTATTGCAGAAATATTACTACGAACTTAAAAAACAAACAATTCTTGTTGTCAGGGCACGTAATCCATTTTATTTAGATGCATTACTTTAAAGAATAGAAACAGGTTTTTCTACAAGTTAAAAGTTGTCTGAACAAAAACAACAGACGTTTTTAAAACCCTGATATTTGAAACATCAAATATTAACATCTTATCTTGAAAAACTTCAATTATCAAACAAGGTTGATTGTCCTGTCAACTGAATATTTGATAAAAATGTTTGTGAGTATTATATTCAAACAAAAAATCTAATACCTACTTTTGATATTTGACCGCTATGCACACATTACTGAAGGTGCTAATAAAGTTTTGGGGTTAAATACCCAAGGACATCTCAAATGTCAAGACTGCACTCCCCTTGTTCCGCGTTTATTATTTTATGTATAATATCATTAAATATTTTCCAAATGTTCAAAAGCTGATAGTACTTTGTGACCTCGTCTGACGCAGAACTGACTCAACACATCCTCACGCAAAGCAAAATACGTACTTGAACTCTGAGTGCTGAGCACAACCATACATCAAGTTCAGAAGAGAATAACTAACTGCAACATCATCTCTGTACCACGGTCACCATCCAGACACACAGTGAGTCTTTTTGATCCACTTCCAGCCGCAGAGCTTTGATGGCCTCTCAGTAACATCCAGCACTATCGGCACAAGTTCAGAACTAATTGCGGGAAGATGACTTTTAATCAATTTCAGATGCAAGACGTTAAGCATCTGGAGCAGGCTTCCCGACCGTCTGTTGTCATTCTGCTGCAGCTGGAGACGGTATCTCTCAGATATCTTCATCCCTGACAGAGAGAAATATCTGAATGCTGGCCTGACCACATATTTATTTGAAGAGTCTGATATGGCTTTGTGTTGGTTCTTTGGATAATGCTAGTTTAGAGTTGCCAGTGAGGCAGTCAAAATATAAAGGTGCCTCCCTGTTCCTACTATACCTATGACTAGGATGTTTGCATGACATAAACGTATTATCATACTAAAATGCCATTTAGTTTGGCATCCTGATTGTGTTCATGTTGTCTGATATTGGTTTGCATTCCAGTTCAAAGAACAAGGCTGATATGAAAGTAGTTATTTCTTTAAAATGACTAAAAACAACATGTACCGTTGCGTTGATCTTTTCATTCTTGTTGCCATTTCTGACACTTTTTCATTCATGTAGTTTGAGAGATTAAACTAAATCCCACCAACAAATGTCTGATTGGTTTGGTTGTTCTCCACCTAAAAACATTGGACCTGTTTGAACCCCTTAAAAAATCTTTGATATGGTGAGCGGTTTAAATTGCTTCTAACAATTATCTCATAATCTGCAACTAAATATAATTTTTCAGTTTAATGATTTGCCCAAGGTTGCAAAAATCAATTGCTTGTTTTGTCTGACAAACAGCCCAAAGCACAAATGTATTAAATCAACAATTAGACAGAAAAAAAGAGGATGTTTCAGAGGGATAGAAAACTAACATCATTAACTGCGAGGCATTTTTTGACTTGTATTACTTACATTAAACAACTGTATGTACGGTAGTCATCAACCTTTGAGGCTAATCACCATGTCTTACAGAGTCAATGAAGAGTCCCACAGATGCCTGCAGTGGCCTTGGCTGCTGCTCTGCTCCCTATAAAAGCTGAAACACACACACCACATTTACACAACAGCTCCATAAAAACCACTCTGACATTCCCTACAGCTAAGTCCAGGCAATGCTCTCTCTATTGTGTTAGCGGTAGCTCGTTAGCCCAGCGGACAGAGATCCAGGGCTAATGGGAGCACAGAGTGGGATCATGCGACACTGTCAGACGGGGGCTTTGACCCACCTGGTGCGAGCTGTTTGCCACTACACCAGCACCATGGATCATTTTGCACTGCTTCAGTGTCTGTTAATCAATTTAGGCCTGGGCTGTGTAGGATGAGGAGGCAGTAATGATGCTCTCCGGACCCTCCCCAGGGACGGAGCATTATAAAGAAGCTACATTATTTATCAGCAGGGTCCTGGATGGGGCCTCCATTAGCCCCCGCTCAATGGAGTCACTGGCTATAAACAGAGGAGTGCAGGAAGAGAGAGTGGAAGATAAAGGGAGAGAGAGGAGGAGGAGGGGGAATGATTCAGAAAGAGAAAGAGTGGAAGAAAGTGAGAGTGACGGCGAACCCAGAGACATAAGACAGAGTGATTGTTTTCTAGAGGGGGAGAGACGAAGACCCTCGTGTATCTGGTCTCTTAACCCAGCACTTCTCCATTAAGTGTATTCAAGGGTCATTACTGAGTTAAGAGATACACTACAAGGATGCAATATATGCTTTTACACAAATACAAATCATAGCCATGCAGCAATGACGTCTGAAAGCATCTCCAGAGGGGCAGCTGTTGCAAAGTTTAATATCACTTGAGGCCAAACATTGAACAAATCTGGTTTAGATATTTGTGAATGTAAAATATTTGGGGTTTGGACTTTTATTCAGACCTAATGTGAAGACATTGTTGAGTACATTTCACATCAGAGAAGTTATTGGCAGATTCATTGATATTGAATATAGTTGCTAGTTGCATCCCAATGAAAGCAAATTTACAAAACTATTCTTTCTAATTTATAGTAGTTTATAATTGACACAATTCAAACCAGGATATGATCAGAAAACAAAACTTAAAGAAACTGAACAAGGCCATTTTTACCTATTGTTTGTTTTAAGATCCCTCACATTGTTTGAGTTGTGGACCAGAATATGAGATGGACATTTTACGGTTGAAAAATACATTTTAAGATAAGATAAGATAAGATTAACCTTTATTAATCCCCGAGGGGAAATTCAGTTGCACAAAGCAGCAACAGGGTAAGCGTGACAAAACAGGACAGCAAAGATTCAAACAGATTAATAAAATCAAAAATAAATAAAATCAAGAAAAAAGAAAAAAATTAAAATGCAAACCTGTTCAAGCTCTTTAGTAGACAAACTTTCAATGTCCCAGCTCATTTTGAGTTCCTATACTGACATGTCTTGCTATTTATTGGCCAATGTAAGGTACAAATGTACAGTGTTTGGGACTAAATAATATTGGCTGATCATTCATCCCATCCTGACCACAAGTATTACTATTTGCATTGGTTTAAAAAAGCATAGAGACTAAATAGCCTGAAGTAGTAGATACTGATTTACCACAGCCCCATGTCTTTTAAAAACTGTTGCAGAGAAAGCTTGAAATAACCATGGGAGGTGTTGCCTTTAGTGACTAGACATGGCATTGACCTGGGGGCTCTTTAAACTCACTGGGGTCACTTGTCCTCACAAACACCAACACATCTCTGACCTGACCTAAAGATTACACGAGAACAAGTGACAGAAGTCTAGCAAATCACACTTCTACTATAGTAAAACAAAAACAAACAAAGACTTCTGACACCAAAACTGTGGTCAGTATTGTTCTGTCTGATGTGGGATGAGACTCTTTATGTCCCAGACGAAGCAGTCCGTCCCACACACGACTGCAGACATAACTAGCAAACACATGGGGTTTCAAGCAGCTATCTCAACCATGCATGGCACTCAGTGTTGGGTTAGTGTTGTGTTAGGGTGGACACCTCACCCCGACACATGGCAGGCTATGCTGTCCGGCCGTGCAGACACTCAGGAGGGTTTAACTTCCTTCACTCACTACTGTTGTGACTGACTCTCTGGATACAGGAATGCTGCTAACCTATATTTACACCTTGTTGTTGAGTAGGGTTTTTGTTGCCTTTGCTATGGATAGATAGATAGATATAGATAGATAGATAGACGGGTATATTGAGGTAGATATGATGGTATGATTTGTATGTATAAAGAATGATATTAAGCAGATAGAATCATGTGACAATCACATCTCTCAATGACCTTTTATTAAAGAAGACTAACCATGTCATCTTAATCCTATAAAAACACCATTTGTTTGATTTTCAAACCAAATTCAAAGCTGCATACCCTGAGAATGCAGGAATGATAAAACAATTGGAAGTAAATCACGGACAAGGACAAATTCCTGTCCTTTGGGTAATCTGATATGTCATCTTCAATAATGTCAGGAGATCTAGCTTTAGCTGCTGTAGGTCTCTCTCTCTCTCCCTCCTTTCCCCCTTTCCTTTGCACATACACACTTACACAGATTCATAAATATATTGACATACCTAAAACCAGACACATGTCCTGTGCTGCACACCAGTGCATAAAATCAAATTGCCTCAGCAAGTCTGCACCAGCCAAAAGAGAGTTAAATGATAAACAATATTTTTAAGTAGCAAGATGCAAAAGGGTATCATGAGTGATTTGTGTACAAAGAAATGCAATATAGGCCAATTGCATTCTTCCTTTTTCATTAATATCATCAGTAAACAAGTGTCACGCAAAGTGAACACAGATCATTCACATATTGTAGTTTAAAAAGCCAAACATCCTTATACCAACATATAGTATAGAAATAAAGGAAATTATTTAATAATTGAAGTAATTTGTCAAGAAGATAATGCTATATAGTCTACTCCTTGCTCCTATACATGTGTGGCTTTGCCTTCATATCATTGGAATTGGTAATCTTTCAAATGTTCTGACATTTCATAGACCATGCAATTCATTATATAGCACATCCTGTAGGTTAATAAATCAAATAGGCCCATGCCATGTATCTAATAACTGCAGTTTTATCTGTATTTACTCATGGATAATCACTGTGTACAACAGTGTGCATGTACAATAACTGGTGATTCTACTAATACCTGCTTTAGAATAGTTTAACCCCAACGTATGGTGCTTTTAGTGTACAAATGCAGCACTTCTGCAATGTTCCTATTTAAACTTACTAATTGTCTGCACTATACAGTAGTCTAGCTACATTATTGCAAGAGATTACTATAGTTCGTAATCAAACTTTGATCATTTTATCACGTAGCCAAAACAAGTAGTTTACACCTTCATCAAAAAATGTGGCTACATTTGCAGCTCCAGACTGAGAGTGAGGTTTAAAAATGTGAAGGAAAAAAAAGTTTGAAGCTGCCAAGTGACACACTGTGTTGATAAGCGTTGGGGTCTACTTCCTTACAAACAGACCCATGCACACAACAACACGTGGAAATACAAATAAATAAACTTTTCATTTAGCACGTTGGAAAATAAATCAGAAAGTTTACAGTACCTTTTCTTTCTCTGCTCTCTCACTCCCTGTTCTCCTCTCTCTGCCTGTCTTGGGTCTGCTCGACCTGGCGTCAGTCAGTCGCGGAGCCGATTCACCCTCCGCTGAGCGCCAGTATCACGCCGCGGGGATGCAGCCCCGACAATAACAAGACCTACTTTTCACACATCCAACATCTTCGTTCACTGTGTGGAAAGTGATTATGTAACTGTGAGAGACAATGCTGTTTTCTCGCCTAAAACTAAGAGCTTCACAGCACCAGAGAGCTTCTTTTGAGATGAGAGAGTTTGTTTGTTGCAAGTTGTGCTAAAATGTTGCTTATTTGTTGCAGAGTGAGGAAGAAGGCAGAAAGAGCATCTCTTTACTTTTCCAGGCAAAAAATCCATGCAAAATGTGGGAAAGTTGTTTCATTTAGCTCTTTTCTGCATGTATTATGCATTTTTTTCTGAACGTCCCCTACACAACAACAATAATTTTAAAATGGGGGTTTATGGGACAGAACTACTATATGTTCAAAACTCAAGTTTTACTGCAACTTCAGACATTGTTTGAACCGCGAAGAAGCACTAATTAATTCCTTTTCTCTCTTTTTACTACATAAAACAGCTCTCCTTCTTCAAACTTGGCCAGTAATCTGTTGCAGCAGTTTAACTGATAGGCAGGCAACTCTGTGGTTTATCGTGAACTTCTGAACTGCACGGTGTTAAACCTGCCTCTCAGTTCCCCTCTTGCTTTGATTGTGATATGATAAGCTCTATTTAAGTTGTCAGGAGAACAAAAGTGTCCATGAGCAGGGTAAGCACAGGAGCATGCTTACACATGCCATAATCTCAATTTCTCACCTCAAAACAGTAATACACACATACAACCAGTCCAGCCCTGATGTAGGTTTTTCTACTGGTGGGTGTGTAGAGGGATTATTGTGCAATGTCAAGGGTGAAACTCCCAACAGTTCTTCAAACCATCTCATTAATATTTCATGATAATGCATGAAAATAGCCTTTAGCGAGGGCAGCAGCAGAGGACATGAAGTGTCATTTCCTCAGAAAAGACCCAAAACAATTTATATGTGCATCAGAAATAATATGGGTCATATTTAAGAATAAATCAGAATATCATTTGAACAGGTAATATTTTTGTTGACAAAGTTGAAGGGGTTATAGATAAAAATAGAATACTATAGACAAAAGACAAGTAAAATGCCTGAGATCTAAAATATCAAAAACACTGACACGTATTTCACGTCACTACAGATGGCTACTTGAGTATTTTTACAGGAATAGTACAGTGTTACTTCGCCCGGTTATGTTTAAGTTTTTTTTGTTGCGAGTTTTATTAAACAAGTTCAGGGTTGCAGCGGTGAGGAGGGACTAGATTATCTTGAAGACAGGCGGAGGGAAACGTTCTGAGCGGAGGAGGCTCCTGGCGTAGGTGACGTCACAGCGCTGGCGACAGAATGTCTGAGTGAGGCGGGAGCGAGCTGCACGTGAATAAATCTGGGAAACAGCGCGAGGAGGGGGAGGTAGGGAGTGGACGATGATGATGATTATGAGTAGGAATAGAGAGAAGGCTACACAAACTTTTTTTTAGAATAACGATTCTCTCGAATACTCACAACAATCAACTACATTTACTACACCCCAGTGGTGGAGGAAATACTCAGATGCTTCACTTAAATCATGCACTCAAAACCTCACTCAAGTTAAAGAATGTAGTGTTATAATCAACATGTTCTTACAGAAGGTCTGCTAAACGTAAAAGCATTAATCGTGCATCATTAATTGTCTGCAAGGGTCATTACTGGGTAGCAACGATAAATATGTACTTTTCCACAAATACAAATCACATGCAATTCAGCATTGAAGTTTGCCGCTGTTGCTAAATTCAATTTCATTTGTGGCCAAATGAAATTGAAAAACCTGAGTTTATAAACTAGAGCTCTGTTTTATATCACATGATTATATTTGAATTATTGTTACCGCTGCTGAAGTGTGTTTAAAGTGGTGCTAATTTTAACTGATTATTCAACATGCATAACATATAATCACATAGTAAAATATGTTTGCATTATCAAATCCTAAACTACTCAATAAAATACATGGTGAATTAAATGTATCTTCATCTACAACATTTAGTAAACCAAAATGTAAAAACACATATTTAAATCAATATTGTAATGTATTATAATACCTCAAACTATGTATATAATAGAACGTTATAACAAGGGTTACTAGCAGAGAAGAGAATTAAACATTTAATGTATAAATATTACTACCATGGTTTCATACATATTCTAAATAGACAAAGATATAGGGCTGTTATTTACTATTCCTCGACTACACTGTAATGGTAAGAACTGAATGTATAGGGAATTAGATGACAGTCCCTATTATTGAACCATCACACAGCAGGACTCCAGCCACTGATGAAGTGTCAGCTCACTCTCATCTCTCTAAAGGTTGTAGTACACGTCACTTAAAGCCAACTTTAGGTAACCTGATGCTGAAAGAGACACAGAAAGCATCCTGCGAATCTAAAGCCATGACAAGACATGGGGACATTTAATGACTCTCAGACCAAAATATGACTTCATCACAACCACTTGTTCTGGACCGAAAACACAAAACAAAAAAATGTGTATATTTTAATTATTAACACGGTTAAATGCATCCCCATGGTGGATATTAAGCATTTAACTACACTATACAAGTTACTTCAGTTCCTTTAACTTTACATTTAAAGCTCTTGGTGTGTTTGTGAAAAGCCTGTATGAAGATGAACTTGGTCAAATGCAACAAAGTATACATTTGTATTGGTCAGGAACAAATACAAATGTTTTTATTATTTTTATTTTATTGCACAGGCTACAGACACAAAAACATGGACATTACAATAACAACAAGAGACATTCTTATCTCAGAAAACAACCAAAAGAAAAAGAAAACAGAAAAAAATAAAATAATAAAATACAGTCAGTTGGTCACTTCAACATTTCATAAACAAAACAATAAATAAAAATAGGTTGACAGTCCAATATCATCAAAATAATGTATTATTCCTTTTTATCCCACTCTTTGCTAGAGCTGATTGTTTCCTATTTCATGGTGTGTTGAGCCATCCTTTGATTCTTTGTGGCAATCATCCTTTCCAAAATAAATTGTGTTTTTAATCTACTTTTTACACACCTTAAATTCAGATTTCCCCTTGATTGAGCTTTAAAAAATAAGTAATTTTGCCAGAAGAATAATTGTATTCATCATCTGTGTATTGTCCTCATCCAAAAGTCCAAAAATAATTAAATAAATACAATACAAATACAAATGCCAAACCACACATCCAGTCCATTGGGGTTAAAGTCTAACCAGCCATGATTGGATCATAATGAAGTTAACATTGCTATCTACAGTATATGGTTTTAACAACAGATTTGTGGAACACTAATCAGCTTTAAATGTCGCATCAGTTGCCTTTTAACCATTGTCCTGATGCAAAACTGTTGCATATGAGGCATCCATTGATGGCAAATGCTTTTAATTCAGACAGGGAAAACTCCATACACACAAAAAGAGACTACTTTAAGAGAGAAAAGAAGAGAAACCTCAGGAACAGTCACAGCAGCATCCCTTTGGCTGTATTACATTCAGAGATGAGAGTTGTAAAAAACGTCATTTATTTTTAAATGTTGGCTTCGTTACACATACTGTTCCCAAAGCTGAGGAAAAAAGTGTCATCCTCAAATTTAAATTCTCATCCTGTCACATCCATATTTATTTGGCAGTTAGTTATGTTGTGCTGTCTGTTTCAGAATCACAAGCATGCATGAGGCATGGAAGGTCACATGTCTAAAAGAACTCCAGGTCCTGAAATAGTCAAATTCTTCAATCTGTTTCCTCAACCCAAAGCACAACAGGACAACAACTATGAAGGTCAAGATGTTGCATTCAAAACGTGTCAACAGGACATTAACATTTAAAACACTTAGTAGTAGGCTCTATTAGGGCAAGGTTCATGAAGAAGCGGGAACCATTTAGAAACCTTGGAGCACTGCCTGTCTCCAGCCGGACGGAGGAAGAGCGGACTCACTGGTTAGGATCGATTGCAACATTAATTCCATAGACTTCCATGAATCAGCACGGGGTAGAAATGCTTAACGATGACTGACACAAGTGTTAAGATGACACTCCTTCACACATACAATTCATTTTGCCATCCGAGGACTCTTGGCAGGCCCATTGAAATTTCTTCGCAGCAGCAATGCGAGGCATGGCAGCAGAGCATCAGGCGAGCTCACATTTCAAACGGGTGGCTCATTTGGCAAGTCCTTCTAGAAATAATGTCTGGGGTGGTAAAATTTGAATGCTGTCTCCAGGGGCTCTCAGTTTTCCTTTTCTACCTTCATTGCACAGAGACAGAGGATGCACCAATCAGAGGGGGGCAATACCCTCAAGTCCAACTAGCTTGCCACTCTGGTCTCGCTATGTCCATTTACATGCCACAAGTTCATTGATATGATGCATGCATGATAGGCAGACATCTTATCTTACACAATTCATCTCAAACACACGTGATTGATTGGTCTTGCAAATATTTTAAAGGTTTGATCACTGGTCCTCTCACTACACAATGCTGTCATTCCAATCTAAACCCACTGTGTAAAATGAGACTCCCTTGAGGACTGTGACTGCAACCCCCCACCCTCACACATGCACACACATACAATTCAGTTCACCGCGAAAAGAGAGATTCCCCGGGCTCAGTACGGAGGGTGGTCTGCTTCTGGTTTATTGAGAAGAAGTCTTTGAGTCTTGGGGAGGGGAAGAGTCTGACAGCAGCTGTCACAGTCACTTGTTAGGTGGGACAGTTAACCCGAGATAAAACAGCTGTCAGTCAAAGCAGTCGCAGCACATTTTGTTCAAGGGGGTGGTGACACGATGAACTTCAACCAACTGCGCTGTTGGACACATGGCAGTTCACCTGTATGTTGGCCAGCTGTCCCTCACTGTAGTGGTGCGCTGTCTGAAGCATTTCTTCACCAAGGAAGGGTCTTTTGGTCCTGATAAGATTTACTGCATTTGATGGTATTACCAGTGTTTGTTTGGGTTTTCATTCATTTTACAAAGACATACAAGTGGAGTGAATTTTGAGACTCTAAAAAGCCGAGGGGTACACCGCTTTACACCTGAAAAGAATTGGCATCAGGTTCAGGGGGTTTCTGTTTGATTAATGAATTTGTGCCTGAAATGGTACACCTTTGAAGATCCTTCTGACATCAGCTGCTGAGCAAAGGCTTGCTGAGACCTGCAAGACAAATCCCTTTTTTGTCATTTTCACTTCATGGGCCTGAAAAAAACGAATGAAACAGACATAAATGATCATGCATCAACATCGTAAACCATTTAAAATATGCTTCAGATACGCTTTTCTTATTATGGACGGACTAATAAAGCAAATTGAGAACGATGGTATGCACTAAAGATAGAAAGCAAGACATGTACTACACCGGAGGCCAACAGGGCTACAACAGGACTATTTAGCTTCAAGCTATCCGTTTTATTTTAAAATAAATGTCTACATTTATGTAAATACACTTTGACTGCCTTGTTTCCTAGTTATAGGACAAGACCAATGGCGGACTGGCCATCGGGACGATCGGGACTGAAGTGGGCCGGTCGGACTTAGCGGGCCGGTTGGATAAGTCACTAGCACCCCCCCCCCCCCCTCCAGTGACAATTCACTAGCGGTATTTACTTGCGGTACCGAGGTGGGCCGGTCGAGAGTCCCGGGCTGATCTTTAGTCCCAGTCCGCCCCTGGACACGACTGTTACTGTTAACACTTGTATTTGTAGGGTCCATGGCTGGGATACAGCTAGTAGCTGATTAGCCTAGCTGAGCTTAAAGATGGAAAACTGGGACAATAAGCTGGCCTGACTCTGTCTTAAAGTTAACAATATACACACACCAGCACCTTGAAGCTTACAAATTAAAATGTTATCTATCATGTGTGTTTATTCTCTACAAACCATAACGTTTATGTGTTGGAGTATGGCACCATTTAGGAGATCACTTAAGCCAAGAAACAAGCTTTACACGCTTAAGAAAAGGTTTAATTTTGAGCATGTTTGTGAAAGATCCTCATCAGACTGAGCAGATAGTCAGAGTCATCTGACAGCAGCGCTGAAGAATGTCAGGGTCACATTTTCAAGCAGTACATTCAGTACTTTACTGGATCTTCTTGCCAAAGTTATTTTCGAGGGCTTTGGAAAAAAATAATGGGCAAGTTTAGTCTCAAAAATATTTTCATCAATCTTAGTGAATTCATTATTATACATTTGTATACAAGGAAATCAGTGTTGGAAAAAGTACTCAGATCATTTAGTACAAATACGGCCTTAAAATTCTGCATTACGAGTCAAATATACTTCAAAAAGCAAAAGTACTCAAACTGCACAATGACCTGTTTTAGAATAATATAAACTACAGAAGTATTATCAACTAAATGTACTTCAAGAATCAAAACTAAAAGTACTCATTATACAGAATGAATATGTTCACAGTATTATATTACGGTTATTATATTATCTTCCTTTTATACATATAAGACCATTTAAGTATTTTGTCAATGTGGATCAAGTTTAGATACCTGAAATAGTGTGTATTTTAGAAGTACAGTACTGCATCAATCAATCAATCAATGTTTATTTATATAGCCCAATATCACAAATGTTACATTTGTCTCAGTGGACTTCACAGTTTGTACAGAATATCAGTATGACAATACAACACCCTCTGTCCTTAGACCCTCACATCGTACAAGGAAAAACTTCCAGAGAAAACCCAGTTTAAAGGGAAAAATGGGAGAAACCTCAGGGAGAGCAACAGAGGAGGGATCCCTCTCCCAGGACGGACAGACGTGCAATAGATGCCGTGTGTAAATTGAAAAGATAATACATTTGCAACATAGGTAGTCCAAATGTTTGGAAATGCATGTGTGTATAATAGGAAGATGAATCCATGAGTATATCCATCCAGGACTTATGATCCAGGACCACAGCCACGACTCAAGATCCAGGACTCGCAATCCATGACACAGGACCGCAGGATCATCCATGACTCCGGATCCCGGCGTATATAGACACCAAAAAGAAAGACATTTGGGGAAGCTGGGTTAATCGGAACATGAGAGTACACAGGTATAGACAGAGAGAAGGAAGAAGTAAGATGTCCCCCGACAAACTAAGCCTATATCAGCAAAACTAGGGGCTGAATCTAATCAGCCCTAACTATAAGCTTTATCAAAAAGGAAGGTCTTAAGCGCACTCTTAAAAACGGATAGGGTGTCTGCCGTCCGAACACAAACTGGAAGCTGATTCCACAAAAGTGGAGCTTGATAAGAAAAGGCTCTGGCTCCCATTGTACTTTTAGAGACTCTAGGAACAACCAACAACCCTGCATTCTTGGAACGCAATGCCCTAATAGGACAATAGGGTATAATGAGTTCTTTGCATGTTCAAAGATACTAGAGTGTAAAATCATTTTAGTGGGGTAAAAAGTATGATATTTGCCTCTGAAATGGAGCAGAGTAGAAATATTAGGTAGCATTAATTGGAAATACTGATGTAAAGTACAATTATATCTAAAAAAACGATTAACAATACTTGAGTAAATGTACTTAGTTACTCTCCACCACTGAAGGAGACAGATCTGTAACTAGTCTTGTTGTGAACTAATAACACCAAGATACACTGGATGAAGCCTAGAATATTTCCCCCTCTCTCCAGTGTAATGTCTTGCGTCAGATCAAACCTGCATCCTGCTCCGCGGATCATTAAGTAGATGTTCCCTCTGTAGGACCAGGCTGAGGTCATACCTCAGGAGAGAGAAGGGGGGGGGGGGGGTCTGTGCATCTGGAGCTGGCTGTAGGAGCATTGTAAGCGATAGCCATCATGACATCACCTCTTCCTGGTTTGGCCTCCAAAGACAGATCTGCAGGGCAAAAATAGACCGCCCATCAAACAAAGCTGATGACTGATTGTTTTCAGTGAAAATGATCACGCTAGTGGATGAATCACAAGGACATTCGAGGTTAAATGACATAGAGAAAAGAAAAGAGGTGTGAGTGGATAATGAGATTCTTTATAACTGATTAAATGCATTTAATGCCAACATAACAGATATTTCTATCACATTAGTGGCACATTATTTAATAGTTTATATGGGGTTGATGAATTGTTGAAGGTCTTCTGGATATGTGTGATTGTGAAACACATGTAAGGTTACCAGTATGTCCTGGATTACGTAAGGTAAGCATTGAATTTTTCCAGCAGAATGTAACTTAAGATAGCTCTTGGGAAGGCGATGGCAGTCTGTCCAACATTTTTTGTCCAGACTGAAGTATCTCAACAATTATTAGATGGATAACTTCGAAATTCGGTACAGACATTTGTGGTTTTGAATTGTAATAACTATGATGATCCCTTAATATTTTATCCATTCAGCTTTGGATTAGCCAATGATTTTGTCCAATATGAGCAAATTCCTTACAAACGAACAAAATTCCCAGTGTCTAGCATTCTTACAAAGCAAAGATGGTGAACATGGCAAACCAGCTAGCATTTTAGCAATGCCATGGATTTATTTTGTATGCCTTGTTAAAACATGTAGTGTTGTTGACTGGCTTAGAACAGAAAATGGGAGAGAGAGGGGGTGACGTGCAGCATACATGTTAGATTTGGTATGGTAGGGGGGAGCTACCTGGCCAAACAATGCTGAGTGTTGTTGTGAGCATTATTTAGTTTATTTGCATGCTCTTTTGAAGAGGTACTTTTTAAAAATATGTTGAAACAACCCATAAACAAAAAGGAGACAATTAACTAAGATGTAGACCGCATACAAATAATCTTTAGTTGCAGCAGAGACAAGGGAAAAAGCTTTGTGACAAACAAAATGACAATATCTTTGTCTGGCATTTTCTCTTTTAGTATCATGACACCATATGACATGAATAAGACATGAACAAGGCCTCTGCGTAGGAGATTTGTCTGAAAATCAATTGCTAAAAATGTAATTTGATTCCAAACCATTTCCAGAGCCAATGCTTATTAAACCCATAACAACAGCAGGTCACATGGCTGTAAATGAAGTAAAGCACACACACGGCCACCCTGGGAATTCCCTCCTCACACAGGGGATTCAGGGACCGACACTTTACCCAGACACTGAGATGATGTCATCCATCTTTAATTGTTCCCTGTGGTTATAGCTGTCATGTGACCAGGACAGATGTGTATGTGTGGGATTAATGGGACAGGAGGGGGTTGATCTGTTTTATTGGGACTCGGACAGGATCAGACATTTACAGAACGAGCTCACTTTACTGCACAAAGTTATTAGAAAACCCTCCATCTGAACTCCCATTCACTTAATTCCATGGGTAAACTAACCGAGGCTCATGTGTGAGAGTGGTGTCATGTGTTGATCTCAGATAAGTGCACCACCCGTCTCCTCTCCCCACCCCCCAAGTTTAAAGACTTGGCCCTTTGGATGGAAGTATATCGATCATGACCATTTACCATTTATACAGTCCTTCCTCTCAGGACATCAGAGCATCATACCTTCCTCTGACCTGCCCTTTATGAGTTTTGAGCATTCGTTGTGTTTGTTCGTCAGGTGTACAATATTGTGCTTTATTACCTTAAATAAACAATACTTCCACCAGTCCCTACCATAAACATAAATTAAGCATTGTATTTGGATTGAGGCACGCCAAATTTAAATTGATTGTATCTCATATATCAAAGACAGAACAAAATATTAATATTCGTACCACCATTCTAGAATTAAATTTATATACCAGATATAACATTTCAAGAAAAATAAAATGCGCACAGTAACAGTACTACACAATAATTAAAAGGGGTTCATGATTATGTGACTGATGTCCATGATTGACTGCATGAACCATATACTTTTAATCCCTTTGACAATAATCAAAAATATTGTAATTTTTTAATAATAATAAAGCTTGTGTTTGTATATCTTTTTTACTAATTTGTTACCATTTTGTTTAGATACATCTTAAAATATATGGTTAGGCATAAGTGCCCAATGAACAGAAGAGCAGCTCTATTTTCAAGAAGATACTGAGCACCACCTAGAGGTAGAAAGCGGTCAGTGAAGGACTTGGAAACTTCAAGATCAAGTCGCTGTATACAATATGTTCATCCTATTTCCACTGCTGGTAATGTCCAGAAAAATATAATTAAGAACTTTGAGCTCATATCAAATAAAAATAAAACATTTGCATGAATATCCATTCAACCTTAAATAACGTACACAAAGTATTGCAACACGCATGATGAGACAACTGAATTGCAGTCCTTGTTTTGTTGTTATATTCATTTTCAATATTCTCCTCAAATGATAAAACTACATTACATTTCATTTGTTAGATGCTTTTATCCAAAGCGTCTTACAAACATTCAGTACTGTGGACAATCCCCACAGGAGCAATTTGAGGTGAAGTGTCTTGCCCAGGGACACAACGACGTGCTGACTGCAGTGGGACTCGAACTTGCTATCCCTTGATTTGAAGTCCAGCACACTATCCACTGAGCCACAGCCTCCCTGATAAGAGATAGATAATGTGGTAGGGGGGGCATACATGGATGCATGAGCAAGGTCTTTAAACCTGTGATTCCTGTGATATCCCGGATGTGTTCTGTTGTTTTAGCACTGGCCCACCTAATACCTGCAGAAGTTACAATAATTGTGTATTGCAGTATGTAACTGTCTGCATGTTTTGTATCTGTATGAAGTTGATTTTGAGGTGGAAAATAGAAGGTCAACAACTACTTGTTTGCACAACACCAACAATGCATAATTCTAGGCTACATATTGCACTTTTTCACAATTTCCACATTGTGAACACAGGTGATAACCAGCATGATAAGGCTACTTACCTGATCGTGTTATCTTGTTGCTTTCATATTTGGTAATCCTGAAGGAAAGATAACAATCCCGAAAGGTTGTCTTCTTGAAGCAGCATCTCCTTCGAAAACCCACACCTAAAGCTACAAAAAAGCTTCTCTGACAAGCTAGCATATTGACATTTTTCCTGTAGAAAGTCTATACGTTACATTTGATCATATTTACCAGCGGTCTGGTATATAACATTATCCTGCATCAGGTGGGCACCAAGAGGTTTGTTCTCAAGTTTTTCTTCCAACAAACAAAGATTTTTTATTTTGGGGCCCAGAAGATAGTCCACATCGTTCATGGTGACCGCAGTTATCAACTACGAAAACCTGAGGACAGTTTTTAAAACAGCTAATCATATTGCAGCGTTCCACCAGGTAATCAGCTGGGCTTTGGGCATGCGCACTGATGCTTAACCTAAATAGTGGCGCTTCGATACGCATTTAGATCACCCCTGTCAAACTATTGTATCCATCCATAGTTTGTAAATGGCAAAAACAATCATAGATAACCTGTTTTACGCCGTGCATTTATCAAGAATGACAGTAATATGTAAGTTACTCACTTGGCACTGCCACTGTATAGAGCTCCTGCGGTCACGTGACTTTTGGTTATCAGCCACCATTTTGGCAGTAAACATGACGACCGGCGCCAGCGTTTTCCTACCGTGCGAGTATACATCTCATTTTAATTCAAGTGAAATTCGGCTTTATAGTACAAAATTAGAAAGATTAAATATAAGCAACCCATATAATGCACCCGGTGTGCTTTTCAAGAGCATAACCTCCTGCTCTGAAGACGATGTACCCGACTTGCGCTACGCGGACATCCACAGCTATCTTGTAATCTTTCCATCAGTGTACTCAGGAGACTCCCTCAGAGCTTACAAAAGCTTGGAGGCTTACAAATGGTGTCAGTCCGGCTTCGTAAACAACATTCAACTGTGGAGTCTTACATCCAAAAACTTCGGCATCATCACTGCAAGGGTAAGTATTAAATTATTCCAGTTTGATAGGCAGTGTCACGTTAGCATTGTTTGTTTATTAGCTTGTCTAGCTACGGCAGTGTCACGTTAGCATGTTTGTTTATTAGCTTGGATAGCTACTGCAGTGCGTCTGAAACTAGTTTGTATTTTTGAACGTACTCAACCAAAGTGGCTGGCGTTTTTAACCTTTATTTATCTATTTTTGAATTTCATATATAGGTTAATCACTCCCAAAGGCTTAATGAAAGTCAACTAAAGCCATGGGTGGTGGTCAGGAACGACGGTGTTGTGCTGGGAGCCCACTGCAACTGCACAGCGGGACTCGGGGAGAGCTGCTCTCTCAGTTAGCTTGAAAATATTCCTCGGGACTCGGGGAGAGCTGCTCTCCCCGAGTCCCGAGGAATATTTTCAACACGGGTTTGTTTACCACTAGCTTGCTACAAGCTAACTGGCTAGGCTGCACCAGAGCCACACTTGTTGAGTTAAAAAGGGACATCACAGAGTCCGTTAGCTATAATAACTGGGTGCTAGATTCTACTTCGGTAAAAATTAAACTGACCAGAAACTTTTTGTAGCATTGTACTGTATTCCTTCACCAACCTGATATGAAGTGATCACTGCATAAGCGAAAGCAAACGGCCGGGGGTTCCCATCTTTCAGTCTTGTTCAGACGGCTCCTAGCTCTTTTAATCGCTGCGATCCACTTTTCCCTCCTCTCCGCGTCTTTTGGAATGCGATAATAAGATACACCTTTCTTCTTCCCACGCCTATTTGTGCAACCTGGTGCACAGCAGTTATCCACCATCCTCGACAGTCTGCCAGTGCCTGCCAATGAATTTACTGACGCGATTACTGCCAAAATGGCTGCCCCCTTCGTTTCTCGTCACGTGACCAGCATATGTGACATCATCCGCAGGAGCTCTATATGCTTTAGTTTGCGGGCCTTGCATTAAAACCACACATTTGTCTTCTGGCCACGGGGGGCGCACTCTCCTCAAATAACCCTTCAACTCTGTTTCACTTGAGACACCTGTCTTCTGATTACTTCACTTAGACATCCTAGATTTTTCCTCCTGAACCTTAATCAATGACTGACTACAAAATATCCTCTTGTAACACCAATTAAGTTTGAAAAAAAATATATATATAGAATATTTTCTACAGTGTGCTTAAACACATTACTGCTGAGAAGTGCAAACGAGAATTACAAAGTGCGAAACTCTTTTACGAAGCTAGAGACAAATTTCCATTTTATAAAACAAAATTAAATTTTATAAAAACAAAAGTACCGAACCTTAGATTGAGGAGGAACAATGCGGATTCCGTCCTGGTCGTGGAACGACGGATCAGCTTTTTACTCTCGCAAAGGATCCTGGAGGGGGCCTGGGAGTACGCTTATCCGGTCTACATGTGTTTTGTAGACTTGGAGAAGTTGTATGACCGAGTTCCCAGGGAGTTACTGTGGGAGGTGCTGCAGGAGTATGGGGTGAGGGGGTCTCTACTCAGGGCCATCTCTGTACTCCCAAAGCGAGAGCTGTGTCCGGGTCCTCGGCAGTAAGTCGGACCCATTTCCGGTGAGGGTTGGCCTCCGCCAAGGCTGCGCTTTGTCACCAATCCTGTTTGTAATATACATGGATAGGATTTCGAGGCGTAGTCGTGGGGGAGGGGGTCTACAGTTCGGTGGACTAAGGATTGCACCACTGCTTTTTGCAGATGATGTGGTTCTAATGGCTCCATCGGTCTGCGGCTGGGATGAGGATCAGCACCTCCAAATCTGAGGCAATGGTTCTCAGCAGGAAACCAATGGACTGTCCACTCCAAGTAGGGAATGAGTCCTTACCCCAAGTGAAGGAGTTCAAGTATCTCGGGGTCTTGTTCTCGAGTGAGGGAAAAATGGAGCGTGAGATGGGCCGGAGAATCGGAGCAGCAGGAGCGGTACTGCAGTCGCTTTACCGCACCGTTGTGACGAAAAGGGAGCAGAGCCAGAAGGCAAAGCTCTCTGTCTACCGGGCCATTTTCGTTCCTACCCTCACCTATGGTCATGAAGGATGGGTCATGACCGAAAGAACGAGATCGCGGATACAAGCGGCCGAGATGGGTTTTCTACGCAGGGTGGCTGGTGTCTCCCTTAGGGATAAGGTGAGAAGTTCAGTCATCCGGGAGGGACTCGGAGTTGAACCGCCCCTCCTTCGCGTCGAAAGGAGCCAGTTGAGGTGGTTCGGGCACCTAGTTAGGATGCCACCTGGGCACCTCCCTAGGGAGGTGTTCTGTGGCTGCTTCGTTTTAACCACACACACCTCTACACACATCGAACTGCCCGATTATTCCCCATATTACTCGTTTTATGAAGGGGATGTCCGGTGCACGATGTGTGTGTGTGTGTGTGTGTGTGTGTGTGTGTGTGTGTGTGTGCGCGCACGCGTGCGTGTGTGCGTGCGTGCGTGCGTGCGTGTGTGTGTGTGTGTGTGTGTGTGTGTGTGTGTGTAGAGGTGTGTGTGGTTAAAACAAAGCAGCGTGCAGTCGCTCTTTGGCTGTTCTAATGAAGGTAAACACAGCGAAGGCGGTGAGTAAAAGGCACAGCTCCACTTCCTACTTGGCAAACCGGTAACTTTTTCGTGCGCACAAGAAAGTATATCGTGATGAGCAAAACCGTGTCACTTGGCCCAGGTGGTTTCCACAGAACGGACAAAACATGTTTAACGACCATAAACACACTCATACCGCCCATAGGTACCGGCGGTCTATCGGACAAAACAAACTTAAGTTTGTGTCAATCACTTGCACGTCACTTCTGGTATGATGGACATTACCTTTCCGGTTTGATTCTCTAGTTCAGGGGTTTTCAAAGTGTGGGAAGGTGAGCCTCCCCTCAGAGAACATAAGAACAGCCGCGCCCCCCCTCCCAATTATTATTGCTGTTATTATTATTATTATTATTATTATTATTATTATTATTATTATTATTGTTGTTGTTGCTATAATGCAGGGGTATTCAATTGCATTTCAAATAGGTCCAGTATGAGAAAATGTAATTAAATGCTCTGTTTTCGCTGTCTACCTTCCGCCATTTGAAATTACTCCGACTGTTTCCTCTTGTCTCGTCTCTGTGTGTGTGTGTTTGAATCTATCGTGCTGACTGCACCGATTTGATTGGCTGAGTAGCGTCACCTCCTTAAAACATTAAACAATAACTTTTTTAAACCTTTTTATTTTTATTTTTTAAACATATTGTATAAAACTCCCCCACTACTTGGACTATTCCTTGCACCCCTCTAGAATAAGCCCGAATGGTCTCAACCATATTGCATCAGTAACGTGCACTTGTTATTATAACAAGATCGCAAGGACGCTGGTAGCGATCGGAAAATTGAGTGTTGTTCAGTTTGTGTGTTGTGGAACATGCGTGTCCGTGCATGAAAATATACCACACACCCAATTACAATTGCATGTTCAATTCACTACCCTGGAAGTTAATACAGTTGTTAAAGTTGGAACAGCCTGTGGACAGCCGTTCTTCCTTGCATGTCAGTCGCCGACACCTTCTTACAGAGGACAGGCACATCTAGCTGCAGCACGACCATGAGCACGACCCGTATATTTCCGCACGCTGTGTTCTCAAGACATATTTGTTTTAACATTTTCAACATGGTGGATAAATCCTTATATGCTCCCGGCAACACACTGAACGTCAACTTTGCCTCCTTATTACACTCACCCCTACTTTAGTGGGAACAATGAGTCTGCGTCTTTGATGCACAGAGGAATAAACGCAGATCATACTCTGGCTGCAGCCTTTACCGGTACTTGCTTTTGATCAAAGTCAATGCGGAAAACCTGCACTCACACAGGTAGGTGGAGATGAAGGGAATGAGCACTTTTAAAGCCTTTTTGGCGAGGTGGGGGAACTCGGTCTCCACAGACAGCCACAAGTGGGCAAGTGTCACTTTACTCGTCTTTTTCTCGTTCTTTTGTGTCTCACGCTGCGCCTCCCCTGAAGCTCTCTGGCGCCCCCCAGGGGAGGCGCGCCTCACACTTTGAAAACCGCTGCTCTAGTTTGTTAAAGTGTTTCCGCAAATGTTAAAGTGTTTCTGGACTTGTACATTTGTTTTATAAAATGTAATTTTGTTTTTATAAAATGTAATTTTGTTTTATAAAATGTAAATTTGTCTCAAGCTTCGTTAAACTTCTCAGCCACCATATATTACGATTAATAATACATGTTAAAAGGGTGAATGTGTGATTTGTTGACCAAACTGAAAGCCCCAACAACATTTGTTAAAAAAGGAGAAATTAAGGAGAAATCCGATGAAAAATAAGAATAGTGATGTTAAAAGAAAATATATATTGGTAAGATAATTGTTCATTCTAGTCTTTTGTTGTTCAAGGGCAGAGGTGGGAAGTAAGTACATTTACTCAATACTGTACTGTACAATTTTGAGATACTTGTACTTTACTTGAGTATTTCCATTTTATGTTACTTTGTACTTCTACTCCACTACAATTCAGAGGTAAAACATGTACCTTTACTCCACTGCATTTATTTAATACCCTTAGTTACTTTACAGATTTGGATCAATGATGTGAAATATAATCAAATAAGACTTTAGTTACACCTGGAGTAAGCTACCCTGCTTTATAGAAAGTAATTAAAATGTGTTGCACAATATCAAAACATATAATATATATTATTCTGAAATGGACCAATCTGCATAATGAGCAGTTTTACTTTTGATACTTTAAGTATAGTTTAGAGGCGAAATTATGATGGACATGTTAGTTGTTGGATAAACCTTTTTGAATGCAGCCAGTATCTATCTATTATCATATTAAGAAGATTAACTCAATTTTGTATAGAGAGCTTTTCCATAACATTTGAATTGGTACACACTCCCTTTAATGAATAGTTGGAGGTCAAGCTGACCCCTGATGGAATGTGGGATCTTGTCCATGAACTGAGGCTCCACAATATTTGAATTTAGATGTATCCTTAAGGAACGTTGTACAGAAAATAAATCTCTTACTTTGTTGCATATCCTCTCATGGCTTTCTGGAGATAAATAACTATATAAACACTCTAACATAATCTCAAAACACTAGAAACATGCACTTTGCAACATTTCAGATTTTCCCTCCTTGACTGCACATCTCCTTGTTTTCCATGAGAGGTCAGTGTTGCGCTGCATAAAGTTACTGTCCCCCAAGAAGTTGAAAGGAGCCTTTTAAAGTCTTGGCAGCACCTGACTCACAGCTAAACACTGGTTCATCTGGATGGAAAATCCGACTTGCACTCCGACTTCAAGAAACATTCCACGTCAAATTATTTAAACTTTTCTGTCAAAATAGACTACATTTTTCGAGAAAACTTTTTAAACTGAAATTGTTTGCCAGTTATTCATTTGCCTAACATAGAGGCCTGTGTTGATTTCTATGGTGCCAAAATAGACAGAGCAGAGCCTAAAGTAAAACAATATCTCAACCAATGGTTCAAACATCTCAGCGATGGGACGGGCTGCCAGCGGTGGTCGCAGTGTGGTCAGGTTGAGGTGAGGTTTTGGGGTTGACGGTTCATCCTCAAGTTTAGCTTAAGTGGAAATTGAGGTTCGGTTTGGCCTGGCTTGTGTGGGTTTAGAACTGGAGTTGGAAATGGGGGAAGTTTCTTGAGCAACACTATGGTCATGCATGGTCAAAATGAAGATATGACAACAACATAGATAACACAACATGAAAATATGTATGTGTCGAAATAGTGTGTCTTGTACCAGGCTCCTTTTGTGCATTGTCAGAACAGTTGAGCTGGACATCATTTCAAGCACATGAACATGCAATTTTAGCACTACGGTAATAAAACAATTTCCACAGATTTGAGTGGAACACTGTTTTAATTACTAAGTTACACTCTGAACAAGACTGTCTCCCTGAAGGCAGGGTGGGGTGGCTGCAGAGTGAATGGGAAGGTATTACACAGAATGAATACAGGCCGTCTCTGTGTCTTAGTCTATGTTCCCCAACTACTGCCCTTGTGATCTCACCGGCAACTGACAGGGAATTGGCCGCTCTCTGCTCTCACTGAGTGATTCCCCAGCGGGACAACCTGCCAACAGCGAGCTTGCCAGCAACCCTCTCATACATTCCTCAGCAGAGTGGACGCTGCCAGCTCGGCTAGTCTGGGTGGGTGCCACCCAGTGCTTCCTCATAGCTGCCCCAGACACCTGAACCAGCACAGGAGTGAAGGAGACAGGGAGAGAAACATGGATAGTTGGAAGGGTGCATGGTGCGAGTGAGAGCTGTGTTAAATGGTCAGCAGACAGCCTCTGCAGCTGTCTTTTCCTACAACCATTCCACTGTTTCAGCTTCCAGTTCAGCACTAATTAAAACGCTGCCCGTCCCTTTTTTTCAACAGAACTTTCCTTACAAACCTTCATATATACACACATGCATTCAGACACACACATGCTCTCTCTCTCTCAAATATATACACATTCAATCCATCCAGTCGTGCACATAACTCCAAAGCTGCTCTCTCAAACTATTGCTAATTTTTACATCAAGCAAACCAGAGCACTGTTAGCATTTACTTGGTGTCCTTTTTCCAGCCACCTGTCAAAAATAAGTTCACTATTCTCTTATTTTTTAAAGACGACTTTTCAGGTTCATATTTGTATTGTGTGCCAGTCTGCTGTGATTGGTTAGCTGGCCGGCTCTGTTGTGATTGGTCAACCACTTAGAGTTGTCTTGCCCCTCCTGCTCCAGCCTATCAAGTACAATGTGTTGGAGCGCTAGCCAATAGAAGCGCGAGTGTTGCATGCTGATGTCACTATGTTACGGAACTTAACAAAAAGCTTCCAGTGTTGGCGTTTCTGGCTGGGGGGAGAGTGGAGGAGAGAAACTCCCTCTAGAGGCAACTTTTAGCCTTTACCGACCATTTACAGGCACACAAGCCTATATAACCTCGAGGAGACAACCGACTCCAAATTCAGCATACAAGATATAAAAACTGGACCAAAAAGTGTAAAACTGCCCTGATTTGTCTTTAAAATGACAAAAACTGTGACTCATTATCCATGAGCCCAAGGCAATAACTTAAAATCAATTGTGTTGTCTACAACTTAAAGATATTCAATATATACCTATATATAAAACATAGAAAAGCAACAAAATAGTTAGAAGAATTAGATTTGCAGGAAACCTAGAAATGATTGGCGAATTTGCTTGAGGCTTGATCAAATCAACTAATCACCACTACTCATTTCCTCACTAATGCAAAGTCTTCTCTCCGTATCCTGGAGAACACACATGTTGTAAGAGAACAAAAATATATTGCTTTTCTCAGTGTTTGGGCCGTAATTGCTGCACAAAGGAATAATGAAGTGTGTTGGCTTCCAAGAGAAACCTTTGGTCCCAGCCACTTCCCTTCACCTTCTCCAGAGTGGGCATTCCTATATAGATTAGCTGAAAATCTTTCCTGTTCTATGGAGGATAATCCCCCGAACAAGGCTGCCTGGCTCTCATATTAAGAATGATTTAGGCACAGTGAATTCCTGTCAGGTCAAGGCTCCACTTTCATGTTATGATGTGGCTGTTCCAGTTGTTATACTTACCTTGAGGAGAGAATAGGAGCAGACAGAAGAAAGGAAACTTTTTTCTTGACT
Source organism: Notothenia rossii (assembly GCF_949606895.1). NCBI lineage: Eukaryota > Metazoa > Chordata > Actinopteri > Perciformes > Nototheniidae > Notothenia > Notothenia rossii. Next base: position 13,373,503 of record NC_136912.1, on the reverse strand, counting down.
GTTCAAACAGAGTTCAAAGTCGTCATGAGGATTTGAAACATGAATTAAGGTTACTGATACACGAAGGCTCAGTCAATTTGAAAGAAAGTGTGTGTGTGCTGGAACAAGGGTGTCTGGGAGTTAACTTCTTAAGACGTTTGAGGTCTATCTGATATTTCCACATCAGGTTTTCCTTCAGCCTCACACACACTACCCACCGTGTAGCAGAACATTCATCGGGAGTGTATGAGTATGAATGAGAATTACAAGGAAGCGCGGGTGCACGTGCTGTTTTTTCCTCCCGGGGGTCACACAGAAGGGAGTGACTCATATGTATTTACTCCATGTAATGTGATTTAAAAGTGACTGAGAGGACAGTGCTGCCTTTAAGATAAGAGGAAGCTGTAATTATCCCCGTCTCAAAACTGGGTAAAGTGGATAAGTTAAGCTGCAGTGATGTGATTCTATTTTAATTTGTACACTGAAACAAATGAAATTGGTTCGTTTTCTTTTTGGCAAAGATTCATGAGTACAGGGAATGGTTTGGCAACAGAACCAATAAGCTCAGCTTTATTTAGTTCAGCTCATTTCAGTCAATTTCAATAGTGTGTAGAGGATTGCTGTAGGCAGTGAGCTGTCACACTCTCTCTACTGCAGATTTTGTAGCAAAGGCAAGCAAGAGAAAATGGTTTCCTAACAAGATTTATAATTTTACGCCAAGGGTTCAAGCTTTGGCTCATTCCCCCTGAGTGGGATTGGTCAGCATTTATAATTTTAATTCATTCATGGAAACACTGCACTGTGTTCCTCTTTATAGTGACTGTGTGTCAGAGGAGAAATGGGTCCAATAGGAACATAATACCAGAATTAGCCGTGGAAAAGCCTCCTCTTATGGAGCAAAGTGAAAAAAAGGCTGGCTTATTTCAAGCTAAAGTGAAAAGGACAGTATGGGCAAGACAGGGGTTTTAGTGGTGTTACAGTTCAGTGGTGGTGTTTGAAAGCACGGTCTTTCAGCAACTTGGGTGGCACGGTTGTTCCTAGCCTCTCTGCTATTGTATTGTCATTGGCTGTATGCACTTGTCAGCATCATTGCTCACTTTCTCAGGATAAATGTTGATTTTGCTTTATATAAGTAAAGCCGGGGCAGCAGCGCTTTGACTGGGGAAATCGCCATTGCCCCATTGTGAGAACTTGTATCACTGCAGATGTCCAAATTCCTCTGACATTTATTGTTTCTTTTTATTTTGCGGAGGCCAATGTGCACGGCTAGTGCCACTGTTCCTGTAGCTATTCCTCCATGTGAAATCTTGTGTGTCGTGTAAACAGAGAACCAGAAAATAACAAGCACAAGAAAAGGGAAAATGTGCACCCCGGTGTTATCCTCCCTTTTTCTCCCTCGCCCCTTTCAGCGTACCCACCACTTGTTGTCCTTTATTTGTGGCCTAAGTGCTTTGGCATTAAATCTTATTATTTTTTGGTAAATAAACCAGTTTCTGGTTGGAATTACACACAACTTGGTGTGAGGTCCTTTTCAGAAAGGGGCCTGGATCCTTTTATCTAAAATGTTTTCTATTTCTGCTTTTGTAAGACACTTTTGACTGCTCTGAAAGAGAGAAACAAGGTTTTTCTTGCGTTTCTGGGGGTGAGGTTGGGGATTTTTCTCAGCATTGTGGTGAGATTTATTCGAAGAGGCTGCATTTTTTCCTGATTTCCCTCTTTGTTCTCTGTAAGTAGTTCCAGGTCCCCCCTCACTCACACACACACTCACTCATCTGTGTGTGTGTGTGTGTGTGTGTGTGTGTGTGTGTGTGTGTGTGTGTGTGTGTGTGTGTGTGTGTGTGTGTGTGTGTGTGTGTGTGTGTGTGTGTGTGTGTGTGTGTGTGTGTGTGTGTGTGTGTGTGAACGTGCACAAGGCTCTGTGATTTTGCACATGGGTGTATGTGTGTGTGTGTGTGTGTGTGTGTGTGTGTGTGTGTGTGTGTGTGTGTGTGTGTGTGTGTGTGTGTGTGTGTGTGTGTGTGTGTGTGTGTGTGTGTGTGTGTGTGTGTGTGTGTGTGTGTGTGTGTGTGTGTGTGTGTGTGTGTGTGTGTGTGTGTGTGTGTGTGTGTGTGTGTGGAGCATATGTGTGTGCGCGAGGGTGAGGCGGGGACTTGATGTGACACCTGCTGTTGGGATGAATAGGGTCAGTGGCAGGGCCCTTCAGCAGGCAGCAGCTGCTTGTTCTCACTGCAAGCCCGACTCTCAGCGCTCCTAAGCCTCCAGGACTACAACTGAAGCCCCAACACACACACAGTGCCCCCTACCATCATCTGCTATCATTACAGTTATTATCTCCAAGTATTGCAATTCCCCGTCTCCCAGGGACACAATCCTAATCGTTCAGACGGAAACGTGAAATTGACCTGAGGAAAACATCAAAAACCAACTTCAATTTCCATTTTTGTGCTCTCTGAATGCAGGAAGAGGTTTCCAGACAGCTGCTGACAGACAGAGATTCTTGGTATTTGGTTGGTCTGACCTGTCTATGCTCTCTTGCTGTGTGGTAGTCTGCCCTGCGTGTGACTTAGTGGGTCTGAAAACATTCCCTGAGGCAAAACAGAGGAAGAGGGAAGAAGATAAACAGCAAGGTAAGAAAACATCAGTCTGCATTTTAGCGGGGTTTCAAATACCTCTAAACGTATGACACATGAGTCAGGTTTTCTGATACACTTTTAATTGGAATTCATGAAAAAATGCATCATGAAAATACCTTAAAGACACATCATATGGTAGACAGGAATAAAAGTAAATATCATTTTAAAAGTATTTAGTTTCACTAACTCTGTTCAGAATACTCTGAATGCAGCCGAGATATAACTTCCCTTATCTATCCACAAGAGGTCAGTATTTTATTAACAAATTGTGATGAAGTCTCACAAATCAGATTTTATTTCAAGAAAAGAAACTTAATGGAATATGTAATAAATTAGAGATGAATCATGAGCAAAATGTGCTTTGTTTGACAGAGTAGGCCACACAGGCAATAACAGAGCTGGTGTTTCTGTGACACTGGTGACGCCAGCACAAGGAAAACCCTCCTGTCATCAGTCCATTTGGGTTTAAGAGCACACAGGCAAAGTACAGAGTGTGGTCCATGTTGTGCTGCATTTGTTAAATGAAGGGTTCCTTCAACAGACGTCAAACAGGCAACTAATGGAGCTGGGGGTAGTCCAGGTTATCGTCTAGTTAAACAGGAGGAGAAATAACAGACGAAAAATGTTTTCTAGTTGTGCTGAAAATGACCAACATAACTTAAAATAACTTTGTTCTGAGTGGTAACCCGTGTTTTAACCTTAACTCTGAAGTTACCCTCTGATGTTGAATCTCCTCTTTCGTTTGAGCGTTATATGTTTTAGAAGTATAGCTCTATGATGAAGGTAGTTTGGGCTTGGTTCTTCTGGAGAGTTTGTAGTTGAAGTACATGGCAGCCTTGGTCTGTGGGGCTCTCCTGGGCCAGCAGGTGCGTCCGTTGCCGGAGTATCCCTCCGAACACTGACAGGTGTAGGAACCATCTGTGTTGACACACTGAGCAAGGTGGCTGCACTGGTGAGACCCGGTTAAACATTCATCCTTATCTGTGGAGCGAAGGAGAAAGGACATTTGTATAAATAAGGAATGCTTGTTAGATATTAAATCATTTCTTATCAGAGCGAGGCTGCTTCACAGCTAAGTCATAGTGGATCAGCATGGAGGGAGCAAAAGGGTTTCGAGAAGTGTCTGTTTTCAAACCTGCTCGACAGATAATTTTGCAATGCTCATCACATGGATAAAAACAAAAACAGCACGTGGGAGAGCCCACAGCTGAGTGGGTGAGCTATGAGTGCTCATCAAATAAACATGCTCTCTGGATCCTCTGCTGCCAAAGCACATCTTCCAATGATCCCTCTCTCTGCCAATTAACACAGATAAGGAGAACATGTGGAGCTGTGCTGTGATCCATTTAGTCATTGACAGGATTGGACATGGAACAGATCTCAATGCGGCCGTAAAAAAAGTCCTAAACTTTGTACTGGCGGTCAAAAGCGTTGTTTTAATACTTTATTCTGTTGGGGTCTATTGTTGCATGATATCCCCTTTACTATCTTCCCACATTTCCTGTTCATCTTTACTGTCAGACTATGTGAAATAAAATAAATATAACCTCACAAATACTTTAAAGGGGCCATCTAAAGCTCATTCTCATTATTTTATGAGATTACATTAATAACATGTGACCATCTGGTTAACAACAACAAGGAAACTACTAGATATTGCTTGAAAACCACAATATTCATTATTAGCATTAACTTTGTTTGGTAACAAATAAAGACCACACCTCGACATTGCACCGAGCCCTGGAGCGTCCCCATCACAAAGCCATCCTGGCACACGCAGACGAAGCTGCCGAAGGTGTTCTTGCAGGTCTGCCGTGCTCGACACACGTGAGCATCTCGCCGACACTCGTCCACATCTGCAACACAAACACATGTCAAACACCAGCAACGCATTTGGAACATTTCATTGCACAACAGGCCACATTTTTGGCGTCGTAGTCCACACAACACTGCTTGAATGTTTCTTGCCTTTGCTCAAAACAATAATTACCTTCAAAAAGACACGAAAGGCTCAAATCAGTACCTTGACCTTGCAACCACCTCTTTGCACTGAAGCTTTGAAAGGGGCTCTGTTGTTTAAAAACAAGGAATGACCCAAATACACACATGTTTCACTTCAGGTGTGCAGAAGGAAGTCTTTTAAGGTGTCTTCTGGAAGGTTGTACAATTATGACACACAAAACAATGTTTTTCTAATTTCCTAGAGTCAAATCTATCTTATTTAATGTTTTTTGTAGACTTAATTTAGCAGGATAGTCTATTTACTTCTTATGTGGGAAGGTGCAGAAATGATAACAGTTTATAGACATACAATTGACAGAAAATGCCTAGGTTTAATTTATAATCTGGCAAGTGAGTGTATCATACAATTTCCATCCTTACCTCATGTAATCATTATTTCAAGTTTGAGAATAAATGTCAGACACCATACTGTAAATACAAACTACTTACTACTCCATGTATAGTACATATACTTGTCAAACACTACTTCAAACACATTTGTGCATCAGTGACACCAAAGCTATGATTTCCCTCTGTTTGAACGTTGAATTTTTCCCACCAAAAACTCTCCCACAGTGTGAACATGCCTTAACAGCCGTGAGAGGCTGCTGAAGGCTCGCTTCATTACAGGACAGGAGGTGTCTGTTGCTGAGGTCTGAAGTCATAAAGCATTGGGACACTGTGGAGAGAGTCCAGGGTATGTTTTTCTACATCAGGTAATTAAAGGCTTTTACCATTGGGTAAACAGACCCAGTTGAGAGGTGCTAATGGTAAGTTCACAGCAGGTAGTAAACATAATGTGCATTGGAAGCCGTGTGCATCACCTGCACTAGACGTAAATCCAAATAGAAATGATTTGGCAAGGCTAGGTGATACGTCAACAAATGTGTTGCTGCAAAAAGT
>NC_136912.1:13311041-13367787 GCF_949606895.1 Notothenia rossii | reverse complement strand
GGAGGCCGGGGGGACACAGGCAGTGCACCGCTCCCCCTTCCTCCATCTGGCAACCAAACTGGCAACGCAGGGAGAAACAGGCGGCCTCTCCTGGAAGACAGACAGGGAAACACTGGCTGAGGATCGGTCACAGAAAAAGGCAAGTGGATCACAGCTGACACACACACACACACACACACACACACACACACACACACACACACACACACACACACACACACACACACACACACACACACACACACATACACACACACACACACACACACACACACATGAAATGAACACTTAACACTACTTAAAAACAAGAATCTGTATCTCACATAAATCAATTATTTACATTCGGTGCCCTTTAAATCCCTATCACCACCTACATTTGTTATGATATCACTTTCTACAATATAAACCGTGAATTTCTGTCATAAACATTTATGTTAGCCTAAAAAGGTGTGTAAACGGAGTACCAACTCCTCAGATACATTAACCTCCTATTATGGTATAAAGATGGCACACAGGTTTTTGTGTAAAACTGATATATATATATATATATACTGAAATATGACCTGACAGTTTAGACATTTTATAATTTGGGCTTTTAGATTAAGTTTGAAATGATCTTTTTGAACAGGAAAATGACTCACTGGTGCAGGTGTGTCCATCTGCGCTGAGTGTGTACCCAGGGTCACAGTAACAGCGATAGCTACCGTGTGTATTCATGCAGCGCTGGGAACACGGCCTCTCCAGGAAACCACACTCATTCACATCTGGAGCCAATATGAAACATTATTCGAGCAGCAGATAGAAACCCTTGCGGTAAGCGATGCATGAGAATGGGTTAAGAAATTAGAAACATAAGACTGACAATGATTTTTTGCGTTATAGTCTACCTTCATTACACTGAGGTCCTTTATATCCTGTGGAGCATAAACACTTGTCTGGTCTCACACACTTTCCATTTACACAGGGCTTCTTGCACACAGCTGTGGAGGAGAACAGACACAACATACACCATGCTTACATCAATGCTGTACACGGTATATACGATCCATCATTAAAGTATACAATGTGTAAATTAGAGGAGCATTCTTTTATTTCACTTGTAAGTAAGAGAAAAAAGCTGTAAACACAACATTTAAATGTGTCAGGTTTTAAATTTGATGTGGTGATATTGTTAGCAAGCAGTTTCCTATTAATACATTCGGCAGATATTGAGCAACATCAGCATTTACTGTCATAAATGGCTGTTGAAAATATTTTGTAACTGCTTTTCACAAGGTCATGTTATTTCTATGTGGTTTTTTTTACAAGCTCATGGATCATCCTCATCCACAAATATAACTAGTTACTTAAATAACACACATTTAATAGAATAAAGACACTAAAGCCTTCTGAAATATGGCAAATGAGTAATGTAGCAAACCTCAAAAAGCACCTCAAAACTGTGTGTAAGTGAAACATGTGGGTACATTTACAACTTTTGTTTTTACAACTGAGGATATACTTTTTAATTAGAAACAGGTAAAATATGAGAAAAATGTAAAAAGAACTCCATGACACTTGGATTTTTTTTCCAGAGATGCCTCACTGATAACCTGTGAACTTTGAGTAATATGTCATTGTACTCGTGCTGTCACTGAATTGCAGAATGACTTACGCTCACAAATGCCGTTAACATTCCTCCATCCCAAACAACAGGAAGTAGTCTGACCATAGCTGCAGAGTCCTGGCAGCGCTCGACCCCCAGTGTGCTCCAGCGCATCCTCCCCTGACTTGTGGAGGCTGGGACAAAAGGTTATCAGATCATTAAGCATCGTCAAGCCTTCAGGGCTTCAGCACCCACACAGACTGACGCCCTGAAAGAAGGTGAACACTTCAGGATTAGAAAAGCACAGAGGGAGGCTATTCGTCTGCCCCCACTTTAGAAAGAGTTTATTGTCCCCTGGAGGAAATCTGCATTGGGCACAGTGCTAACAGCTGTTGCTGTACACAGAAAAGCATCACAATAACAACACGAAGACATCTTAAAATATTTGATATTTGACAGATAAAAATAAGAAGTGCTTGTATATTGATTTAACATAGCTCTATTGCACTATGCATGTGAGTATGCAGACAAACTTATATTTAGGTGACTGTGGCTTCGAGGGAGTGTGGTCGTCTTTCAACCAGAAGGTTGTGGGTTCGATCCCCCGCCCATGCAGGCAACATGTCGATGTATCCTTGGGCGAGATACTTAACCCTCCCGATGGCATGGCCGATGGTGTGTGAATATGTATGCATGTTAGTTCCGAGAGTAACATACACTGCTCTGTATGAATGGGTGTGAATGGGTGAACGACATGTAGTATGCAAAGCGCTTTGAGGGGTCTTAAAGACTGGATAAAGCGCTATATAAGTACAGCCCATTTACTATTTACTTTGAATAAATGTAGTTGAAGACAGCAGCCTTTAATTATACTGCAAACAAGTTGGAAACTGCTGACAGTACCCGACAGCAAATTATATGATAGGGAATACAATTGGACGACTTAAAGAAATGTTAAGACTATTGGTATGTTTATAATATTTAAAAATAAATGAGTGAGAATGAGTAACACCGTTCACAAAGGTTTAAACTAACTGTCTTACTTACATTGACCCTCATGCCAGAAATAAAGAGTATCACATGTGAAAGATTAGCAAATAATCCCCCAAAGGAAGAACAACAGAGTAATCCATCTAGTAAAGATAAACAAGAAATACTAAATAACGAAATAAAAAATCAAGAGCGGTAGAAAAGCGGTTTATTGCAAGATATGCAAAACATAACATACTGTAGCAGTGTCATGTCAACAATAATCAAATCCTGACACAAGTAGAAAGACACAAATGTAAAGGTAACTGAAACAAGTTTAAAAGTAAGGGTTAAGCATGAAATGTCACTCATTTACAATCTCCTTTTTCCGATAAAATATCTCAACCGTTTTATAGTTTTCCGTTTCCTTTGAACAGATTGACTGCAGCTGTATATTATGAAACACCTTCCTCATTCCCAAGCATTCACCAGAAAAAGAACTTTCATGCACTAATAATTTCTCCCTCATTAAAATCTGCTGTCATAAACAAAAGCGCAATAAACTACATGGCCACTAAACGAGCTTCACTCATAGCCGCTGTTAAATCTCCTCACACCCTAAGAGGCTTTTAAATGGTTAGACACAGGCCAAGTAGGTTCATTTCACATGCCCACTCACACTGTACTGGAAGAGCCCCCCCACAATCAGTGTGAAAGAGACAATCACCCCTTCTTTTTTGAAGAAGTTGACTAAATTGCACAGATTCTTGCTGTCTTAAGAGTCGAGCATCTGACTGCTCTTAGGGAAATGATGCTTTAAAGTTAAATAACTATTTACAAGTGCAACAAATTAGATAAAAAAATCAAATCTTACCTGTTATGACGACGAGCCACAGAGAGCCCAATGAAATGCAGCATCACCACAAAGACCCTCCGGCTTATTTCCATCATTTTCTTCCACCACAGTTTCTATACAGACCATTTAAGTTCATGTTAGCTACATCTATTCACGGAAACCCTCTCCAACGTGTGATGTGTGTTTGTTTGAAAGGCAATTGTAGAGGTTTCCTCAGTGCCAAAGGGCGTTTAAGTGTGTGTGTGAGTCTTTGTTCAACGAGCGGGGGGGGGGGGGTCACACGGTGTAATTCTAGGGTCCAGTGTGACAGCTCACCTGTGCAGAGGGGGGGACAGATGAAGACAGCAATGGAGAAAAACAAGAAGAGGATCACAGAGGATAATTGAGGTTCAGGAATGCAAAGAACTGAAAAGTATATTTGTTGACAAAACTCTATCCATTCAATATTCATTTGTTTTGGGATGTAAGACACGTCTTCATCATCAGATCCACAGGTATCATAATCCTGAGTACTTTTAAGACTTCTTTCATTCCTTACACTTGGCTTTTAAGTCATCAGTCATGAGTGTGAAATAATTATTTGAGTGATAAAAAGTTAACTTCCCCTTGAACCAACAGGGACAAGAAGTCTTAAAGGTGTTAGGGAAAGCAACAATTCTTAGAATCTGCATTTCACTTCAGTCTTCTTTGATTGTAGATAAACGTACAGTATGACATTATACAATGAAATAACAGAGATGAAGAATACATGTTTTCCGATAGCTGGGGACTACCATCTAAGTCTCGGAAATAACAGCCGCAGCCTCAGAGCCTTTGAAGCTTTAACTATTACCAGCACTGATCAGAGTGCAATCAGTTGTATTAAGCTCAAAGGCGGAGTACATGTCTGGATGCCTGGTGGTCTGCAAAATCACACACACACACACACACACACACACACACACACACACACACACACACACACACACACACACACACACACACACACACACACACACACACACACACACACACACACACACACACACACACACACACACACACACACAGACGGCTTGCCTTAACACTACATCTGTCTGATGAATGAACATCAGCTGTTGAATACGTTTTAAAGTCACGTGTTAACCAGCCCCCCCGAGGGCCCACACCAAACTGATTATGCCTATCTGCACCATGCCAACATTATCCTGCTCCTACAGTCAGTTTACAGCAAACCAGACTTTTCTGTTTTCAATTGACACCTCAATTTGTGTGACCTCTAAACAACAAATAGCACATATTTGGCAGTTTCCTCCAATCCCATTCAGCTAATTATGAGATTACTGTGGGTCGTTGGCCCTGGGGGGCCACCTCCGCAAAGGAGACCACGGCATAGAAAAGATTTAACTGCAAACCACAAAGTTTTTATATTCAACCCATCATACTTGTAGAGGAATGAGATTGTATGAGGTGCTGAAATGCAGGAAAGAAGGTGTGGTTAAGGGTGACTGAAAATGGTAAATTGGTGTGTATAAAAGTTTTGTCTCAATTCGTTTTTAATCTCTTTCTCTACAGCCCTCCACCCAGCCTTCCATCTTGGAGGTTTTTTTGTCAAATGTGTCACCACCACACATCAGCAAGTGAGGTAGAAAGAAACCATAAAATGGCTCTGAACGGTCTGTCTTGAATTAGTGCCAAACCTCACTCCGTATCTGTCATAAACGATACAATTAAACTTAATCCTGCCTGCCAAAAAGGAAGGGAAATGGAGAAAAAAAAGAAAGTGGCCGTCAACAGTAAAAACAGAATGATAAACGGTGTCGGTGCAAGCGCAGTGTGTGGCAAGTGCAGGGGCTGATCTGAGAGCTGTGCTGCGAAGCCTCCATCTGCCAGCATGGAATCGGTGGGAGCGGATCAAGATTTCAAGTGTGTCTGCGCCAGATCTGCAGATCCTCCTCCTCCTTTGACCACATTAGAGGTGTAACACATTGGTGGTCTTTGATTCCTCAACTTGAAAAGGGGAGCCGCACAAATAGATCAGATGTCATTAATGTAAAGCCTCTTCCCCACCCCCACCTGCTCAAAAGATATAACATATCCGTCATAAATGATGAGGTTGGAGTGAGTCCCCCGGATTCCCGGAACGTTGTAGGTGGTCAATCACACAGGCCATACAGGCAGCCCTTCTGCTCTTATTAAAATGTACTTTTTCTTATGTAATAGTGACATGTGGGGGGATTTCATGACAATTCAGATGCATTTTCTCCCGCCCACAGAGATGAAAAGACCACAAGTGCACTGGAAAGTCAAATTAAACTTAATTCAATAATTGCTGACAATCATTTTGGATTTAGTAACTGCCAATAATGGCTTCATTTGGACTGAATTGTCAAAGGTCTGCTTGAGGTTTTACAAGTGCATTTTTGCTCTTTTGGTGTTCTACTTTTTTCTGTCAAATGTCAAACTTGGAGGATTGACTTGACAAGAAATAGATGTGGAAATGATCGACATGACATGACTATGTATGTATATATTACACCTTCCGTATTGTGATCTTATCTTATCTTCTTGTAAACAAACCCTACTTGATATTATTCATAAATAAAAAGGACATTTGCAAGAACTTTATAATGATATAGTGATCTGTAATTTTGGACTTTGGCAATCCCACTGGTTTCAAAATAAAAACCAAAAATGTATGTGATTTGAAAGCTACATTTAGCATTATTATATTGACATTGAACCGGTTTATATGGCTGCTAGGGCACACCACATAAAAACACAGCTTTCCGTCACTTTATATGGACTTAAAAAAGCAAGATCATGCAAAACTGTGGGCAGCTACTTTCTTTTATTTACCTCACAGCAAGCAACATATGCTATTCTGTTACTCACGGTATGCATGATATACACACCACTCTGTATTCATGCATTCATATGCATAGTTTCATATGCACATGGCAAAGTGTAAGTACATCTGGTTCTGATAAAAACACATGTTTACAGTATGAATGTATTTATGAGTGTAAATCGAAAGCAGATTTTGGCCTTTACGTGTTTATACATGCATGTTTTTTTCTCTATTTCCCAAAGCAAGAAACATTATACACATTTAACGTTCTATTTAAGACCCCCAAAATCAATCAGCGTATAAATAACCAGGCGTATAAACTGTAGTATATTGAATAATATGTGATGAACAACTTGTTTTACTATTTAAAAATGAAGCCTCTTGTACAAAACGGTAAGTTATTATTCAATTAAACTATAAATCTCATAAAACGGGTGTATCATATATTTTTTTTCTCAGACTTTTGTGCAGAGAGCATCATCACAGAATTACCATAGTTGATTTTGGTTAAAGCTTTTTCCAGGTGACCCCCAGGATGATGGACAGTCTGGGGTCAGAGTTCGGAGAGGGTATGCAAAGGAGTCACCCAGGTGTGAGGGGTTAAAGGTGAAAGGTCAGGGCTGAGGGCAGCAGACGGGACACCTGCGAGGGCTTGATGAGGACAGCAGGGACGGCCGTGGCAGCAGGACGTGGTTACAGATTTGGGGAGAGAAACAGGGAGGAAGTCTCCCCGCATCCATCACCGTGATCACCTGGGTGCAGGCGCGGCACTTTGTAATCCTCTCTCACCCTGATCCTGTGATCTGTCCTCCTTTCATGTTTCATGTGCGGGAACATATGTACATTAACACATTAACTCTGCCTGACTGAAGACAGGCATCTCAAGAATTTAAGTTTTAATCTCTAGCATCAAGTCTTGTTTGAATCATCTCCGTTTTCAATTTTTAAATCATGCTTATGCCACTGTGATTCCACCATAACAATGCTTCAAGGAACTCCTGGAATCCAGAAAGTGATATTGAGTTACATAACAAGTGATTTGTCTCACTCATAACAGGAAACTAGAGATAACCCATGTAGAACCAAGTAGCCCATATAAATTTTATTAAGTCCCCTATAGCAAGGTCAAAACAATAAATGTATCCAACAAACAAGTGCAAGACTTGCTGCTTTCAGAAATCAACAAATATAAGGATTTTCACTGATTTATAGGATTGTAAAGTGTATGTGTTTTGGTTTGGCGAGTGGCATTTTTTTGTATTTCTGAAATTCTTAAGGCATAGTGATTTATAGATGATTGTCGTATAGAAAGACAGAACAAACATCACATTAAAATGAATCCGTAGCCTTGCCATCACAGTTTAAAACACAACATTGGAGCCTGCTAATATTACTACATTGATTGACAGATCTTCTATGACGCAGCCTTAAAACTAAATGAATGTTTTTTGATGAGTAAAAGAGTCATGCGTTCCTCAAATATATGACCTTTAATGCCTTCTTTTCTTATTTCCCTTCCTCTTTCTTCCTATCTGTTTGTGTAACAACCCATTCCTGTCACCCCTCTGCCATGCCTTTTAGGCTAAAGCTAAACTGGAAGTACAAAGTGTTCACAGAGGCAGTGCAGCCATTAGACACAGAGCTTTGGAGCGATTAGGATGCACACAGTACACCAGCAGCAACGCAGGCAGCCTCTGAACCAAGCGAGGATTAGAGCTTTGGCATTGGCAAGGCAGCGCCACAGAAAATAACACCAGAACATCGCCAAAGAAAATGATACACCATGTGTTCCTACCTCATGTGGCATTGATGAGAATGAATAGGCAATAATTCTTATTCAGTTCAATATTTCTCTGCGGAAAGGGCATGTTTACTCTGTAATCCTCCATTTCTGGAATAACACTAACTAGATTTATTTATGATTCATCTTGTAGAGTGCGCTCTGACGCAGGACTTGGAGTTATGGGGGTGCATTTGTGTGATTGTGTGTGTGGGTTTGACTGAGAGGCCATGCACTGTTTTAATTTGTTGTGGGAGCCATAAACAATCTGGCTTTTTTTGTTTACCAAGCTTTGTTTTGTCTTTTTTTTGTTTCACATTAACTGTTGATTCATTGCACAAGTTAAAAGAAGATGTCATTTTTTGTTTGACTCATTGGAAAGCTTCTCTTAATTAAGTTACAAATCTTACTAAACAAAGGGAATATTTCAACATTTTTGGTAATTAAATGTTTTGCTTCCTTGCGGACAATTTGTCCCTTGACAGTTTCTTGTGTTAGCACATTAATAATGTAGGTTCACCATTGTATTTTAGAATGCTAGCATGCTATGACTTGAACTAAAGGTCACTAAACACATGGTACAGTAGAGGCTGATGGGAGTAATATTAGTTTTACAAATAAAACCAAATATTGGCTAAAGCACATTTAAGTTTCATCATTTGCTATTATACGCTGAAGGAATAAACCAAGATAGACTGACCAAGAGTCATTTTCAGATACAGTGGGATGGTGTTCATGGATGATCTGCATGCAGAGGTGTGCATTTGTCTCCCTGCATGCACGCGTGTGTTCAGGAAATAGTGTGAACATGCTACTCCTGTGTGTGTAATTTGACTTGTGCAAGACCCCGATTCTTTGCTGTGTTTGATAAAGTGTAAGGCTCGACACAGTGCAGCCGGAAGGGCCGTGGCCAATCAGATAACAAGGCTGCATCTGGCGGAGTTCACTGGCCTGAACACACACACACACACACACACACACACACACACACACACACACACACACACACACACACACACACACACACACACACACACACACACACACACACACACACACACACACACACACGGACGGACGGACGGATGGCTGATGCAAGCTATGGCCACACTTCAGTCAGAGGAAACCACATCTTTGCAAGCACAGAAACAACAACTGTGCTTAACTTTCTTTTCCTTTCGCTGTTCCCTTTTCTCTTTCTCGTAGGGCAGTCAGTGTTTGAAGTGCAAATATGTGCAAGGGCAAGGTCATCCCAAAACTGTTCTGGGCCATTTCTCTTGTAAAGGAAAGATGCAGATTTGGCCTAGTTTGCCATTCTGCAGTGGTCAGGTGCCTGTGAACCAGCGGACACTGAGTGCCCCTTTTTTGGCTTTGCATGGTGGCTTTTGACTCTGACACACAAACACATTTTGACCCCAGTGTCAGCGCTAGTGTTAGCAGTAAAGCTGCGGCGGATGTCCCTCTGTTGACTCGGAGTGATGTAAGCTCGAGATGAGCGCTGCAGATTAAGAGTGAAGGCAAACAAAGGGTCCTGCCAAGATGAGCCACAGTGTATACAGATTAATATAACAATACAGCCACACGAGCGCTGCCGTAAACCATTTGCATAACTCTTTTTAATGTGTTTCGGAAAATGTCCTCGCTTCGCTTTGAGGGGATACCCCCACATGGAAACTTGTACCTAGGTGGTCCATTCCAGCCGACATCAGTTGTTTACCTAGCCCGTCTGAGGATCACAGAGAGGGGAAGCAGACAAAGAGCGATGTGTTGTCTTTGACAGCCACACGCACATTCATATAGATCAGCCATGATATATGCAGATTTACACATGCCCTGTAAGGACCTTCAAGCTACTGAACATACAGGAACAGAAGCACATTTCACTCAAAATGGTGGAAGAATTTTTCTGACAAAATGTGTTATAAACTGAAAAAATTCAAACGTTGACTTTAAATAAATGTATTATGTCAACAGAATCCAGATTATTGTATAAGGTTAGGTGAAAGCAATAATATTACGTTTAAATATATTAGGTTCAACTTAATATTATTGTTTCCAACTAACCTTATACAATTACAAAACACAATAGATTTAATGAAAATTATTTCAGTGTACATTTGTTTTCCTTACCACAAGTCATGCTCTATGATCTGGACATTGTACTCCCATTTACCTTTAGATAAAGCTTCAATCAAAGGAGTGAAAGAAATGTCATTTTTTTTGTTGCCTTGCAGTCTGCCATTGGACAGTCTTAAGAGTAAATTCACGTCTCAACAATTTAAGCACCAAATCAAGGTCTAGACTATTTTGGAGGATATTGCAGTAAAATGATGACATCATTCACGAAGGCTGCTCTCATAGATTGTATTTCTTAAAACGTTTTCAATTGTCTGCTGGCAAAAAGCTAGATCTGCATAAATATACAAATAAAAGTAATAAATAGGAACAGACTGTTTGAATGACATTCGACACACGCACGCACACAGACAGACATGCACTCACACACACACGCACACACTGATGTTTTCTCTCCTCCCCCTTCAATGTAGTGCGGTATCATTTATCATGGTTATATTTGGCTTCTTCTACAGTACAAGACATCACCTCATTTTTTAAACCACCACTCCTCACCCCCGTCAGTTTTACCTGTCGCCCAACACTCAGCGCTGCTCTCAGCGCTCTGTGGGGGGTTTAGCATGTGTTAACATGACAGATTGAGCCCCAGTGGGAACCTTAATTGCATCATTTCATGGATGCGAGTCAGTGCTGTGGTCCGGGAGAGTAAACAAGCTCTGAATCCAGGAGCAGTGAGGGACTGGGAGGAAATGGAGAGGGGGGGAGTGATGGAATGAAGGGATGTAGAGAGGAGTGTAAGCTAAGAGCTGGTAAAAAGGTAGAAAGAGGAAGTGCTTTGGAAAAACTGAGGTTCTCTTTTAGAGGTTCTTCAAAGAACTTTAATCAAATATGGAGCCCGTTTCATAGACATTCTGGATATTATGCCTAACAGATCAGATGACTGAGTCCTTTTGTTTCATATTATTCTTATTGTAAGAATATTTTTGCTTACAGGTTTACCTTATTATCATTATTATTATTAATACTTATTTATTTAAAATTATATACATTTTTTTTGTGTGCTTAATTTGTTTTCTTACCTGAGGTCGAGGTGGGTGGGATATTTAAAATAAAAAACTGAAAGTGAGCATTATGTTTCTGTCCCTTTCTTATTATGTAATTGTATATTTTGTACTTTTAATGCTCAATAAAAAAAAAAAAAATGTAAAAGAGGAAGTGCCTGAGGATAGAAATGGGTGTAAATAACCTAGATATTGAGATGAATTGAAGAAGTGGGAAATATGAGATAGGGGAGGTGTGAAAAAAACCTTTTTGCTAATAACAAAAACCACCAAAAAGCAACAGACTTGCATAAAACCACCCAAACCTCCTCCAAGGTGGTCGTGGAGTTAGGTTTGTTTTGTTATGTGATAAGCTGAGAGTTAAGTGAGGCAGAAAGAAAAGGCAGCAGCGGCAGGCTGGTCGGAAAGTGTGTCTTCATTAGTAAGTGATCAGGGCTGGGGAATATGAGATTTCAGCTGCCTCAGTCGTGCGTTTCAGCAGCAGTACTCCCTGAGTCAGAGTAAACACATGAGGTCACAGAATACACTAGGCAATTAGGGGTGTGACAAAGCCAGATATACATCCAGGGGGTTGACATGCACACACATGTACACAAGCAGGTACAGGCCCACTTAAAAACATGCACCACACATGTTTACACAGTCCAGATCCAATACTCTCACATGAATCAATATGTTGGAATCTGGAGTGGTTACAATTTATATTCAAAATCACAGCAAAGCAGGGCCAATACGGACAAACACAGATGTTAATGCACAACATTAATCAATGCTTCTCTCCCAGCTTCCCTGACAAGACATCATGACTTCATGTTGAAACGTGACATCTGCTAAATGTACAACACACGCTGTACATTTAACAGGGATACTGTGGGACGGTGGAGAAGAGGTAACGTGCCGTTAGATCACAGTGGAAACAGTTATTCATGGTGAGTCAAACAAGACCTGAAGGGATGTCACAATCATGGTGAGTGTCGGGAGACGTTTCCAGAAAAGTGTCATGGGTGGACATGGGTGGTATCAGAAAAATCAGATGTTGGAGTCAGAATAATGGATTATGCTGAGGAGCGCCAGACATCAGGGGGGAATTAGCTAAAAAGCCTTGAGTTAGTGTGTTTAGGTAGTTACAGGAAAAAACCTTGAATCGTGGTGGTCTGCGTTTAAATCATTTTTGTTTTACCAGTTTTTTAAAGGAACCAGACTTTTTTCTGCAAAATGATTTATATTATACATTAATAAACCTTTGAAAAGGCCTTTAAGCAATAAAGTCATTAAAACACATATTTCACAGCGATTCCAGACCTTTCGAGTTTCCATGTACAACTGTGTAATATTATTTATGGATTTTCCACTGCGTAAGTAACCATGCTATACATTGGAACTGTGTTATGTTTTACCTCCACGTGCACATGAAGTTTAGTCTTGTGAAACCTCACCGGCACCTAACTATTCACTTAATGCTTATTTTTAGAGAATGTTGTTGAATTTACAGTCTTCACTATACACCTGGATCGGTTGCCATGGAGAAAAAGTTGTTAAAACTGACATGAACTCAGCACTGAGCAAGGTATAGAGAAAAAGATTGGGAATGACCTTACAAGTTTGCAAAAGTAATGGGATTATGTAATAAAAGATCATTTTTAAATCTGTAGAGATATTTCGTGAAGCCACACATTTTACTAAGCTATTGAATCTTAAAATAAGCTCTCAAAGTTTGAAGTACGTGTCAGTAAAGACATCTTTAAAATGTAGGCAACTTATTTTTAGTTTTGGCCATATGATTGGTGATGGACATATTACAAATGTCTATCACATTTGTCAGATGACCTTTCGTGAGTATAATGTTTTCCTCTAAAACATTCTTTCAATCCCGCCTCAAAACCCATCTTTTCAACTCTGTCTACCCATAAGCCCCCCCCCTCTCAATCAACTTCCTCTTGACTGCCTTTTTATTTATTTTTATTTTACTATACTTACTTGTTTGCCTGTCCTTGTTTGTCTACCCTCCCTCATACTGTAAAGCGTCTTTGAGTTGTGAAAAGCGCTATATAAATAAAATGCATTATTATTATTATTATTATTAAATACAAAGTTAGGTGACTCACACTTGTAGCATTTCAAACATTCAAAGGAAAATCTCCTGTTAGTTTCATCTGTGGAAAGATAAATGAATATATTAAGAAATATCTCTTTTAGTGATCCAAATCTCAAAGTAAAACCCAAAATATGCACAAAAATATAAGGCTAGTTAACTCTAGACTCCTATGGTACCCCAAAACCCTTAGCGTTAGAGTAAGAAAACTGGTGAAATGTACTTTGAGGATATTTAGCCAGATTTTGTTTCCAATTTTAACCAAATGAGGAAGGGGGGGGGGGGGGGGGGGGAGGATACTTGGATAACCAGCAGATCGTACTACACATCTACTTAGATACATTCTCGAAAACTAAGCCTCGCTGTAGTTCAGGCAGACATTGAATAGTCACATGTGTTTCACCTTACGCGTGCCATCAATCCCTGCTGTACACCATGCATTCATTAGTTTGGAGTAGTTTAATACTTGTTTATTGGTAATACAGACACCTGTTTGCAAAGACGATCGGTTCATCTGACTAATTTGCCTCCCATGGCTCTATAGTTTCGGCTTTAGTTATTTTTTGATTTATCCTGAGGTCACCCTTTGTTTATATCAATTCATTATTTCCATGCTCCATTTCAATGACTTGAGGCCGTATTGGATCTCCCTCAGGACGTAATGGGAAACAGATCAGAAACTCAAGTAAATACAGCATAATGAATTGTTCAAGTTTGTCTGGATGAGCAGAAACAGAATGACGTCTCTTCTTAATCACGGGGCTATTGTTTTTTCCTGTTTTTTCCCGTCTCCTCCTGTTACCCTATAAGTATTGCTTGTGCCGACTCTTTCACTCATGTATACAATATTATGGCATGCACTTCCAGCCATCTCAGTCCTACAAATATTTGGTATACAGGCTCCTCATGTTTATTCAAAGTACTGGGTTACACTGTTTGGGAAAGATAGACAGACAAGAGCCCTTTGGGAAGGAAAAAGAAAACTATTCCAAATGAAAAGTAATGATTCATGAACACAGATAGAGTATAAACTCAAATATACGCTGGGCTTCGCAGCACTATATTGGACAGTTCCACTTTATGCAATTTTGATTGGATCTGAACAGTGCCTAGTGAACTTAGTGTTGCATTACTCTAAATATGGCAGGGTGTGTGTGTGTGTGTGTGTGTGTGTGTGTGTGTGTGTGTGTGTGTGTGTGTGTGTGTGTGTGTGTGTGTGTGTGTGTGTGTGTGTGTGTGTGTGTGTGTGTGAGAGCAGAGTAAGGTGGGTGGTCTCCACTCACTATCAGTACAACACAAAGCCTCATTGGTATTTTGAGAAGGAAATTAATATTGCCATCAGCGGTGGCTCTTGCGTGTGTTCCTAGCTGCATGAATGTGTTTTGCGTACTTCTGAAAGTGAAGAATTTCCATTTCACAAGAGGACATTTTTCAGGCTGAACTTTGAGCGATGCCATGACGCAGCATGACGACACATAGCTGCCATCTCGGCTCGCTAGCTGTCAACTCCGCAGGCTTTTCCATTCAAGCGGGAGTAAGAGGAAAAGCCCAGGCCTGGTGCCACATTGGCGCTCATATAACTCAAACTGTTTCTCAACATCCTTCTCTTTACTCTCTTTACCTGGCTGCAGGAAAAATGGTCGGTGGAAATGTTGCAGCTGACTGTTCCAAGTACAGGTTTTATACTAAAGACCATCCCATTCTGACAAATTTCGTCCGTATGTGTTCTTATTTCCAAAGGTTCCACCGTACCAACATTTTCCAGTGAAATATTTTGGATTTTGGGCTATCTAATAACATGTTTTCTTTCAAGCTGCTATAAAGAAGACATCAACAATTCGCACTATGGTTTTTATTCTTGTAAATGCGTCTGTAGATTTCTCCTATATGCACCAAACGTAAACATTTGAAAATAGGTAATACAGAAATGGTCTTTAAACAACTCAGGGGGGTTTCATTGTGGTAACTATTTTTGTTACGTTATTCTCCTAGGGTTTCTCCTACCATTTTTGGAAAAATAGGCTTTTCAATGAACTAGTTTTTCCAGAAGTTATGCGCTGGATTATTTCTTGTCCGGGATCAGTGACTTCCGGGACACTCTTCCACAATATCTATAAAAACCTGTAAAATAATGAGTTAATATGAAAGTGCGTGAGCTTTAAAGGGTGTGCTAGGTAGATTATAATTCCATTTTGTTTTTAACCTTTGGACAGAGCCTGGATAACACTTCCCACTGAATAAAGATTTAAAAATGTATACATTGTGAAGTAGGAATAATGACTACACATCTACTCAGGTTCAAATTGAGCTTTTTTCCCCAGGGAAGTTCTACTTTTCCAGTGACTTGGAGTAATATATACAAATTATATAGGCATCCCCTTCTGAAATCAAAAGTACATTTTAAGCTTTACCATTTATTGGTGAATACCAAAAACAAGAGACAAGTATTTCTGACATGCTATAAATTTTAATAGACATATTGATATTTCTGTAGAGAAACAAAGTTATCCCTAGTTTTATTTACAATACAGGAATACAAAAAATGGTCACATACAGTACAATGGTAAAAACAACATAGAACTTAAATAATTATTTTATTTGTGTAACTACTTAAATAATGAAAATGGTTATTCTATTCACACCACGCCGTCTCAGCAGCTACAATGCAACTTTCACATTAAGTGCTAAAAAAAATTATAATTTTCCGTTTTACAGCATGAATTCCATTTTGACCAGGTAGAGTTGATTTATTTCAGCAAACACAAGCAAAGCAGGAGATGAAAAAACAAATACATCTTTTATCGACATTGAACTTCAATTAACCATGATACTTGGAAACTTGTTTTTTCAAAATAAAAGTTGGGGAGAGAGCACATCTGCAACTGTTTGCCTTTGAAAATATGAAACACTGACTGGTTCTGACTCCTTTTATGG
Source organism: Notothenia rossii (assembly GCF_949606895.1). NCBI lineage: Eukaryota > Metazoa > Chordata > Actinopteri > Perciformes > Nototheniidae > Notothenia > Notothenia rossii. The sequence goes on along the minus strand of NC_136912.1, from coordinate 13,351,604 downwards.
AATAAAAATGGCAAAAGATCAAATGTGGAGTTCTTAATAAGATAGTTTAAAAGAATATAAGCATGCATGTAAGTCTGCTGCATCTGTATTAACTTCGGGAATATCTGAGCACACATTAACGCGGCTCCAGACAATCCCAGTCTGATGTTTTCACTACATATAGGAGTCACTATATTGTAACCTTCAAACATTAGACAGATCCTCATCTTAAATCTGCTCCAGGATCTGCGACTCGGTGGCCCGAGACGTTTGATCATCTCAAACAGAGACACGTTTCTGACAGTGGGAATGAAACCACACGTCAGGGAGAATAATTAGATGGACTCAGCCAACTGCTCCGAATTACTCTCTGCAGGCACAGACATGCATTACTTTTACAGTGGGGGGGAAAAAGAAAAGGAAAATAAAAAAAGGTTTACGTGACTTTCTCAACAGAGGAAAAAGCTGCATATGTATAAGTACAAGAACATGAAATGACATGACCTGACAAGCTTAGTGTAAAACTGCTTTCTATAAACACCATTCTCTCCCATATATTATTACGCTTAAAAAAATAAACCCTCCTCTATCATAACAATAGTAATGCTATAGATTTTTTTTTTTTTTTTTGCAATGCTAAGTAGTACTTAGGTAAGCTCTATTGGAAATATACATCACCGTATCTCTTCCCTTTGTAGTTTGAGTTGGGGTTCAGTGTGTGACGCAATGCAAGGAGTTTGTTAGACCATACCTGTGATGGTTTGGTGTGTGTGTGTGTGTGTGTGTGTGTGTGTGTGTGTGTGTCAATGTTACAACTACTCTCATTGCGCTTTTAATATATGTTTTTAATTCATTTTGAATAATAAAGTGAATGAAACAAAAATGAATACAGTGCATGGGAGCCAAAAACTCTGTTCAGATTGTTTGAAACTGGCTTTGACAAAACGTTCTCACTCCGTGGTTCCTGTTTCTGTGGAGGGGACAGTCCTCTGCCGGAGATCCATTCTGTACACTGATAGCAAGTGACTGTTGCAAAACAAAGTTTACACACCGTATACTGTTATAGCTTTTTATGACAATGTGCCCACAAACTAAAAACAACATCATAAGTGAGACGACATCACTCTTGTATTATAGCCTTTTGAAAAATGATAGCACTGGAGACCCACGACTTTCATTGACTTCAGAGTGTTCCTTCAAAGTCTTCATGTGAAGAAATTTATTCTGCTGGGTTTGAATGGACCATGAGTACAAATTGGATCTCAAGCCACGCTGCTCCTTACAATTTTGAATCCTTAAAAGTACCCCTGAACAATCAACTGTCTTCGCTGAAATGCCTCAAACCCCATTTATTGTTGGGTCTTAAGTAAGGCAACAGATTAGCCCCTTAAAAAAGGTCCAAAGTCTCGGTTCCTGCAAGCATTTTCTGAACGAGAGAGGGAATGTCCTAGTGGAACATCCATAACTTGGCCATGCGTATCAATCATCTCCTCTGCTGTCTCTCCGAAGTGTGAACACGGCTTGGATGCCAGGCCTGGTGCTCAAGAGCAAGTAGCTTATAGGCGAAAGTTTGGTTTGGTGAAGGATGAGGATGAGAAGCAGTCTGACAGGGATCCTGTGTGTATTTGTGAGTGTGTACATGCCTGTGTGTGTGTGAGGGAGATTAAGAGGCCGTGTTAAGGACACCTCGTTAGAGTCTGCTGGTGGTGGTAGGTAGATTTTTGTCAGCTGGGGGATGACAGCGGGGAGCAGCCCCCCTCTGCGCCCCTATACGATGTAGCTGGTCAGGTCCAGGAGGTACGAGGTCATGTCGATGATGTGGTCCAGAATGCCGTCCTTCTCCTGGTCGTTGGGCATGCCCTGCTCACTCTTCTCACACTGGGGCCCAGAGTAGCCGCTCTTACACAGGCACTTGTTGGGCTCCATACACACGCCTCCGTTGCGGCAGACTGGCTCACACTTGGCTACAGAGAGAGGAGAAAACAGAGGTCGTAAGTAAAGCAAGATATGCAACAGAAGCGGGTTTTGTGTTTCATGAAGGATTAAATGTTTTTATGAAAATGTAAAAGAAAATAATATTGCACGTTTAACGCTGAATGCTCTGCAATAATAAATCTGGTTTACACATCTGGAATTTAACAGCACTTGGGTTGCTTTTTAAAAAAAATTGTCATCCTGATGTCAACTTGTGCATCGGACTTTGGGTCACTTAAAAGCGAGTATCAGTAGGAAACAGCACTTGTGTAGCTGTGTAACAATCATTGTTTTTATTAGTTCACCTTTTTGTTCAGTTTATTTTGTAAAATAAATTGGTTTTATTCAAAAAGCCATTTGTTGTGCAGTATAGTGGAAGCACAAGATACCCTAACCCAGACATGAGAACACATTATTATAATAATAAATGCTATAGTCAACAAGAAGTACAACACTTGCTATTGCATACAGTATAGCATATTTCTGTCATATCTAGTCGCCATGGATATTTGATAGGATTTTATACACATGGATGTTTATTCACATATGACTACACTGAAAGCGGCAGATGTTTAAAAGGACCCTCACCAACTCTGCAGAAGGGCCCCTCCCAGCCGGGGCTGCAGCAGCACTTTCCGGTCGGGGTGCAGTGTCCGTTCTTACAGTGTCGGGAACAAGCTGTCATCAGCAGCTCGGGGGGCTCCACCTGACGCTGGCACTCCTTTGGGGCGAGGGGCCTGCGACAGTTGGTAGAAGGAGGGAAGGTCAGTATGTGGGGGAGAGCATCACATAGCAGGCTAATGAATTAGAGGAAGTGGGGCGAGGCTGTAAATTATATTGATGCTTCATATTATTGAATAAAGTCACACACTGATAAAGTAATACTACTTCGTATCAGTCACACAATGGCAATCTCCGCAGTTAAGCTATTTAGAGTATATCATTGGTTAGTGTATCGGTTTTAAGATGTTGTACGGCACTTGCATTAACACCATTTTCGAAATGTAAGAACTGAAACAATGAAATGTAAATCCTCGCACATAGACACCCAACAGACTGGATACAATTATAGTATCGTCAAAAATCAGTAGTTCCCAACCCAAGTAATTGAGGCTGAAATACGGTTTTCCTGTAAAAATGTGTTTTCCATGTGAAGTGGCTGGGTCAATCTTGTCTTTTGATCAGTTTAAATGTTGAATTTATATCCGATAATAGTGACAGAATGACACACTTTGGATTTCGAACCACTCTCTCGAATTCTGAACCCTAAAAGAACCCTTGAATATTTAACTGTGTTTGCTGAAATGCCTCAAACTCTCTGTCTGCATCCGAAAACAACAGGTGTACTCGAATTGATGTGAGACGTAAACAGCCTTGTATTGATTAAACACAGACTAGCTTAGTAACGTGTAAAGGTGTGTAGTTATACTCTAACTCCATGTTTGGACGATCTCATGTCATGACACATGAAGTATATTGTTTAGATTCTACCTATTTTTCAGACTTTTGGCCAGTTCCACTACACAGCTAATCAGCTCTGTGTTTGTTCTGTGCTCAGCTGCTGCGCCAAGCGGAGAAATTGGCAGAGTTCTGATGTTCCAAAACAGAAATGACTTCTCCAGAGTGCACAGGTTGTTTGATTGGACTTGGAATGGAAGGAGTCTGGTAAGAAGTTTGAAGACCCTTTCAGTGAGAAATCAAACACATCAGTTCTTAATTTCCAGATCAGTTTCCAAAAAGATTTGTGCAAAAATAAAAAATTAATGTTAAAAAAATGTTATTTTTGTAAAAAACTCACATCCAACTCTCATTGGCTGAGGTACGCAGTAATACTATACTAAGAATACTGGCAACCCTGTATAAAACATTTGACTCATAATGGTCATGTATCTTTATAGCTGTAGCCCTTTGTTTACTGTAAAGCTATTTTTGAATGTTACAACAAGTAGGATCAACAAATCTTCCAACATATGCTATGATCTCACACGATAGGCAGCGTTTGTTGATATGTGACCTCAGTGAGATAGCACTTTGGACGTGATGCACATTACAGCGTTCATTTTGTACCTTTCAAAAAGACTCAGCCCGTTCAAATATATGTCATTAAATGTTCCTATTATTTGTGTATCGTTACATTTATTATTGTGTATATTCCAATATTTGGTCAACTCCTTCACAAATAACTGTAAAGCTGGAACATCCATTAGGCTGTCTTATTGTTTTAACTTAAATCCTACCTCCTTGAAGAACAAAACAACACATAGGGTTAACACTGGATTACACTGGCCTCTGCAGATATAAACATGATTTTGAAAAATGCAGACACACACACAAACACAAACATCTCCACACCATATGCGTCAAGTCTGAACACCAAAGACACATATTGTGATCATTCCTTATTAAGACAAACATCCAGACACGCACAACAGCAAATGGGCTGCAACAGAATTATTTCATATCACGCTCTACAAATCTGGAAATAATACAGTGAGTTCAAATGTGAAGCGTCTGTTAGTGCCTGTTGCCCACACACACACACACCAACACGTGTCTGTGTGTGCATTTTTTGAGAGAGAGAGAGAGAGAGGGAGAACTGTAGTGTACGGACGTAAAAAGCTAATGAGGCAACACAGTTTACTTGACACTGATGGACACACACTCACACACTGACACACATACAGGCTTGGTAACTGGACTCCTGTGGACTGATGCTGGTATGAGAGCTGAAGAGCATCAGGAGTGAGGTCAGTGTGTATTTATATGTAATGCTCGGCCCATGGGAGAACAGGCCACATCAATCATGGCTGGGGAGCAAATGGTCAATCAGCAGGAGAAACTAAAACGGATGGAGTTCAGGACCCAGGACAACCAGGGTGATCATTCTCTGAAATCACCATGTTTCAAACTATAACTACAGTACATACACTCACTCTAAGATGCAATAGTCTGCTGTGGGTAAATGTGTGTAAATGCTATATTGGTTTTACCTACTGTATAGGACTGACTACGTGTGGAGGGACACATATTTCAGCGTCAAATACAAGATCTGTCAGTAGTTTGATAAATGACTGTAACTATGATATTGTTTGGTGATAATTGTATTTATTTGACTGTGCAACTGTTTACTTCCTACTTTGAAAAATGTGTTGCAAATGTTCTGACAGACAAACTGAGTGATGGCAGTGCACAGTGACAAAACTGTGACTGTGTGTGTGCGTTAAAGTTGCTTTAAATGTAGAGGATGGAGGGGTGGAGAGAGGAGGAGGGGGGGGGGGGGGGGGGTTGATTCCCATGCTCCCATCAGCACCCAACTCCAGACTCCATCCATGGTGGCTTTTGTTGTTGCAGGCTGCATGCAGTTAAAAAAAAAGAGCGAAGTAGGGAAGCAAACAGAAAGAGAGTAAGAGAGAGAAAGAGTAAGAGTCCCTGGAGGATTGGGGGGGTCTGTAGCTAACACTGTTAATAGCAAGCAGGGGTCAGCAGCGCTACTAAACAGTCTGTACGACTGCCAGGGTGGCTGTGAAAACAGCACCTGCTGGTAGCGCCACTTGACAAAGGCAGCTGGGTCAACAGCCACTGTGGGAATTTATCAACTTTGGGAGGGGTGGTGTATGTGTGAGAGCGAGGGAGTGGGAGAAGGGCGACAGTGCCCACACATGAGGTAGTTACATTGACACAGAAAGAGAGATGATGATGAGGATGATGATGAGGAAGGCAAATCATGTCATTATTACATTAAAAATAGAATGGAAATTAAGAAAGTCTAAAACTGAAGATGAGTTTAGAAATGACTTAACACACGCAGAGATAATGCAGAGTGTGAGGAAGATGAATGCTGAGTAGGATTTTGGTTTTGTGCAAAAAACTGCCTTCCTTCTGTCCTTACATCAGGGGAAGCTGAACATTAACATATCTTAACACTGACGTCCATTCAGGTCTGCACTGTGGATGATCTGCCTCAGATTTGTTCCTGATCTGTTTGATTATTAGGTTTGTCAGTGTGTGTGTGTGTGTGTGTGTGTGTGTGTGTGTGTGTGTGTGTGTGTGTGTGTGTGTGTGTGTGTGTGTGTGTGTGTGTGTGTGTTTAGCTTGTTGGCTCGCAGGGCCGGTTTGATTGACACGAGGTATATGTGAGAAAAGGGCTGTGGAGTGGTGTACATTGTGCGCCCTAACAATGGCTTAATCAAACGGCCCAGTGTGGTCTCTTTTGCTGTTTTGTCATCCGACTCCATTGTTTGGGGGCTTCTTTTGTAGCTTCATTCCTTGTTTTAATTGTGCAAGAAATTTACTGTGTATTGTAGGAGCCAGGGCTATTCAGTGCAACTGGCAAGCAGCTTTGTCAAGGGGAGGACCACAGCAGAGATGTAGGAAGATTTAGGAGGGATAGGAAAATAAAGAAAGGGCTTTTTTCTGCAGCGTGCTGGGAGCTAGCGCAACGCACGCTCACACAGGCTCACAGATGTGCATGTTCGCGTGTACGCACCACCCACACAGTTTATATCTGTACTCACAAAAAGGCACACATACAGATAAATATATCCAGAAACGAGCACCCGCTGTCTCCTTCCCCTGTACGTCCAGTGATTTGTGACTTCCATGGCTAATGCAGTTCATAAAGGAGGTCCCAGGACCCTATTCGAAGTGTCTTTTTAAGGTGCTCACTGTAATTCAATCAGTGCAGCCTGCAGCTGACAAAAACCTGAACGTGTGAAAAGTCTTTCATAATACTGCTTTTCTGTAGAGAGGGGCTGTAACCAATAGAGAGGCAAATTGCATTTTACAGCAGAAATCCGCAGGGGGTGCGGCTCTATGTGTAACAATTGAGCTATTGCTGGGGACCAACTGTAAGGAGCTGATTCTGTCCAACTGCACGGGTGAAGTGCAGCCTGTGCCTTTTGAATTACGATATGATAAACATGTATCTGTGTGACTATGACTTCCATGACGTATTGCATAAACAGAGAGGTTGAAACAAATCCCTGTTTTGTGCTGTTTCATAATATCTTTGTTTGTTAGTAGGTTTCTTTCTTGCATTATTTCTCCAGGCATAAATATAATGATCTGACTGTATAAATAATTACGTTATCAAACGCAGACTCACTGGAAGTGAAAAGTAGCCAAACGTGCCCATAAATACCAGCCTAGAGTATATGTGCAGATTCAAGTTTCATTCAATTTGAAAGCAACTGCTTTGCCTTGTTACTGTATGATTAACGGCAAAATAGGAAGCAACAAGGCATAAAAACTTCAATATGATATTTGTATTTAATCAGAAAATAACATAATAATAATAATATTTATGTGTCCTGTGTTGGTTTAATGTCTTTTTTACATCTAAGTAAAGTACTTTGATTTACGTGGTTGCTGAAGTGTGCTGTACAAATACATGTATCTTGCCTTAGGTACAATATATGTGCATGGATGTTAATGTTTAACATATGGAAACAATATGTGAAGTGAAGAGAAAGGAAACTCTCAGTGAAACTAAGGATTCAGAGCTTTTAACTGCATCTCCCAGTCTTATTATAGAGTCTATATGATTTGAAATATTTCCATCCCTGCTGCTATACTAAAAACAAGCCCGGTCTTGCTCTCTCCCTCACATACACCCTCAGACCAAACACATTCAGCATGTTTCAAAATGCATGGTGGCCTATTTATTATTGGAGGGGTACTCCAACTGACAAACAAATACCTAGAAATGAAGTCATCTGGTCAGGACATGTTTACACAAACACTGCTGAAGGATTTTATGGCTGATGTTCCCCTGTAAGCCTTTGCCGCCCTCCCTAACAGTTCCTCTTTCCTCCCTCCATGTTCCCAAACACCCAGTTGATCAAAACACAACGCTAAATGCTATACTGAACCACAAAACCCCCCAAAACAAAGCTCTTTATGAGATGGTTTGAGGGTCCAGATGTCCTCGCATTATGGTAAATAAAAAAGGGGAGGACCACCAGACTTGATAGCGCGCTGAGGTCAGACACGTTAGCAACCCCATTCACTCCCCTCGTACCCCCTCTACATCCTCCTTGTAACAAGATCATAATAACGAAGCCAGAGTGTATTAGGAGTCAGGGCTCCAACACCACAGGGTCCGCACAGACTAAACAAGTCCACTTGATGGTGGAAAGAATTGTTCTTTGGGAGAAATGCGTCCAGCCACCAGGGCCCCTTTGAAACATCTGTGGTCTAATTAATTGCGCTAATGCCTGGGTGGCACTGTCATCAACCAGGAATAATCAGCCGCGGATATGTTTCTATTGTGATTCTGAGGCATGCAAATTCGTTTCTTCTTCTCTTACATTTTCTGCCTCTCTCAATTCATTTGAACCTAGCCTAAAGATGTGTCATTTGGGACTTTTCTTTGCATTTAGTTCATACAATTGGACCCAGACCTGAGCAGATGGGCCTAATCCCACTGGGTTTTACCCTCTCAACTTCCTGCAAAAGTGCTGATAAGAAGATAGGTAGAAACATCGGAGGGGTTCAGCTTGGAGCTTAATGTGCGATTGGTTTGAATTACAAAGTCTGCTTACGTTTGCAGTAAATGTTCTTTCTGCCAGGGTAATAAATCAGAAACAAATGCGTATACATCTCGACTGTATCATGTGGGATGAACTGATGCCCTTTCTGCATATTTTCAGTGACAAAATGTTTCTCACTTGCAAAAATTGTTTATAGATCCATCACCATCGGAACGGTTTCTAAAACTGCGATGCATATGGTAAGCATTATGACAGTGACACGCACACACATTTGAATGATGAACTTACACTCACACGCATGTCCCCAACACATTCAAGTTGTTTAACATCCATTCATTCAGGATTAGATTGCACAGAAATAGACTGGACTGCACGGCTAAAAACCTACTGTGAGTCGGTGTGTATGTGCTGGATTGCTGCTGAACTCTTTCTACGAGATGAGGAGTAAAAGGTGCTCTATAAATGAACATGTGTGTGTTCCTACGGTTGCTACGTGTGCTAAAATACATTATATAGAGGTCTCTGTGCTTGACAACAGGTGCCTTTGTGTTTTCCCTGCTCTTAGCAGAACGAACTCTGCTGTCAAATGCTCTGAAAGTAACCAGAAGGCAATCGTTTCTAAGGAGAACACGGCCAGCTAAGTCAGTGTTGCTCTTAGCAATACTTTACACTAACATTTTGAAATGCTATGCTTATTCTCCACTTACTGCTCGGCATTTGTTTTGGCCCAGGCAGATAGTTCTATGAAGGGCAGGGGAGTTCTTGTCACAGCGATAAATCATGTGTGTGCAGAGGGGACATGTATAAGTACTTAGGACTTGAGGAGGAACATTTGAAAGAAAGATTGCACTTCAATGCAATTTGATCAACGATAGATCAGTGGTTTCATAAGAGTCAGTTTCATGTCTTTATGAGATACTGTGTGTGGGATCATAACAGTCACATAGTTACCATTAGACGAAAACTGCATTAAAGGATGGCGGGCTAGATGCTGGTAACTCCATTACAGACTTAGACCCAACTGTATACCACCAACATATGATGAAAAAGAAAATATATATTGTGAATGTACCTTTTGGGGTCTATCAGCTTGTAGAGTTTTGCAGTGTGGGACTGCGCCATGGTTTTACTGCTTGCCAGTATGTAGACTTCACCTGCAAAAGAGAAACAATCATTGATATTGGCCATCAACACAGTTGGCATTGCATATTCTTTGCAGAGCATATATCCAAATGATTTACTTTCCGGCCATTCATGCAATACCTGTTCCAAAATAAGGACAAGAGGAGGAAATTAGACAAGAGTGGGGAAGACAAGAAGTAATAAGGAGAGGATGAGGAGAATGAGGGTAGCTACAGCTTCTGCATGGCTGCACTTGCCAAAGGAGTCTAAGAAACAGTTTAATGGGACAATTGGATACTCATGACTGGGAACCAGGCGGGTAATTTAATGAGGAACAAGCCCGCAAGAAAATTCCATAAGGGGACAAATTGTAAACATGTGTCCGTGGGGCCCATACAATGGGACACAAGCCCAACCCCCTTCATGATTCTTGCACCAGTTGCAAATCATGATCAAATACAGGATCTTTTAAATACCTCGTCAAAGAATAACTCCAAGACCTGGCAAGAACTGTGATCAAACATTTCTGATGGCTGTGTGAGTGAGGAATATCATGTGTGAGTGTTAATCAGAAACAGCACAGCTGACAGTTAATAATTCTGAGTCTGGTGGGGGTCCAGCTGGTAAAATGTTCTGTATCATATTAGTCTGCTCACCTCAGCTCACCCTTTCTTATCTTAATGCTGCAGTCCCCCCAGGTAAACAGTAACACATCTCTCTGCCCATGCATAACATCGCCTCGTAGGTGGCCCGATAGGCAGTTTATAAATGGGTCTTTGGAGTATCCTTGCTATCTTATGGAAATTACAATTAATCCAGAAGGAAGTACGCACCATTTAATATCCTGTTGGGAAGGTGCCACAGGGGCAGAGTAAGAGGGATTTTTGTTCTGTAGTTTGGAGATCTAACTCCTAGTTGGCTAGGTGTTGCACATTTTCCAGATTGCAAATCGTGCGTCACGCTTTGTTTGTGCGAAACACTACAAAAATATTTTGAATAACCAAATGGAAAATTCCTCAACATGATGTTAACATTTGCACCATTGATAAATATACAAGAAAATTACACATGTTGTAAAACCTCAAAGTGATTCCATAAAATAAGTTCACACATATCTGACACTCATGTGGAAAACAGAGAAGGGAAGGGAGAAAAGGGAAAGAGAGCAAGGTCGGACATGTGAGAGGCGATAGAGGATGTGTGTGTGTGTGTGTGTGTGTGTGTGTGTGTGTGTGTGTGTGTGTGTGTGTGTGTGTGTGTGTGTGTGTGTGTGTGTGTGTCTTATCATTGTCACTGACCTAGTTCATCCTCTCCAAAACCCAAGATGTGTCCCACCAGCATGGAGCCACAGGAGCCAGCTGGGCCCAGACACAGAGCTTTCTCCTGCCACTGCTCACCGCTGTCTGACAAGGTAGCCTTCTGGAGGATCCGCAGGTTACTGGAACAAACAAAACGTGTAGGTGAATTCCTGCAGTCGTTACTTTGTCCGTTTTTCTCATGTTCACTGTAGTATAATGCTCAGTATGTACTACTCATGACATGCACAATTCGCTGTATGATTACAAAATAAAATGCGATTACATGAAAGCAGTACTGGGCAAATTAGAGTTGAGATTTGGAAACAGGGACAAGTTTGACTAGATGTTACATGGTTCGTTGACCCATGTTGCTCTTCCACCCCATGTCTCACATGGTGTTATTTAGGACCTCTGCTTTTGGTTTCAAAACAAACATCATGCCGGAGCCTTCACTTAGCCACAACAGCATGCCCTCAAATTGTAATGAGGCACCGAATTAACCGACCACACATTGTTTTAAACACAGTGCCAACTCCAGATAGTGTACTTCCCCCTGCTATTTACTTCCTTTGTTTACTCAAGCGTCAGTGTTTGACATCAGCAAACTAGGATAAATTACAAACCAAAGAAAAGTGTGAACAGCACCGAGCAGGATGTTCAATTCTCCATTTACACTGAGTGGGCCGTGCCGCCGTGGTGACAGTAACATAAAACTTGTTTTCCCCCACGTGGATGGAACTTTGTCTTTACTTTGGCAAGTGCCGAAGCAAGGGACAGATTTCAGTGTGAGAAGAGTTATGTTGATCTCAATAGGACTTAAGATGTTTGTCCTATAACTCATTATTCAAGTGTGTACTTGAATGTAATGGTCATGGAAAAGCTATGTTTGTAAAATGGTGCAGTGTGCAGGGAGTCCATCTGGATTTCTCAACATGTCTTTTTCAGTTTTGTACTGTTTCAGCTTTCTTAGTCTTACCCATTTTTGTCTCCAAACACGTAGCTGCCATAAAGTCTTCTCGACTGGCAGCCCCTGTAGATGAAGCCCCCCACAGGTGGAGCTCCTCCACTGGATTGCAGGTCATAGACCGAAGGCTCATTTTCTGGAGAGGGACAAGGAGGAAAGGTCATCAGTGGTTTGAATCTACTTATTTGCTCAAGAAACAATTCAACTGCTGCCTATAATAGCAAGTGCTGTTTTGTTGGTGTTTAAATAAAAAGAATAACCTTAGTTTTGTTAGTTTAGTCAGTTTATTGAACATGTCAGAAACAAAAACATGCAACAATAATATATACTCTTTTTTTTCCCCCTTTCTTTCTCACTCAAATTAATAATTATAACAAAGTACAACAAAATAAAAAATTATTATTATTATTATTCTCAAATAGTCTCTGTCATGTTCAACAGGGGCAAGAAGAAGCTTTAAAAAACTTTTCTGGTCCTACCCCCTCTAGCATATAATTTTTCTTAGAAATAAAATATTAGGTCATCGTCATCAGCGACATGTTTGTCTTTTGTCAGTAGTCTATTTGAGATAAAGATTGTGTGGAAACTCAACAAGATAAGAAGAAACAACAAAGAGTGAATTTTGATTTAAATTGGACAGCAATATACAGTATTTGACTTCTTCCTTGGCAGACATCTTAGACTTAATGTCTTTAGGGCAGAGGATTTAATAATCTTCTATTCAAAGATGGTGAATATGGCGATATAGCATGTTTTCTAGATTACAGCGGTCTTGGAAAAGAGCGGCTGTGGCTCAGTAGATACAGGGCTGGACTTCGAATCAGGGGGTAGCAAGTTCGTGTCCCACTGCAGTCAGCATGTCGTTGTGTCCCTGGGCAAAACACTTCCCCCCAAATGGCTCCTGTGGGGATTGTCCACAGTCGCTTTGGATAAAAGCGTCTAACAAATGACATGTAATGTAAATATGAATGGAGGTTTGCTGCCCCACTGTAATCACTCCCTGAGAGTTTGGCTAAATCAGCCATCCTGCCAAGTTAGAGAGGGAATTGGTCTGTCGCAAAAACCAGCATATTGAATTGTAGTGAGACATTTGGGTTGATTTGGGTTGCCAAAACAACATTGATTGAAGCAAAGATAACTAGCCCAATTTAATTTGGAACAAACAGCTGGGATTTGTTTTATTGTGAGGAGAAGTGTAAGCATTGCGAAGGAACTGCTGTTATTGATTATTTTTCTCAATGTGAGAAGAACTGGGCCCTTCTCAGCTGTGTTTTCAACAATACTCAACCATCATCTAGACAGTTATTGTTGTGGACAGGTTCAAATCTTACTCGTGGACACGATATTACATTCTCCTGGCAAATATACACTCCACAAGGGGGGAATCTTTCGAGATCACATCATTTTTATGTTCAACCTTCGCTGTCTCTGCACTCGACCCGGGGTGTTTTCTGAACTTGCTGCCAAAACACCATGTTCTTACAAAATGAAAGACAGTCGTGAAAACAGATGTCATTTTCAGCGGAATAAACGTGAAGCCAAGAAATTGATATATTCTCATGTCTTTCTGGAGACGTAATGCCATCAAACAAAACACAGACAAATGTTGCAATCAGTTATTTTTATCATGAACTATGTTAACATTGCAAAAATAATGGGCTCACCATAATCTTTGCCCGGAGTTATCTCCAGTATTCTTCCTGCGGATGTGTTCTTGCCACTGGTGTCTGTGCAGAGCATCAGGAGGCTTCCATTGTCCGACTGAAGCCGATCCACTGCACACCTAGGGTTCAGAATATCAGGGGTTAATACAGGAGAAACACCAACCAACTGCACATAGCAAGTTGGCCTAAGAGCAGAGTTTATGAGAAACCTTTCTGAAAATACATTCATGAAAACACAAATTCAAATTCATTGACAGAAAAGAAAGGTGTTCAAAGTCTGATTGAGTCGCACTACCCCAATATTGAAGGAACAGCTGTTTAGTTCTTCAAGTGTTCCACTCACCTGCCTGGGTCATGTAATCCATGAGCAAATATTTCAGGTGGCTGGTTGGTGCTGTTGAAGTACGGGTTGTTCCGCGGTATGGAGTAAGGGGATGTGCAGCAGTCTGTGTCCACATCTACCCTCAGGAGGGACCCTGTGAAATCACTGCATTCAAAAACACAAAGAAAATACACCTTCACGATGGTGGGAGCTACGAAGTGATTCAATCGTGTTACACACACCAACACTTGATCATTGATAGTGTGTTTCTCAGACCTCTGATCTCACCTGAGTCCATCCATCTCCTCCATATCATCCAGGGTGATCATGCCATCTCCGAGGACGATGTGCAGCAGACCATCAGGGCTGAACAGAAGCTGACCTCCAAGGTGCTTCCTGTGCAGCTCGGCCACCTCCATCAGCATGCGCACCGTCCGGGTGTCCACCTGGTTCGGGTTTTTCCTAACAAAAAACATAAATGTCATTTCTGTCAGAGGGTGCAAAAATAATGGTTGCTACACTACAAAGTAACATATATATAATCGAAATACCTACATGTTTAAATACACTCTCATATACATATTTGAATTATTCACTGTATTAGGGTCTTCGTAAGTATTTTTTTGGGGCAGTTGATTGCTTCAAAATAATTACCATGTAATGTTTTGCTATACTTCGGGAGAAATTATTTTATACATAAGTACCCACTCATGTCATTACTTGAATAATTATGTTGGTTGATAAAAATGCTCCCAAGGCATGGATAAGAAATGCTGACGTGCATAATACACTTTACAACATCCAACATTAAATGAGTTTAAATGGTTAGCTGTCTGGAGACATTTAATCTAAAGCATTGTCTAAGTAAGACCAAGACCGTGGGTGGGGATATAACACAATGTTGCACAAGTTCTTATGCAAAGTGGGGATTTGGCTTTACAGTATCAGCAACAAATATTTCATGATGTGTTATTTTGAGTAGTCATTTCTCTATTCGCCCTTCAAATGAAAGACTATACGCTGCAATCACCGTGACTGCATGCCAAGACTATAATGAAGATTACATCATTAAGTTAAACATACAACTGTGATTATGCAAATTAAAATGTAACACTTAAACACGTTCGTGAGAGAAGATTGTTTTCTTAATTACAGGTCATTGTCAAGGGAGTGTGAGGTATCGACACAGCGAAAGGCAAACGTCGCTATCATCACAGGAGTGTTGCAAATAAACGCCCATGTTACGCTGTGAGCTCTTAAAGCTTTCGTATTTACTGTGGTTCCTATGGTTTCTGGCAGAAATGTGTCAAATAAGTGTTGTTGGATAGGAACAGCCTATTATAATACATTCCTTTTAGGGTTTTACAATACTTTTTTTTTTTACAACATCCAATAAGTTTCCATTTCATCCTATTCTTATTTCATTTAAAAAGGTTAACAATTCTACAAATTGTGCTTTTTGAATTTTGAACCATTAGCAGTCAAATGAGAGATGTACTGAAAAGCAATTTGTGGGAATTTACACCAATCGTCATGCATCGCCACAAATTACGACTGACCACGTTGTAAACTGTCCTGTGTTTTTCGGCGGTTAAATTAGTGGGCCAGGCATTATCCATCCCCAATAGTTAATGGCTCAGTTAAACGTATGTAGACTACGAGGCAGCTGAGGATTGGGTTTCCTTTCAGGCAGTGAACGGCCCATATTTAAGGTAGATTTGGCACACACTTCTCCCATTACCTCGAAACGGTGTATTCAACCACACGGAGAATGTGGTCGTGTGGTCCGATGGCCCAGCGCTCCTGGTTGGTGGTGTAGGAGACGTAGAGCTTGCCATTCTTCTTGTAATTGGGGTGGAATGCCAGGCTTAGCAGGCCCCTTTCATCTCCACCCTGCAGTCAGATGAGAAACACAAAAGATCCAGGAGTTAATTATGTCCCTCCTTGGCTTCTGCTCGGGCTGGAATCACCCCCCTCGGTCATCTTCATCATCACCCGGACCACTACATGCAGCCTCTACACACCCCTCACCCCCCACCTTCTTTAATTCTTCACCCTCTCTAATCCCTCTTTTTTATTTATCCATCACATTCCCTTTCACACCCCTGCTATTCTCCCATTCTCTCTTTTCCCACCCTCGCCTGTTTCACTTCACACCTTCACCAACCTCCTTGAATATACCATTACCAACCATTATAAAGCATTTGACTCTGGGTAGAGCTGCGCCTCTTCTACAACCCCCCCCGCCTTTACGCAGTCTTCTCTGCAGCCTGGTTATGTGCGCTTGTCCACAGGGTCGTGGGGCCCCTGTGACGCTCGGGCCCTCCCGGTGGCCTCCATTGTGCAGTGATTTGTGTGTGTAATCTTTGGGGGATATCCGTGAATGCTACGCTGAGTGGCTGAAAGAATTTATTAGCTCACTCACAGTTCATAGAGAGCACAAAAGTGCAGAGTGCTTCAATCCGTGCTTTTTGCTCCCCGTCCCCCTCGCTCTTTACTGGTTTACACAAAATCCATGCAAAATGCAAGGCTTGGAGGGGGAGGTGGTGGGGGGGCAGAGAGCTGCCAACTCCCACTGTCTTGGCAACATGTTTAGAAAACATCTAAATTGCTTGTGTAATATGTAAACCTTTGTCTCACCCCGGAGGCAGCTAGATCAGTTGTCACTACCCTGGTGGTCCTCCCATCATAGCTGTAATAATCAGCTTCAGCAATTCATTCCCTAGGCAAGACAGGCCAGCTCGGCCCTTTTTCTATGTTTTACTCTCCCTCACTATTTCTTCTTGTCCAAAGAATGAACAGAATGCTAGACTTAGGTGTGAAGAATGTTTATAAAGTGCTCTCTGTGTGATTGTATCCCTCTAAAACAGCTTGATTCTTTTTTTTCCACTGAGGAAAGCAAAAGTGATGCATTACGCAGAGAAGTTATCTCACTCATGGCAAACAAACAAGTATCATTTACTAACACAGCTGTCTCATTCTCAAGGTATTCCCTCAAAATAGTAGAAGGAAGAAAGGAATTCAGGAAATATATATACATCAGATTTGAACATTAGTGGCAGGCCGTTGATAGGTGTAGTCTAAGTCACAGGCCAAGGAAAACTAATAATAAATCGGTGTTCAAATCTCATAGTTCTGTTTGTATTGCATTAGACTCGCAGTGACACACGCAAATGCGAAAGGGATGATTCTTCGCAAAGGAATGAACTTGAAGTACCAATGAGCCACAACAGAGACCCTAATAATGAGCCACACGAGTTCTATCAATCTGAATATAAAGTGAAAGCTTGTGAAAGTGGACGAATAAATCTCCACCCCAAAAAGCGGTTCCTCCAAAGCGAGTTTATGAGAAAAACTAAATGTCAGATCATTGAACTCAAATAAAAAACGAGTTATGTGGGAGCCGATACAACACACGATACAGCTGGATATTAGTCAGAGCAGAGCAGAATGCACTTTGCCAACGAATGGCAAAAGGTTTCATCTTGGAAAAAGAGATTCCCAACTTCACCTTAAAATGCTGGATCCATATGTTGGATTTGGGGATGCAGTGACCCTCATCCCTAAAATAAACTCACCATAGGGGGAGTGGGTCAAAGACCACAACTCCAAAGAGGCCTAGATCCGGAGCCAAAGAGGGACCACCAAGATACACCGTGGTTAAATGGGCTGAAATATAAGGTCTCCTGCTAATGACTAGCTCCTTCAGCAGCAGGCGAACAGCAGGGCTCGCAATGGAGCCATGATAAACAAACAGTGCATCAGAAAGGCTTTTACTGCAGAGGAGATACCTTGATTAAAAGAAGACGAAGTGCCAACCTGTTGCTGCTGAGCATTGATCATCCTGCCAGAGCTGCGGTAGGTAAGATATTATTGGCACGACACAAAAAATAATATACTGTACAAACAAGCTCATTTAGAAAAACGGCAGGTCTCACATATCGTCGGCTTTAAAAGTTAATTTAGGGGAATTCAGCTTCAACATTGTTGCTTTAAAAGTTAGATTTAGGAGTGTTTCTTTTGCCTTGTCTCATGGTACATTTACAGCAGTTTAAAATATACTGTGTTGTGCTGTACTTTTCACCTTCAGCACATAAGATGACAGCATAAAATATAGAGGTAGCTTCCACAGTCTTTTTTAAATTGCAAACACTCACATTAATAATAATTTACTTTTGCCTGCCATCTCCAAACCTCAAACTTTACAAATGACTCTGCTGTGTCAACTCAAAGCACATTCCATACTCCATTTTTCCCTTGAACATCTTTGAGTTTTTTTTTTTTACGACTGCCATCATTCTTCCACAGCCAGGCAGGGGGTTCTGATTGAATTTCTCATGAGGTATTATCTCTTCATTTTTCACAAACACCTGCCTCTGCATTCCTCTTTTCCCTCCAATTCTGTTCTCTGGGGCTCCGGCTTTGGCCCTGTCAAAGTGTTGGCGTCGCTCCACAGAAAGCTGGGAAAGTGAGGTGCAGACTCGGTTGTTATCTCACATCTCACGGCGCATTACATGGAATGCTTGTCCTGTCTGAGCGGTGGAGGCAGCGACACACACACACACACACACACACACACACACACACACACACACACACACACACACACACACACACACACACACACACACACACACACACACACACACACACACACACACACACACACACACACACACACACACACACACACACACACACACACACACACACACACACACACACACACACACACACACACACACACACACACACACACACACACACACACACACACACACACACACACACACACACACACAACGCTACAATTTTCAATTCTGCGTGCTGCAGCTGTCTTTGAGTCCCAGTGACGCGCGTGTTGGCTCATGTATTGTTACCCTGGACCTTTTGATCCTTCCTCATTGGCTCGTGGGCAAACCGCCACTAAAAGACATTCCACATGGCTTGATTGGAGCAAAACAATGTCTACGCCCTTCACTCAAAGACTACCTGAAGCTTTTGCACTCACAACTCCCTCCCTCCCTCACACACACAATACACACACTTCCCGCGTAGTATTCTCTGCTTTTCCCTTGTACAATGAGACTCAAATCTCCACTGAAACTCCTCCACCGGTTGATACATAAATCCTGTGACGATTTCACAGCAATCTCATGCATCTCCTACCAACAAAGAATAAGATATAATCTATCTTCTGAACCATGAAATTCATTGAATGGACTTTTTCTGGCCTTACGCTGAGGATCATTGTGAGATCAGTTTGAGTTATGGCGAAGATGAGGCCACTATTTTTAGTCGTCCGTATTCAGCCCTGATGGCCGTTGAGAATGTAGAGCAGCTGTCAGCGGAGCAGGGACAGAAAGAATAACATGCTGTGACTTATTTGTTTAAGCAGCGAAATATTTTAATGCGGGCCCCCTCGCCCCTGTTACACGGGCTAATGTCAGTGGACTGTCAGCTTTGGGTGGCTATGCTCAGATGTCTGCATTTATAAAACTCACTGTCACTACCGCACGCGCTACTCTCGAGCGCCTTTTTTCTTGTACAGAGCAAGATGCTGTTAGTCTGAGAATTGCTGTAATTAGTAGAGAATTGTACTGTACAAAGAATCACCTGAAGTTATATTTTGTAATATATCTTCTGTTGAATTTGTTGTAGAAAAACAGACAGCTTCCAAGCTGAAGCAACACAATCTTTTGTAATTGGTTTCTATTGTTTTTTTATGACAGGATGTTGCAGTCAGTATATGGCAAAAACAGATTGGTGTTTGGTATAATGCAAAAGTTAAAAACAATTAGAACAGGAGTTCAGGGGATTTTACTACCATGTCAAAAACATGTATTTCAACGAAAACCAATAGGCAGCTTAAAGTGTATTCCCTCTCCTTCTTTAATAAAAAGTATTTGCATTGGTATTGGACTAGAACATCCAGTGATAGTCAGCACATTGGTAAAAATAATCTAACTGGTCTACATGCACTCATTCTGAACCACATCCTGTAGCAGGGCCCTGTCCAATCAGGGGGATTGTCTAACATTCACCATCATGTTAGAGGTGTGTGAATGTGAGCTAGTTGTGGAGAGACCACTGCGATGATGACATGGATAGTGTGTGTGTGTGAATGTGTGGTGGGTGGGTGGGTGAATGGGGGGGGGGGGGGGGGGGGGGGGCTTGAGTATAGAGATTGGATTTCAGGAGAAGAACACCCACAGCGCAGCTAGGAGCCCACACCACCACAGCACAGCATTGTTTCTGTGCAGTTCAGCTTAATTGGCACCGGGGGGATCCGTGGAAGGAGGGGGATAGAGGAGCAGAAGGAAACACAGAACATTACAATCAAAGCATGTGCATGGAGCTGATGATAAACCCGTTATCTGCCCTGTCTCCCGGGGGCCTGGGTTCCTCTCTCTGTATAAAGGCAGCTCCATCCTGTTGATGCTGCCAGTAAACACCTTAGCCCTCCTTTGGTTCTGTTCACCCCGTGTGGCTGGGAGCCCAATCCGCCAGCCAACATCACAGAATAGGACTCCTGAGGCCTGCGGGGGATCGAGCCACGTCTAATTGTCATAATGATCACTTTATCCACAACCAGTTTGGATTGAATGGTGATAAGGGAGCACAGCAGAGCAGCGAGAGCATACCGCAGGGGGCAGTTGCATATTCAATCGCTGTGCTCCGTTTGACTCCTTGTAAGCAAAGGGTCTTGTCAGTGGACGAGCAGGAGGTAGCGTGATAGATAAACTTCCTGTCTGGGAGTGTGCCCCACATCTCGTGTAATCACAACAAATTCCAAACAATTCTCAAATTCAAAATCCGAGATGCACTAAGGATTACTGGTTACAAATAGTATGACATTGCCCTCATGAGTGCAGTGTCTTTGCGATTGAGATATAGAAATCTTAAAACTACAGGTTATGTTGTATTGTAAAAATGTAAGTTCAAGTCTCGCCACATTTCCGATGTTGGAAGGAAGACAATCAGAGATCTAGCATCACAGCACAGTCCACAATCGGTTGCATATATATATTCTTTATGAAACAACTGTCGTAACAATTCCTAAAATGCTGCAACAGACTCTAAAGTCCTTAATGACATAAGATACCTCATGTGCACCTTCTTTTTTTTTTTAACAGCTCTGCCTATGTTTATTTTTCTCAGAGTTGGCGCAAAGCCAAACAGAAGTTGAGCCCTTTTTATATGCGCCCCTCAACACCCCTATCATGTCCCCTCTTCTTGCAGGTGCATTTTCATGATGGTAGGGGGTAAAGCACACAATATACAGTAAATGCTAAATAGATGCTTATTGCTGTCAAAAAACAACAGATATATCAGTCTTTTCAATCAAATCAAAAGGATATCAGATAGTTGATAAACATTGTTTTCAAATAATAAAAAAGTGTAGACAATTTGATCCAGTCACTACGAGAGGTAAATAGTTAAGACACGATGTTAAGTATTAGGTAACCATGTGGGATGTAAGAACCTTTATAGGAACAACATGGGAGAGATTAAGAAAGCCATTAACCCATCTTGTGCGAATTAGCAGAAAATTAGCAGTGAGCACAATGTGTGCTGTATGTACAGTTAATTAGCAGATAATAGCGTAATGATTAGCCACGGTCACATTTGATGAATGACTGCTTTGCTTGTTTGGTGTAATTATATAATTGAATACTAATAGTGAACAGGCAGCACTTTTAAGGGATTTGTCTTGGCTGGAGATGTTCCTCACACGTAGGTGCACAAAGTTGTGTTGCAAAGGACTGTGTTAAAGCTCTAGCAAATGAATCTAGCAATGTAGCAAACAATACTTCATGCAACTTCATTCAAATCCCTTAACATCTGTGTTCAAAATCATATCCATTATATCATATAACATCTGGATTCCCACCAACACTGTCAACACTATAAAGTCAGATTCGTTCCTACCTTCAGGCCGTTCTGCACCAGCTTGTGTATGTCCAGGAAGGGCTCCTTGATTAGCTCCAGGTCATGGTTGAGAATCCTGACAATTCCCTCCCTCTCTAGGACAAAGAGCCGCTGGGATCCATCACCACAGTGCACCAGGGCCACCGGCTGCCTCAGACCACTCAACACCTCCTGGGCACAGTAGCAGTTGTGTTTGTGTTTCCTGGGTAACAAGAGGAGACAAAAGGTCAGAGACTGATGGTGAGAGGGAATAATCCAGTTATAAGGTAGAAGGGGCATTTTGAAATGTAAAGGAAGAATGAAATAATCAACAGTAACACATAACTACAGTTGAAACATACATCGTTTTTCAGACATTAACAATGATCATCTTAATGGAATAACTTACAATGACAAAAACACACCTTCTTTGTTTTTAAGGTGGGATATCAAGTTTGATCATTTTGCATCTGAACTCATTGTCTAAATTCCCCTAATGTAAGCCCGTAACTAACATGAGAGTGTCCTTCTCATTTACCTGAGAAGACCCCAAGAACATAAGGCACAGAAGCCCAAAATAAGCCTCTGACTCTTTAACTTGTGGAAGTTATTTGACTGAATGTTAGTTGCTGCAATTCAGGTGCACATGCTGCTTGGCCCTCTTGCCTCAGGGGGAACAGAGATGAAAGGCATCCCCCATGGACAAAAGGCCAAAGCCCTCTGTGATGTACAGACCTTTGCAGTGAGGGAGGCAACCAGAATGACGCAGGATAAGCATTTTCATTATGTGAGCAAAGCTGAGCAAATGCAGTCTGGACAAACTTTAGGATTAGAGAGGAGATGGCCTAGCATTTCTGTCTGAGAGTATAGACGATGTCCAAATAGAGCAGTGAACCCAGAATATGTGACTATGAAAACAATCAAATGCTGACTGTATGTCATGAATCTAAACTCATAAGTATTAATGAAGCCTAAACGTTCACTTGGCTGAAACACATTCAAGTACTAGCCAAAGCTCGTTGAAAATAACGATCACTACATCTTATATATGGTGTAACTCAACCCTCGGATGGAAAAAAAAGCATAGTAAAAGTCAGGCTACAAACCTGCTGATATCTTCTATTTTCTCATCTCCCAAGTAGTTGGAATCTTGCCCTTGCGGTTGCTTTCGTTGAAAATCTGGAAAGCACAGACTTGCATCTCTCCTCCCATAGTATTGGCAGAACTCGTCCACATCGGCCTGGAACAGTTCTAGCAAACACAACAGAATACAGACACAGACAGAGGGGGTTACTCTTACTGTAGATGCAGGGTAACTAGGTAGACAGCTTAATCAAATAAATAGTTGTTATGGTACTTTGGATTTTACTTTCCACATGTAAGTTGTGTACAAAGCGGTACTATCACGGTGTGCATAGAATGCTCAGTGCGAGAGAGGACAATGTAGTAAAATAGAGACTGAGAGAAAGGACTTGATGGTGTTGTTGGGGAGGGATGGAGATATGTTTGATGAGCCAAACCAAATCTTGGCTTGACTGGGCTGAAATGAACAAGTGAAAAGAAACTGAGCCAAACCAAAAGGATCACAGATAAGACCCATCTCTACTGTTAAGTATGCCTCCTCAGAGAGAAACATGATTGCATTCTCAATTACAGTTAAACTGTCTTTATTTTGATGTATGAAATTATACTTTTGCACTTGTCCTTGTGGATTCATACCAGGAAGTAAAAGGGTTTGCCTTTTTTTTGCACTTTCATTATACATTCTTGATGATGACACGTTCAAATCCTCAGCAACAATCCAGTTTAGTATTTTGTCTGATTTGTACAAACATCGCATTGTAACAACTTGTGCGCTGTATGAATGCTTTCAGTTTTGTATCTCTCTCTTTAGGCATCTCAAGGAAGCAGGTTCAGAGTGATTTTCATCTGCAGCTTCTAATCTAAGTGACAAAGCCCTGACCTTTCAAGGAGTACAATCCAATTCCCTTTACCCAGCAGGTGAAGGCTCTGCTCACACAGCCCAAACACAACCAAAACAAACCCAATCTAACTGCCTCCATATTTACTTGAAGAGATCACAGAATATGATATTTCAGCTGTCATAACAGTTCACATTATGAGGCTAGCTGAAGGATATTTCATTTGGTAAATTCTTGGTACACACACACACGTTAAGGGGCACACCATGTCAAAGCTATTACTGTCACCTGTCAGCGTGACAAAAAGTCACATTAGTGTAGTGGTTTCCATAGTAACAGTGGATGATAGTTTACCCTATGTAACATTGTTATTTCAATAAATTGGAGGAAAACACTTTTTAATAATCCTACATTTCTCAGGCATCCCTAAATGTGATATTTATGTGATGTCTAAAAACATTGATTTGACGTACTAATTGTATTCAAGTAATTAAGCATGTGATTCACATCATTCCTCATTTCCCTTTGGACTGCTTGTTTACCTAAAATGTTTTAGTGCCAGAGCAAAAAATGACCTGTGTAAACACAGCAGTCACACGCAGCTACGCCTCCATCCTGTGCAGTCACAACACTTTTCCCGGCAAAAAGCTAAGTGTGCAGTG
Source organism: Notothenia rossii (assembly GCF_949606895.1). Classification (NCBI taxonomy): domain Eukaryota; kingdom Metazoa; phylum Chordata; class Actinopteri; order Perciformes; family Nototheniidae; genus Notothenia; species Notothenia rossii. The sequence goes on along the minus strand of NC_136912.1, from coordinate 13,327,295 downwards.
GGTCTCAGAGGCCCTTTGCGACCTAAAAACAATCTTGCCAATATTGTTTCCTTTAGCCAATCCCTCTGAGGAAAGAAGGAGAGCAAATACACCAGTGATAAAAACACAAACAGGACTCTCCCTGTCCCTCCTTTCATCTGCCTCTCCTGCCACACCGACCGCAAGCGCTGACCGCACCAAATACTGGAGGTGATAGGATATCCCCTGAAACATCTAAACACAACATGGAGATCAAACACACACAGACAGAGCGCTGGCCATACCACCCACTCACTCACTTTGTGTCTGCAGTTATCTTAACCATGCTGGTTAGGGACCTCGGGTGCAGGGTGGGGGGCTCAGTGAAGAGGGGGAGGAAGATATGGGAGAAGAGGAATACGAGGAAGGTAGGAGGCCTCCGGGCAGAAGTGAGAGTGAAGGCAGTAAATGTCTTTATGAAGAAATGGGGGCTAAGTACATGGCCTAATCAAGGGCTGCTAGAAAGTTTCATGGGAGCAGGACGACAGTTATGGATGCAGTAAAGGCTACTGTTTCATTTTAATACCTTAGGCCAGACATTTTGAATTAGCTAAAGTGAAAGACATATTTTCTGTTCAGGTTTTTGGTAATATATACTGTTGCTGCCTTGCATGGTAAGATCAAGAGCTTGAATCAAAACACATCCATATTAAATATTTAAAATGTATTAAATATTTAAAACACAATTATTAACATTTTTGCAATCAGATAACTATGTTTTCAAGCTTGTTGTGTTTAGTAAGATATGCATTTTTAATGTTTATTATATTTATTTGTGTTTCAGCTTTATTGTACTGTGTAAAAGTCAAAAAACAAAACAAGTGAAAGATAAAAAAGGAAGACCATGCAAAACAAAAAAGACAGGAAAGAGCGAGAGAGAAAGAGCGAGAAAGAGAGAGAACTCGGTCCATATTCCCGGCTCCACAGCGCTAAAGTTATACTTCCATCTGGTTATCTTCCAAGGCAACCTGGGTGGCCTACCCAAAGTACTTGACATCTTGATGCACTTCAGCAGTTTTACATACACACAACCTTTGTAGAAAAATAAATGTGTCATTCGTCACCACATATGCTGATCTGTGGAGGGCTGAAGGGGGGGGGGTGAGCGGGGAGGAGCATGACGGTGAACACGGGGAGGGGGGATTCTTCTCCAGATTCCTCTCTGGAGCTTTTTTGGTTTGACTCTCTGAGCCCATATGTCTGTCAGCTCAGAAGCATGTAATGTAACTCCAGACAAGTCTCCTTCTTCCTCTTCTTCTTCCCTCTTTCTACGCACTTTGGAGTTCCACTCGCCGACCTTAAGTGTAGTTCAAGTGCTGTGCAAGATATGCGAGCAGGCCATTAGACGCAGACGAGGATGGACTCACATGGAATGTATGCGTTTGATATTTGACTTGAGCTGTAGCATGTGGGTGGGTTGCAGACAAGTGTGTTTGAAACTGTTCTCTGTTTGCAAATCTGAGTAGATCTAATCAGTTTGTGGCGTCAGAGATTGGAAGAAGACTTGGCTGGAGGAGATCAGAAAGTGTTTGATCATGTTTGGTATGCCATGAAAGCACAGGTACCTGTGATCTTGCATCCCTTCAAAGGAAATGTGGAGGACCAAAAGCTTTCAAAGGGCAGAGGGGCTCCTATCATTTAGCAGAACCACATCCACAAGAGAACTGTAGCATCAATGAGTTTTACCCCCTGTTCTAGGAATTCTGCCATCTCATAGTAGAGCTGAGGGTCAGAGATAATGGGGGCAAGCAGAGCAACACTTCAACTTTCTTTAGTTTCATGTGAATGTACAACTTTAACGAAAACATGGTGGTGGCAGAGCATGAGCCACAAGTTTTTAAGTGACAATTTGATGTCTGAAGAAGTCATGTCTAGACCACAGCCAGGGTGCTGATGCATCCCGAATACAGGACCATCCCCAGCACTTAAGTCCAGTGAGCAGTATCCAGGATGCCTTGCGTGCATGTTTTCACACCCACCTTTGCAAATCTAATATTTTCCATTCACGTGTCAGGAAATGCTTCAAATGTGTGTATTGTTACTACTCTCAAGGTCTTTTAAAAAAGCCAATGTTTGCAAGTGTACGCTGATTAAAACAAACGTGCATGATCTGAACAAACATAACGGAGACAAGAGAACAAAACTTTCTGCACCTGGTTCCATAAATACAGCTACACTGAATACCGTGTCATAACAAAAGCTAAAATATCGCTAGTGCTACATCAGACTGCAGACTAATCAGAACACTGGTGTCTATGTAGGCAGTGTGTGGCGGGTCGTTTTACCGATGCATTAAAGTGCAACTCTTAAAGCAAGCGAGACAGCAAACGGTGAGACAAGCTCAGCAACAAATGGAGGTGAGGTCAGATGAGGTAAGAGCTGGATAAATAAATATTCACAGACCAGACTACTGACGCACCACTTCTTGCACAAGTCCAAAAATCTGCCAGTTGTACATGTGCAGGCTGCGTCTCAATGAGGAACGAGGCCTCTACTGGGAATTTTAATTTATCTAAATCAGAGGTGTCAGTTTCATCTCAAATGTATGAGACAGGAATCATCACGTATGCCTACTTTATGTATGTGTATATGTTTGCTCGTGTCATCACCAGGTAACCGAGCAGGGGGTATAATTGAATTCACATTCATGGTCATCAGTATCTGTATAATTTACCTGGTATGTGCCCCCTGCAGGTGTAGTAGAACTCTCGGCAGAAGTCCTGGCAGAGGCGCGGCAGGTCTGGCTCCCTGTGTGGCATCTTATCCATGTCCAAGGAGTGGAACAACACCTGGGCATTGGGGGAGCAGCGAGCACACTTGATCTCCTCCAGGAGAAGTCCACACTCGGTGTTGTTGGTGGAGAAAATCTGGAGACCACACGCAAAAAGGGAGCAATGCTTGATTAAAATGGTGGGCTTACGTTATATTTATTTATTGCATTTTCAAACCTCTGTATCATAAATCCCTAATAACTTAAACACTATTCGAGATTTTTAAAGAATATCATTTCATAATAATCCAAATGATTCTAGTAAGTCCAAAATACTTTAAAAAAAATGCAAATGTCATCTAACTTTTTCCATATGTAGTCTTTATTTCAGTCCGTGGAATGTGTACAATTAAAGATTGAATGTTTGGATGTTCCTTTATTAAAACACAGAGATGCCTAAACATTTCCAGCACTTTTTCCATCCCTCACCATTCAGTCCTAAATAAGCCAACATCATCCCAGTTATCACATAAAGTCAATTATTTCTACTCAACCCTACAACACATTGTAAATAACTGTATGTTGACAACCTCTCTCTCCCATATTACTACAAAGTCAGATAAACTTGCTAGCAACAAGTAAAGTGCCACAAGAAGTAATAATCCATTACTCCACATTCTATATCATTTGTAGAACATCAATATTAATACGATTTCTGTTTATGTTCTACATGATCTGCAGATTTGACAATCGCTGAGGGTTGCTAGTTTTCATTGCAACTTTCTTTTTTTGAAGCATCATCTGATGAATTAGCAAGGAAACAGGCGGTCACTTGCATAGTGTGAAAGTCTGCAGTGTCTCTACTGCGATCTGCATGAAGCTTCACACCATTCACAGTGCAAAAAACGCTCCAACTTTTCACTGGAAGTGGTGGTATGGTCTATTTCCACTGAAACATTTTCTGAGAGTTTCTGCAATCTTATTGAGTCAAACTGAATTATAACAAAGCCTCGCAATTGGAGATTTTAAATCTTTAGCACACTTCTATCCTCTCCTAACAACATTTTCTGTGATATCCAATGCTCTATCCTTTGATTCCAATTTGTTAAACATTGAGGTTGGAACACCCTGTCTGTTTGGAGGAATAAACAAAGAAATCATCTCATTCACTGCCTACTTACCCAAGTTCATAAACAGTTAAAGTCAAATTACAATTCCCATGTCTGACAGATCCCAGTGCACAAATGAACCCAAATAAGAGCCTCAAAGCCTGACTTGGGATCATTCCGCAAAAATACACAAAGAGTTAATCCAAAAGAAATTAGCAGGATTATTTACATAACAAATTAGCTGTAATAAAACACAATGTAATCTGTTTTAGGTCAAGAGCAGCACTGCTTGGGCAGCCAGGCAGCCAGGCAGGCTGGTAGTGCTTTGCTCTGTGTGAGGTCCATGTGTAAACACCAATTTAGAGATAGACAGGCACATCATTCCCACTCTGGTATCAACAAATTAGCAGTCTGTCGAAGTCAATTAGACCAGCGGACCCAAGGCCAACATATGGATGCCTTACACTTCGCTCTGACTGCAGAACAAACTGCACCTGGGGAAAAGATTTTCAGTTTAGAAGATATTCAGAGCCGTGTTTACACAACAGGTGGCAGAACATCTGGCAAAACCTTGAGGGTCTACCTGAAAAATGTACTAACATACACAGAGAATCTCTCATCACAACAGGCAGTATAACGGACAAATTGAAGGGGGAAATGAAAGTCTGGCCTGTTTAAGGTTTCAGAGTCAGACATAGTCAGATCTGAATCCCACTTCTTCTGTCCTACATTTTATCTAATTGTTGACCTTTCCTCAAAAAAGGGAGCTCCAGGCTGGCTGTGACCCTGGTCACCCTGGTGTGCTCCTTTGTATCTGGGCCCTACAAATTCATACCATGCGTTGTCGTAGGCATGCCTGCCCTCCTGCTCTAAATTGCCCATTGATTCTGTGTGCCATGGGCTGGCACGAGGTCCATGGAGAGTAGCATTTGTGTGCTCTCAGCCATGCCCTGTGTCCATATGTTGCTGGGATGGGCTCCAATGTTGCCATCATCCAAACCAGAACAAGTGGACCTTTGTTTGTTGTCTTATGCTGAATCTCAGTGAGTATGTTCTTCAAAAGCAGGGAGAAAATGAGGCTCAACTGTTGCACTTTTGCTGAGGACACAAAAAAGCAGGTCAATTAACATAACCATAATCAAACTCAAATGGAACAATATAAGCGTAAGAAAAGAACATTTCCAATAACATATTCCCAGGCTCTTTCAGATGTTTACATTTTCTAAAGTTGGCATCAAACCAAGCTTCATGTGGGAGAACAGCTGTTACAGGATTACTTCTTTCTAGGATAGCATCTGCATAATGGCTTTTGCCAATGAAATTGCCGGAACAAACATATTAATATACAATGCCACACTTGGGGGAAATCTCGCTTTTCTTTTTAATGCAATAAATCAGTGATTCTCTGCAAACCTCATATGGTCAGAGAAACTGAGAGAGAGGGAGAGCACTGATGTAGAAAGCGCTAAGCTTTAACAAAACACTTGTCCTCAGGGAATAGGTGTAAGTTGGTTGGCAGGGGGATATAGTGAAGGACACACACACCCTCCCAATGGCATTAACACTTGGACAGGGCTGATGACTGGGGGAGAGTGATGTTTTCCAGCTTCTCCCATTAGTGAAACTAACAAACACAATGGTGTTGTTGTTATTCTTTTGCCATAATCAGAAAGGGCTCCGTGTGTGGGCAGTGTAATGGGGAGGAGGAGAAGTCGAGTTCGTCCTATTCAGTTCCCCCCCCTCCTCTTATTTGCATGACTTGAGCAAATTAAATGATGCAATATGGCTTTTTGTCGCAACACAAAGTAAGATACCACCCAGCCACTGAATCATTCGAGGAGTGGTTTACATGAGAATGGCCCGGTAAGGACCCAACGGAATCCGATACAAGTTTGGCACATACAGTCCTGCCTTTCACTCCACGGAAACTGAGCATATAGTTAAAAGCCTTCGTTACATGACATTTGTTACACTTCTTGTATCACTTCGGTCGACGCGAAAGAGTTTAACGTAAATGAGCGGTGAGTGTTGTGGGACTTTTCCCTTAACGTTAAATATGTTAAACAAACACATTCTTGCACCGGAAAAAACGCTGAGAACAAGCTGTCAAACACACGACAAGAAGCAGAGTGGGTTATCACCTCTCAGCTGCGCAGAAAAAGGTCGACGGCTAATACAAAGTTACAACCGGGTTCCTACCTTTTGGGGCAAACAGTTTCAACAGTTTAGCTAGCTCCCCTTTCTCCTGACAGTTAACTGTGGCGTGAAGTAACGTAAATCGGCGAGTGATTACCATGGTAACGCCGAAGCGCATTGGACAGCTGAATTAAGGTGCGTTCCATTTGTTGATGTGTAAGCGTGACAACAAACCAAATGAAAATCATCAAAACCTCGAAATATGTTTATCTTCAGATGAGGTGAGCAAGAGGAGCAGGTACACTTTTTACAGAAAACATAGACGGACACTATACGAGCACTTTAAGTTAATTTGAAGAGATATTATTAGACGATTTAAAAGGTGTTATGGCGATACAAAGAGACTAAAAACATAAGCTTCAACTATTAAGGCGAACTTATTGGTAACATTTAAAAGGAAGGAAGCCTATTTTAAGTTGGGCAATTGGGTAACATACAACACACATACGGTATATCCCTTTAGGAATGTTAAAATAAGACTGTTACATCTGAGAGGCAGCATAGCCCAGGGCAAATTCCCCTGACCATCCCCATATTCAGCTGTCGGTAACAAGAGGCAGAATGACAATACACAAGGGCTGTAAATGCATCTCCTGAGGCGTTTAAGCCGTAAAAGCCCAGTGTCTCAATTTAAAGGAAATGCATGCGTAGTGGATGGATATAATAACCTACCCTGGCATCCCTGCGGTGCAGGATCTGATATGCGGCTCTCCTGGTGGGACAGCAGGACACACGGGGGTATAACCTGTGGCAAACTTCTCCGCTGCTGCTGCCGTCAAGCAACACTTTTCGCTCCCTTTTCTTCAGCCGCTTGGGCAAGCTCCCGTCGTAACATCTTCTCCTCCTGGGGCTAATTTCTCCCCTTTCGCCGAATTTTGCGTCTCCACATTCCCACACGTTGACCGCGATGGCCAGGACCAGGACAAATTGCAAATGCTTCATAGTTTTAAAAAATCATAAAATGAATACAAAAAATATATAAAAAATAAAACAAAAACCAGCTCCCCCCCCCCTTTGAAATAAAAGAGTGGTATTAACCTGCAATGTGAGTATTTTTTTAGTTTTGGGCTATATTTCTGAAAGCAGTAGATTCCTATTACAAGACAATTTCGAAATATGCTGTTTGTCAGAGCAGGTGCCTGAATTTGACCCACTGCTATAAAAAAAATGTTTATCAATAAATGATGGTTGCCTCTGCTTATACAGTACAACTAAGACATTAAGAAATAAAAATAAAAACAAAACAATAACACAATTTATCCTGATGATCACAAAAAGTCAAACCCCAGAAAAACACCGTAAACTGCAAAAGAGCCGTGACGTTCCTTTAGACGTAATTCCTTTTAAGCACAGCAAGGCGGATTGTGCATGCACGGGGTCAAAAAAACACAGAAGACATAAAAGTTGTCTCTCACTAAAGTCCTCAGACCGCTCACATGTTTTCCCGTGCTCTTTCCTCCTTCTTTTTAACCAGCGCGCGAGAAGAGGAGCGAGCGCGGTGACGTATGACTTCGCGGGGGCGCGCATGTGGCCACAGAGTCGCGTCCACGTCGAGGTAAACAGTTACCTGGTGGAGCAGAGGACGGTGAGTGGAGGCAGTGGGAGGCGCACTGTGGGCTCAATCCACTGAAAAGTGCAGAGAATTATTACGCAAGTCTTTAAACATTTTAAATAGATCATGTTAATCTAATAATAAAATAATATAACCACTTGTGTTTTGATTGGTAGGCTACTGGCAATGTTTGAGGGGAAAATGAGGGTGCCTTTGCTATGATAGATAGATAGATAGATAGATAGACAGAAAGATGATGAAATTGTATTTGATATGGGTATATTCTGTATTCTGCATGTTGACTCCATAGTCCAAAAAATATCTAACATGTGTATGCATCAGTTAAAAATAATGCAATAAAAACTTTACAGGTTATGTTATTTACAATATAACTACTGCAGAAATGTGCAGGAATTTGACTACATCTTTCACTGCTATCCATATGGAGTTGGTTTATTGCCATGAGTCGAGTCTTTTAAATATTTGAAAATAATCCATTGTTGTTGTTCTTTTTTCGTCTCAAATAACTGAGATTATGAGAAAGGCATTAAGATTTGTGCAAGGTGTTGACATTTTGAAAATTGAGAACGCTATGGTTCATCACAAACTGTATCATGGATGTGAGACTTTGTTTGTTAAATAGGTTACATCTGGTGGCCACAGAATGAAGAATTACATGTGTTAGGCAGTGGAAAATAAGCTACAATGTGAAAGAATCGCTATGCCCTGATGCACAGCCATTTTTGAGTCTCGCAGTTGCACATTCTTTGAGGCATCTTCATTTTCCTCCTGATTATACCAGACCAAATGTGAGACAAATCCTCTTTTATTTCCCTCTTTGGAAAAGTCACACGATAGTGACCCGAAAGGGTATGTCCCACCATGGCAATTACTGGAGAAACAACAGCCCCCCCTCCTTCCCTTTTGTTGGATACACCGGGAATCTGAAATCAGTTACATTAGCGGCACCTGTTCTTACTTGGGGGTCTCCGGCACCAGAGCCCCAGCTCAGCTTATCTACAGGAATCTGGAGCGGGAGGAATCCAGGAGGGGTTGGTTTGATTGTGGGCAATTATGGAAATGACTGTGTGTGCTATGAAGCCTTAGCAGACCCTGCCAGATCTGACCCCCCACTCTCTACATTCTTTACACTACCCAATTGGAGACATTTCAGGACCAAGTATAGCCAAAGTGCTACTGCAGTATTCTGGATGTAAAGACCATATGCAGAGAAGGAATCTGCCACCACTACCACCATCACCACCAAATCTAGAGCTCCAGGCATACAAAAAAAGAATATAACTGCATTGTCGAACAGTGTGAAAACATGTGGGATGCAGCTGTGGAGCGGAGAAGAGTACATCTGCTGGAAGAGATAGGCCATTGGAGAGAATCACAGTTCGACAGACCGCAGCTCGAAGCTGACAGAGCAGACAAACACACATGCACACACATGAAGAACTGGGCAAACATCCTTATAAAGTGTCTTCTCTCACAATACTTGGATTCCATATTATTCAAAACAAGTGTATAACATGTGTTGCATTCCATTTTAGATGTGGATTTTTGTATCACTTTAGTTCATCAGGATCATGCTAGTAATTCAATATTAGTACAATAAATACAACATTTACATAATAATTCCCTGAAAAGATACCACCTGCATGGTCCTTTTATTTATGCAGGGTCAGTAAGGGAATTCTCGTTCCCTCAGCGTCTGACCCTCTGAGAGGATATCCCAGAGGAAGACGGTTGGGTTTGCGTGTGACCACATAAGGATCAACAACATGAGTCCGGAGCTCTGCAAGCTCTCATTGCTGCCTTCTCTGTTTTCCAGACCGAGGAGATGTTGAAAGTTTCCACTGTACTCTCTGTCTGTTAGGTTTCTGCATTGTTTGCTTCCCAACTTAACATCGTAATCATGAGCATTGAAAACCAGCACTGATGACAGAGCTCCCATTGTGCTTTTTCAGTTTTTCCACTCCAAGAAGGCAAACCCACAAACTCACACCTCACAGTTCAGAAGTCCAAATGAAGTTGTCAGATGATGATGAGCTTTCTATAGATGCCAATGTTGTTTTTTTCTGTCTGTTGGTCCTTCTGAGAAATTGAAATATCTCAATAATAATGTAAAGGATACATTCCATATATAGTGGGGCAAAAAAGTATTTAGTCAGCTACCAATTGTGCAAGTTCTCCCACTTAAAAAGAGGAGAGAGGCCTGTAATTTTCATCCTAGGTATACCTCAACTATGAGAGACAAAATGAGAAAAAAAAATCAAGAAAATCACTTTGTCTGATTTTTAAAGAATTTATTTGCAAATGATGGTGGAAAATAAGTATTTGGTCAATAACTAAAGTTCATCTCAATACTTTGTTATATACCCTTTGTTGGCAATGACAGAGGTCAAACGTTGTCTGTAAGTTTTCACAATGTTTTCACACTGTTGCTGGTATTTTGGCCCATTCCTCCATGCAGATCTCCTCTAGAGCAGTGATGTTTTGGGGCTGTCGCTGGGCAACACGGACTTTCAACTCCCTCCAAAGATTTTCTATGGGGTTGAGATCTGGAGACTGGCTAGGCCACTCCAGGACCTTGAAATGCTTCTTACGAAGGCACTCCTTCGTTGCCCGGGCGGTGTGTTTGGGATCATTGTCATGCTGAAAGACCCAGCCACGTTTCATCTTCAATGCCCTTGCTGATGGAAGGAGGTTGTCACTCAAAGTCTCACGATACATGGCCCCATTCATTCTTTCCTTTAAACGGATCACTCGTCCTGGTCCCTTTGCAGAAAAACAGCCCCAAAGCATGATGTTTCCACCCCCATGTTTCACAGTAGGTATGGTGTTCTTTGGATGCAACTCAGCATTCTTTCTCCTCCAAACACATCTAGTTGAGTTTTTACCAAAAAGTTCTATTTTGGTTTCATCTGACCATATGCCATTCTCCCAATCCTCTTCTGGATCATCTAAATGCTCTCTAGCAAACTTCAGACGGGCCTGGACATGTACTGGCTTAAGAATGGGGACACGTCTGGTACTGCAGGATTTGAGTCCCTGGCGACGTAGTGTGTTACTGATGGTAGCCTTTGTTACTTTGGTCCCAGCTCTCTGCAGTTCATTGACTAGGTCCCCCCGTGTGGTTCTGGGATTTTTGCTCACCATTCTTGTGATCATTTTGACCCCACGGGGTGAGATCTTGCGTGGAGCCCCAGATCGAGGGAGATTATCAGTGGTCTTGTATGTCTTCCATTTTCTAATAATTGCTCCCACAGTTGATTTCTTCACACCAAGCTGCTTACCTATTGCAGATTCAGTCTTCCCAGCCTGGTGCAGGTCTACAATTTTGTTTCTGGTGTCCTTTGACAGCTCTTTGGTCTTGGCCATAGTGGAGTTTGGAGTGTGACTGTTTGAGGTTGTGGACAGGTGTCTTTTATACTGATAACGAGTTCAAACAGGTTCCATTAATACAGTTAACAAGTGGAGTACAGAGGAGGCTCTTAAAGAAGAAGTTACAGGTCTGTGAGAGCCAGAAATCTTGTTTGTTTGTAGGTGACCAAATACTTATTTTACCGAGGAATTTACCAATTAATTCATTAAAAATCCTACAATATGATTTCTTGGATTATTTCCCCCCATTCTGTCTAGTCCTAGTGTACCTAGGATGAAAATTACAGGCCTCTCTCATCTTTTTAAGTGGGAGAACTTGCACAATTGGTGGCTGACTAAATACTTTTTTTGCCCCACTGTATTACATTTGTACATCCATTAATTGTCCTCAGATGATGAATTCTGAAGACTTTGATCACCAGAAATTATGTGTACTACCATCCATCCATCCTTCTTCCCCAGCTTATCCGTGGTCGGGTCGCGGAGGTAGCAGTTCCACCAGTGTTTTTTATTTTTATTTAACCTTTATTTAACCAGATAAAAGCATTGAGATCAAATCTCATTTACAATGCTGACCTGGCCAAGAAGGCAGCAACGTTACACATAACACAAACATATAAAATAGAGAGAACATAACTAAGAAAACAAAAGACGAAAAAGCAGTCACTACATTGAGCACATTAGGACAGTTAGAAAGCACTTATTACTGCAAGAGCAGCTGGTGGTAAGGACTTCAGACAACTTCAATTTAAAACATGCTATTGAGACAAGTGCCCTCAGTTTGAGGCGTGATTGAAGGTCATTCCAAGACCAAGGACCATAATAAAAAAGACTCCTTTTTCCAGCCTCAGTCCGCACAGCAGGTACCTGGAACCGTATCCAGGCACTGGTTCTGAGGTTGTAAGAGTCACAAACTGGGGCAAATCTGGCACATATGTAGTGTACTACTATGAGCATCCTAATTGTGGCTTTGCCTAAAATACCTCAAGAACAATTAGGTTTAGATATTTATATAACCCTCTGTATGAATTGTAATAACTTAAATTAGCAAATGTTAGCATGATTCATGTTTCTAAAATGGTAAACATTGTAAACATTATACATATATCAGAATATCAGAATGTTAGCTTCACCTAATTTTAACATATCGTGGCTATATCTCTTGTTCGGGTTGGATAATCTTTTGCAACCATGCATGCAGAGGGTATTCTCTGGAAGCAGTACCAATGTCAGGTGTGACTGTAGTGTAGCCCATCCATCATAGAATTGGAGCACATAGAATGCACACAGTATGCATGCAATGTATTATTGCAATGTCAAAGTATCAGGATTCTTCTACATGTAGCACACCATATTTCCCAGCTCTACCAAGAACATGAAATCATTAACTTGAGCCCGCTGCTTACAGCCATTCCACCATGTGTGTACGTTTCTTTCACGGCTTCCATCCCTCACCTTGCAGCACACAGCAGCATTGTGTTATTCTCACACCTTCTTTAATGGCCCAGCTTTGGCAATAGCAAGCCCTAAGGCGTACAGAACTCGGAAAGTGTTCACAATGTCATTAATAGTCCTGACAACAGCTTAATGAGCCCCGGCCATCTGTTTATGAAAGCTTCAGGGAAAAGCGAGAGAGAGACAAGAAAATGTGATCCAGTAGCGATTTCCAGCTGTGTGAGCGCGCCTGATTTCCACTTGAACATTTCTAAACACATGAGGACATTTTAAGTGTAGTGACTTATGCAGCGTCATCTACAGTGAGTCAGTGACTGAGCCTGGGCTGTCTGCCCGGTATCAACAGCCTCTAAATCACAGCCTTCAACCATTGGACCACACTACCTCGCCTTTAGCGTCCTCGCCCCTCCTTCCTCTGTACCACCCTGGAGTGTCCTTAGGCCTTGTTTGGCTAAAGTATACACATGGCATGAGTAACTGAAGCCACCCAGGGCTCCCTGGCGCGGTGGCACGAGACACATACCGGGTTGCACAAGTCGGAAAGACAAAGTGTCCCGTCACTGTTTACGGTGTACTCAATGCCTGATGCATACACATACACACAAAAACAATGACATAGCTCCAGGGAGGTAAATACAGCAGCATTGGCTTGCAGTAGTCCGCACAGGAAACTGATCTGTCACTTGATGCATTTCCAGATGTGTAGCGAGTCCAACACAGGGAGCTTAGAAATGCTCATTCTACCTCTCAAGGGTCTCACATCTGTCACTTGGCTTTGATCATGTATTTTCTAATCTTAAAGCAAGGGAAGGCAAGGACTGAAGTGACCATAGCTTGGTCCTGTTAGTAGTTGGCTAATTTCCTCTGTAGTCAGCTTTGAAAGCGACCGTTTCCATTTCCTCTGTTCCAGTTTCTTTGGTCCTCTCTGAACCCTCTAATAGAGAATAGCAGAATCCCCCAAGGCAAGAAAGAGGTTAATGTGCAGATTGATGACTCTTGTGGCCACTTGTTTGTAAATGTTTCCATCAGGGGTTAAAAGATCTTAAAGGAGTACCATGTCAGGCACCCTGCATATGTGTGCAAATTGCAGATTCATTACAGTCTAGAATCACTGAGCTGCAAATGAATTTGGTGGGATGGGATGGGGGCGGGCGAGCGAGTGGTGGTAAGTGAAGTCTGGTGTGGGCAGCAATGATGGTGGTCCCCGACTGTCGATGCTCTCTCCCATATTTCCCTCCCTTTACTTCCTCACTCCCAGTCCCCCGCCATCCTCAGCCCATCTGTTCCTGCTTGGCCTCTCCATCAGGTAGGCCCGAGCTATTGAGTTCTCATCTCATCGTATCTGAGCAAGCCAGAAATGTGTGTGTGTGTGTGTGTGTGTGTGTGTGTGTGTGTGTGTGTGTGTGTGTGTGTGTGTGTGTGTGTGTGTGTGTGTGTGTGTGTGTGTGTGTGTGTGTGTGTGTGTGTGTGTGTGTCTGTGCGTGCGCACCTGCCACATAGTTTAATATAACTGTCTAAATAGTTGACAAATGAGGGCACACCAATGTCAATAGCTTGCTATCAACTTACTTTTTAGGCCAATTAGCTCATGGGAAAATATTTAGCAAAAGAAGAACATTGAGTGCAAGCTGCATTCTTTTTATCCTTTTAAACAAGACAGGTAAGCAGTTCAGGTGATATCAAACAATATCACTTTCTTTCACTATTTCTTTCTCTTGAGAGACTATTTTTGACTGTTTTAAATCCAAACAGTTTCACTCCCTTTCCAAGCAATTTCCGCAATTAATAAAACACATTTCAATTTCTCCAAAGGCATCAATTCACATTCTAAACGTCAACATTTTTATCGGAGGAGACTTGCCTGCAGTATTGCTTTACGGCCACTTACTGTATATTGAACTTTTATCGCTTAAACAAAAAGGCAAACACGCACACCGGCCAGATGAATCAATCCCACCCTTATTTAGATTAAGCAAATGGAAAGTATTTTACTTTCATTATTTGGGAAAAGTAGCTCTCAAGGTGGTCCTCAGTTTGAGTTTGGAGGGATGATTGGTATGATAGTGCAGTGCTGTAAGAGTTTTCTCAATAGTGGACATTATGGTTTTCCCAGGGTCTGTGGTCATTTGTGAAATCCCGGTTTACACAGACTCTTTGCGTTGGGATCGTTTTACAACAGAAGGAAAAGAGGCGAATGGAGCAGGCGCTTCTAAGAGGTGTGGTGTGGAATCAGTTTGGAGATTTTTTCCTTTCAACCCACCATACAAAGGTCACTGTATGGGAACCCACTGTGTTTTATTGTCCCAAGGAATTGTTTTGAGGTCTCATTTCAGAGCAATATTTCTAGGCCTAGCCCTTTTCTTTAATAAAGTAAAAACTTCCCCTTGGTCTGGGATCTGGTTACCAAGCATGAGTCATTTTTATAATGTGCCAGCCTCTCCTGTCAGGATGTTTTTGTTCTAATCCCTTTCAGTTAGTCCAAGGTACGTCTGCTAGAAAACACCTTCCAGTTATTACAGTATACATTTTCATATTGCCTCCCTAAATGTAATTCAAACCGTGGTTTCCTTTGTGTTTTTGCTTCAAGGTATTTAGCGGGAGCTTTGATTCAACAGCTTGAAAATCGTAATGTGCCAGATTTGCTACTGCTTTTGTTAGCTTCACTTGCTCTAAACTCAGTGTGACATCAATTATTATTTATGTCCAGGTGCATTTCCACCTTGCCCCTGCTATTACTCTTTATGTTTCACCTAACACTTTAATGGCTACAAAGTCTCTGAATTGGTCATGCACGACAGTGTGTTAGTCAGATGTGTTTTACCTCTTCATGGCCTTAAGGTTCTCATTAGCAGCAGAGGGAGCGTTGTGTCAGAAGGTGGTCTGCATGTTGGCTCCAGTGATGGCAGTTTTTCATGCTCAAAGGAGAACAGATCCCTGGGAATAATTAAAGTTAAATAATGAAATCACACAATGGGCATTGAGATAACCTGGTTAAAGTAAAATCTTGTACTTGATTTGTACAGTATCCTGCCTTCTGCCATATTTTAGTGCCGTAATTCAGATTTGATATATAACTTCATCTGAAATATATTTTTGTATTTTCTTTAATTTATTGTAGGAGCACGGTACAGTTTTAGCTTGCTGTGCAAACCTATTCAAATTGTTGTTATTTTTGGAATTTATACCCATCTATTTAAGTGTCAGTTCGCGATGAAATTTGGATTGTATTATCTAAACTTCACAAGTACATCTGCAAGTCAAGATATTTATTTTTGACTGCACTGACAACAATACAAAATGCACATTGGCACACAAAAAAAAGAGTGTACATAGCCAAGGGACACAGTTTTTTCTTCTTCTGTACACAACTTTAAATAATTAAAGTTAATGTAACCAGATTAGGAAAGTGCATGTAAACGCAGAGTGTGTGATTGAGCGGTTGCGTCCTGGGACCCAGACCTCTCTCAGCAGGGTTTATCTCAGACGGAAGGGGTCGCTGCCCTTTCTGCCACTGTATGTCCCCCTCTCATTCCCAAACCCTCCATCACATTGACACTTGGACGGACAAGCTGTCTTTCACACGGTCTGAAACATGCAGATGTCCCCTATCCATGTGTCTAAGCCCATCCGCCCAAAACAGGCAAACAGTTACGGGCCTATTACCACTAAACACTCAAAAACATAAACACTGCATCATTATCTTATACTCCCGTCATAGCCATTTGAAGCATACAACAAATTAAGCAAAGTCAGTGACCATAAACACAGGCTACGTGTTTGTATTTTCTTGTGGGAAAGATCATTTTGTGAAGAATTTAAGAAAC
>NC_136912.1:13174257-13310841 GCF_949606895.1 Notothenia rossii | reverse complement strand
ACACGACAAGGCAGCGGATGGCTATAGTTCTCTGCGTACTTCAATTGTATTGGGTTTTTTTTAGAAAAAGGAAAAAAAGAGAAATGACCTAAATGAATATATTCTGAATGGGTGGGGTACTGCCAACAACTTGCATTTCAATGACAACTCTAAATAACGATCCTACCTCAAGAAGCATGTCCTTGATCTGCTTCACCGAGATTCATTTTTAATAAAAAGCGATATCACAATAGTAACCAAACTATTTTTACTCTCACAGTAGCCTCTACTACTTTGTATCCTCTCACAGAACTATTCACAGTTCAAAGGATGCTAGTTTAGGGTCAAACAGCAATTTGCCTATACAGTGCAACTACTGTACAAGGCTATCTACTGTATTTGAATGACAATTTGAAACTATGCGGATCCAACCCGTTTTGTTCTCGTGTAAACGGGGCCTTAACTGTCGGAACTTGTCCAGGCATGTTAAGTGGGAGTGGACTTGAAATCCTTAACTCAAGGTGTAGAACAATTAAGTTATCAAGCCAATTGCATTACTTACTACAACTTGAATTTAGTTTTAAGTCAATTAACGCAGAAATCAGAGTTCAAATTACACACAATATTAAGTTGATGTAATTACCAACATTATTACGTCAACACAACTTATAAATTAGTGTTTGCAACTTAAAATGTTTATCTAAATCAATTAACTCACATTTTTATCTTGCAACCATGCAGTTAATTAAGTGGAGGTGAAAGGTCACCTGAATTCGTTTTTAGAGTGAAGGTCAAGAATGAAATCTTCCACTCATACAGGCCTTTGTTAACATTTAAAAAAAAATGTATCACATCCAAAAGTTGCATTGTATAAGGCCTGCGAAACATTTTCAATGCATTTCAATCCGTACTTTTCATCTTGCACTTGTACCTTTTCATCCATGAGATGTGCAGTTTGTGTTAGCTTCTCGATAACAAAGGCCATTCTTTCCTTTATTCTCACTTCAAATCTTGTGCTACTCACAGAGTACTGTCTAAATAGCTAACTCTGACCAGAAACAGTAAAGCATTATCTGGTAATCAATATAGAATTTGGCAGTATCGGTAGCCACAGTCGAGGTAAATAAACTTCTATCGTTGTTGAAATACAGCTCGGTTACTGTAAGCTCTGCATTGATTCATCACCGCTGTAGACCTCTAGTGTAGACAGAAATGAAACTTGAGAGAGTAACACAAACTTGAATACATGAAAACTGATAAATCGTCACATTTATTAGAAATGGCGTGCGCTCCAAGATCAACTGCAAAGTTCGGGCGTTCCTTAAATCACTGTGCCTGCAGCCTCATTAGCAGGCAGCAGGGGAGAATAAGTCATATTTTAGCAAATGTTTGCATACCCAAGTGTCACACATTCACTGGTGGCCACACACAGAGGTGTCATGTGTTTGTACCTGTCTTTGTTGAATGCTTAGCAACCAGTGGCATTTTCATTTTTGACTCTTGTAGAGCCACACGACCAAATTAGTTTCCATCATTACTCTACGTCTAAAGGAACCCCTTTGAAACTTTTAACTTGTTATGGCATGCAAACTGTTTTTAAAGCTACATGTAGTGTGCCTACTAAAATAATCATTTACGTCATACATAGAGTTAGATAGAGTTTCTCATGCTGCAGCAGGGATGTGGTATTATACAAGAGACAATCCCTGTTGTGATGTCTGTCAGCCAATGACCCAATGAATGAAGCCACTAAATGTGACTCGTTTTTGTGTTTACTGTGTTTGCATTCACCTTCTCCATGATTCTGACCTGGTTATCAACTTTCGAGGCTGACCGTCTTGTGTGCATTCAAATGTCTTTTTATGCAAAATTGTAGAAATCTTGTGTCTGTGGTACAATGTTACTCGTGAGAGCAGAAACACACCAAACCCAGTTACTGGACATTATTTACACCATTGACTTTACAACATGAAATATGTATTTTCTTTTTTCTGTGGTTTCAGAATGATAGTCAGTAGAATTTGACATTTCAAGCTAACAAAATATCACGTAGCATTTTAAAGCCAAATACTATATTGACACATGGATACATAAAGGAGGCAGCGCTGTATACAGATTATGCCAATGATAATTGTTTAGCAGGTTGTTTGGACTGGCTGTGTGTCACAGTGTGGAGTCCTGGCTAAATATTTACTGGGTGCTGGGGGGGGCGGGGGGTTAGGAGGCATGCTTGGCCAAGCTTGTGTCTGTTGTTCACGATCAA
The DNA here is from genome assembly GCF_949606895.1 of Notothenia rossii. NCBI lineage: Eukaryota > Metazoa > Chordata > Actinopteri > Perciformes > Nototheniidae > Notothenia > Notothenia rossii. The sequence goes on along the minus strand of NC_136912.1, from coordinate 13,308,599 downwards.
GGAGACGGAGAAGGGGTAAGATGCCGAAGTCATGGCCACCGACTGATGTCGTTAGAGAGCCAGTGACGCTCACTCCTGACCCTTTTACCATTTAGGGGGCCTGGACTGATATGAGTGTTATTGACCCTGAGGCCATGCATGGCATGTTTGGGGTCTGCAGAATATATCCCATGCCTTAACCTATACAACGAAGCCAATTATAGCTGTGAAAGGCCAAACAATACAATCCATCAGTCAGGTTTCTTGGGTAAACAGGAATGGGCGTTCCATGTTGGGGTGTAAACTCCAAATCCCAGAGAAGCTAAGGGTCAGTGGAGCTGTTTGATTGTCTAATTGGCGTTTCTGTTAGTGTATTTGTCTGAGAAAAAGAGAGAACGAGAGATTAAAAAAAGGAGAGTAAGGGTAACTGTGCGTGTGTGTGTGTGTGTGTGTGTGTGTGTGTGTGTGTGTGTGTGTGTGTGTGTGTGTGTGTGTGTGTGTGTGTGTGTGTGTGTGTGTGTGTGTGTGTGTGTGTGTGTGTGTGTGTCACTGCGCAAACATATGGGTCTGGAGGCACCGAGACACCTAATGAATGTGTGTTTGTCCTTCAGACCCCACACACCTCTGTTTATTTGAACATGGGATAGTGTTCCTGAGCTGTTTTATCTTCCCTGTGTTTGCCACTTAACACGTTCACCGCAGGGTTGGCTGTGCAGCAGAGTGCACCGCTTTTTGGGGGAAAAAATATGAAAAAAACCAGTCAGCCTGACAATAATGATAGACAAACAAACTGTATCTTGTAGTTTGTGGATACAGTGTTCCTCTTCATTATTGTTCAGTCTTCATTATGGTGATAATCCAAACAGCTCCAGCGCAGACAGTGCCAAGGGCAACAGGCCAACGGCAGATTGGCGGTCGGTTTAGTGTCAATGATGTGGTGATGTGGGTCAGGGATAGCAGCAGCAGCCATCATTGCACAGTGGCTAAGAGCCCAGCCAGACCACCGGGGAGGAGGCCTTCACCTCTTTCCTCAGCCATCAATCACTCAAATACATATAAGCAAAGATAGATACAAGCAAACAAAACCAGACGCTCATCCTTACATCTCGCCATTATGTGTAATTTACACTTACTTTCAGCCAGAATTACCCACAATGAAAGATGTTCTAATTGACACTTTGCTGTATATTATTCATGCCCGACTCCATACCGAACATTGATTCATGTGTTTTTCGTAAGTGACCGTATGTTTACTATGTTTTAAATGTTCACTTTTTCTTTGGAAAAGTCAGTTATTTCTTTTTTTAAATGTCCCAGATAGAAGTCTCGAGGCCATGGTATGAACGTTAAAAAAATGATATGAGTTATTCTGCCGAACATTTTGTGAAATGGGCCTGACTGCGATAAATAAATAAATGACCCCCAATTTTAACGTTAACAAGCTTTGCTGGAGGGTATTTCAAATGATTTTCGTCCGTCCAACAAGCACTTTGGTTTAAGCCATATAATGCCTTTAATTCTCAGGGTCAAACAAGGCCTTAATAAACACTGACCTCTGGCTTTACATTCACAGATAAGGGGGTTTACGTCCCTTATATCAGGCCAGACCCTCTTTAATGTTCATTGCCGTATCTAGCTTACTTAGTAAAGGGGCAAACTAAAAACCACCCAGGTAGCACTGATTTATGTTTGAAAGGAAACCTGACCAGAGGCATGACCATAAAATGTTATTCCTACCCTGTTTAAATCACTACAAGGTAGTCACTGTAGACATTTAATCTGAATGAAAACTCAATGCAGCTAAAAGCATTGTTTGTAACAATTGTTCAGTTTTCTACAATCTTTAGAAAATATAATATCAACTGTGTCTGTGGAAGATCAAAAGAGTCCTGGACTTTATGTCTTTGTCTCTGCTCTTTCATATTACCGCAAGGATTCCCTCTGCACCAAACCTGCTCAGCATTATGTCAGTAATGGTGAAGTGTGTCTCTGACCTTTCGGACCTCAGTGTGTCTTATGTGGAGGCCTGCTACTCATCTGGTATTAGCTGTTTCATGCTGCTATCAAAACTGACAGTTATTATTGTTTATGGTTAACTGCATGAAATCTACCATGAAAGCGGCGATTAGAGGCATGAGAGGATTGTCTGGAGGTGTTGAAAAATATGTGAAAACTTGGTATATATAGCACGGCTAGGTGATTGTGGATTCTACTGAGTTTGATTATTAAATGAGCATATGCTTGTAAATCCATTTTATTATTGCATAGGCATTTCAGTTTTTCTCATTCTTAGTTCACACACACACACACACACACACACACACACACACACACACACACACACACACACACACACACACACACACACACACACACACACACACACACACACACACACAGGCTGCCCTGATGTAGCACCTCTTTAATTCACACCAGCACTTGCTATTCTTCGCTGGTGGTGTGATAGTATTCGCTGAGAGTCGTTCCTCCTGAGTCTTTCAGTTGTCTCAAACACTCTTCAGCGCAAGGCCTTATTGCCCACCCAAAGAGGTTATAGGGATTCTCGACTGCCCTCTCTCTCCCTAAGTGGGTGGTCCTCTGGGGTATGGCTGAGGCACAGGTGGAGCATTGTAGGGGTGCTCACAAAAATAACCCCCCTCACTTCTCACCAACAACCCCTCTCCCCACCCGGTTTTGCCACGCCTGCTCTACGGAAAGGTGGACTACATTTTTGCAGAACCCTCCATTGGACCGTTAAGGCACTAAACACTGAAGGTGAAATGTTGACACACACCAACGTGTGTGTGAGCCACACTTAGAAAATCTGGGCAAATGAAACACTCATATACAATACAGCATTCTCTAGCTCTTTCGTAAATTAATAGTTTTGATTTTAAACATGCTTTTGCTTTGAAGGTGTCGTAACAAGGCTCTTGTAAAATATAATGCTTAATAAAGTCTTTATCACAAATGCCGTGGGCAACAAACTTGTGTTATGTAAAAAAAAAAAAGGGAAAAAATTCCCCTTTACCCTCCTAAAAATATTCCCATGCTCTGGTTTTGTAAATAATTACAGTTCTGCTGAATGTCTTTTATAAAGTTTACATGGCAGGTTCAGTGCACCCTATCTGTTGTTTGGAACCCTGCAAACCACCAGCAAGATGTTGACATATGGCTAGCTCTGCAGTGCACAGGGCATGGATTACTTGGGAGCATAATAAACAGGAGCATAAAGAGGGATCTGTGCACAGAGAGGGTGACTCTCCTCGGACCTCCTTGTCTTAATATCACTGTCTGTCTCCAGCTTTCTGAAACCCTCTCGGTTTGTAGGGATGCTGCACGTACACACACTCTCATCACACACAATCCGCTGGTAAGAGGCTGCCAGCCACCTGCTTATAAGTGCTAACAGATTTATTTATTGTAAAAGCATGATGAAGATAGACAAATAACATGTGTCCTGATAACTCTGCAAACCCAGAAGTGACAGGATAACAGCGATATAAAGATAAAATAATGAAGAAAATGTGTTTTATCATGACATGGAGTTGACACATAAACTCATAATAGAGACTTTTTTTATTTCAGGAATACAGCAGGTGCTGCCCGTGGTGAAATTGCAATGCTAGTTTGCACAAAGACTTGGCTGTGTTCTCCATCCACCTGCACTAAGGTAAAGAGATGCCAGAATTTCTGATTCAATGAAGCATTTATACTAGGTCAAGTAACATAGTGGTCTGCTTGCTTTCCACCTGTACACCAATGCAGAGTGCATTGTGCAAAAAAAAACAGGTAAAGCTTGTTAACATCCTGTTGAGCGTCTTATTGCAGGAAGACGCCGTTAAGATTGACGACTTTGCAAGGTTGTCAAACACGCGGTGACAGGTACTTCACACAATGATGGGATAGCAGAGGAATCAGCCAACTTTATGTGAGGCTAAACATCCATTATCAGAGTTCCTATCCTCTTACGTCTCACATAACTTCCTGCTCAGATCTTTGCGAGGGCCAGATGGTTACATTGGCCACTGGGGATTGCAAGAAGCCCAGAAAGAGAGTTTTACAATGTGCAATTACGGGACAGATAAACTAAACGCTCAACAAAGCAAGGCATTTCCAGATCCCTTGCTTCCAGACTTTGATAAGGAACTGCATTCCTTGGCCAATTTACTCTCTTCAGAATAGAAATACCAGCGCTAATGAAAACTCTTACTGTAGCTTGATGTGAGATTTTTGTCTCAGTCTAATGAAGGCATTGCGCTGAAGATATACCGTAAAGCATGCCTTAGTGGGGAACATTCATCGTGTCCTTAGAAAGCTTTTGCAAAGCGCTCAAATCTGTCTGAATTGTTTTTGGTTTGGTCACATGCCAATTGATGCTAAGGGGATAGAGTTTCTTAACCAATGAGCAGGGCTTCACATATTGCTACACTCAGAGTTCAGCCTGTTTTGTTCCACATTAACATTTCACAGAGAGATCAGGCGCCTGCCCTCTGTGCTTTACCCCAGGGAGCAAGAATCCCCCACAAACTGACACTGATACAATCTCCAGGTAATGGCTGCCTGAGGATATACTGTGTGTGTGTGTGTGTGTGTGCGTGTGTGCGTGTGTGTGTGTGTGTGTGTGTGTGTGTGTGTGTGTGTGTGTGTGCGTGCGTGCGTGCGCGCGCGCGCGTGTGTGTGTGTGTGTGTGTGTGTGTGTGTGTGTGTGTGTGTGTGTGTGTGTGTGTGTGTGTGTGTGTGTGTGTGTGTGTGTGTGTGTGTGTGTGTGTGTGTGTGTGTGTGTGTGTGTGTGTGTGTGTGTGTGTGTGTGTGTATGTAAGACTCTTAGAGGTACCCAGCACCACTGGTGTGGTCACAGGGCCAAAGTTCACTCAGAAATGTGTGGCCTGGGGTCGAGAGGTGCTATGGCCTCCGTTAACGGTGAGGGTAGAGTTTCAACCTCCACCCTCGCCCTCTACTCTTTCTCCAGGCTGCTCTGCCACTTACATTTCTCACCATGACACGCATGACGACCCCCACCTTTTAGTCAGGTGACAGAGGCTTGATGAAGGTGAAGAAAGAGCGGACAACCGAAAAGGACAGAAGGGCGTTACAAAACAGAAAGAGATGGCAGAGGCTCAGTGGTTTAAATATGTTGATTTGTTTCATTTAAGTTGGAGAAAGTCAGTGCGAAACATAAAAAAGGATTGTTGGAAAGGTTTGTGAACGACTTGAATATCAAAGCGGGTGTGTTGATGGTGCAATGGTGTAAATGCATGGTTCACATTTGTAATAAATAGTCTCTACATTTGGCGCAACAGTGTATTTGAGTACAATCACTCCAATACAGACTTAGGTACAATTATGAGGTTCTTCACCCTTACACTTCCACCTAATGCTACTTCATATTTTAACTTGTATTCCCCTTCTTTATTTTATTTAACAGATGTAGCTACCTGTTTCTTTGCAAATCAAGAACTATGACCATCGAAGAAAATTGACATTGTTTATAAAACACACATTTTAAGTAACAAGAAAAATGTTCATGACCAATACAATCAATGGGCAATACAAGTACTTTAACATTTAAGTATTTCAAGCTGGAGTGTGTTACTTTTGTCTCCCTCCTCTGGCAGTGGCATTATTTACTATTTAGAGACCATCTCAACTAAGCAGCAGCTACCAGAATGATAAAGGCTTGAGTGGGTGCTCCACATCGAAAAGACACTCAGCAGGTACAACATATCAGTGCAGATGTAACGTTGGAGTCAGTTAAAGGCGGCAACCACAATGAAATGCGGCAAGCTCACCACCTAAGCTCTCTTAATCGGCATTTCATGAACTTTTTTGCAAGGGCTTGAATGCAAAAAGCTAATTTTCAGGAAACCGCTCCGCACTCCAGCTTTAACGCAATGGAAACCTGGAATAACAGATTATGGCCACTTGGGGCAGTTCACCTTAAAACAGTGACTTACCTGTTAGCAAGTGTGTTTCTAGCCGCTTGACCAGGTTAGGTAATTCAGTCTCCTTTTAAAAAGAAATATACACTAACTCCTGCAGGAAAAATCTGGCTCTTCGCGTTAAAATGCTCCACTTTGTTGTTGCCTGCTAACTTTGTCTGTCTGGTTTTCTACTTGCTTTGAAGATAGCGTAGGTTTATCAGACCTTTATTGCTAAATATAGTCACAATTGTGAAAGCCCACAAATCGTTAAGTTGAATGCCGTACAACCAAAACAATGCTGACAAGCTCTGTAGAGCTCAGGGGAACTGGGGGATCATCAGCTACCCTTTTCATGATAAACGCAGTCATTTGAGCCTTTGTTCAAATAAAGCCATGATTAGTGCAGCTTTAATAAATATCTTAATACTTCCACCGGTTGAGCAAAGGCATACAGCATTGTTCTGAAACCTCCACAAACAGAAGCTTTTCTCTGAAATCACAGTGACAGCTTCAGTAGTGATCTCTAGTCACATATGTTATTAATTGGTGCAACTCGCAAACAAAGACACACACCCATATGCAGAAACAAACACACATTCTCAGCAGGAACTGTTTAAGTGTTCCCCAGACAGTATGTGATCCTCAGACAGGACAGTGCTTCCTCCTCTCGTAGTCAGGTCTTGTCTGAAGGATCAGTCTGGCGAGGTCATCCAGACAGAGAGGAGGATCTCTCTCCTTTATGATGCTCCTGAGCCCGCTCACAAAAATGTTGTGTTTTTTCTCCTCCGTCCCAACTGATGTTACTAGCAAATGTTGTTGACAACTTTTTGAGACTCTTCAGATAGTTTCTTTGCGCTTTAGCTTCAGTTTCCCCCCCCTCATTGTTCTTTATTTCAATCCTTCCCTTTCTGTCAGTTCATTTCTATCTCGATATACCTGCACCTTTTCGATTTTAGAGGATGCAGATCTGTTAATATCCATTTTACACATGCACATTATTTCTTATGCAACGTTCTCCCTCTGGTTTTTTGTGCCTTTGCAGATTTACCTCCTCGCCTCTTTCTCTGTCTCGCTTCCTCTGTCTCTGTCTCGCTGCTGGTGTTTTTCTGAAAAATAACAAGGTCTGGGGCTGTGCGTGTGCATGTGTTTTGCGCTGGCTGTATAGACTAGATGGGCTGGCTGCACTGGGCTGGCTTCTTGTGTGGTCCCCCGGCAAACTTTATGATTTATTCAGCAAAAGGCAGAGGAGCACGACCCCCAGTGACCACAGAGAGAGAGCTGCACGTGGGTTTAATGATTTCACCACAAAAATGTCTGCTATGGCTGGGTCTGCATGGAGCTCAGAGCCCCCCCACTGGCTGAATGATGGGGAAGGGGAGGGGGGGGGGGGGGGGGCGGGGGGTTGAAAAGAGAGCTCGGCTGACCGGCCTGAGTCAATACAAACGCTTACCACTACACATCTACTTGGAGGGATTACGAGGGAAGAAGAGGACAGACAGAAAGCTACATCCGATTGGCATGTTCCAAATGTTTTAAACTCCTGTCTTTACCGAACGCTCGGTGATTCCTGCATGTTATTCTTCATCACGCATTCTCATATTTGTCTTCCCCCCCGAGACTTGTAGCCATTGGGACATTTCAGAGGCATTATTGAAATGTGGATGATGTAACCAAGTTTTCAAGAACAGGGCAGAAATAATAGGTGGGGGGAGCGGCAAGGTTGGGGTGGGGTGGTGGTTTGGGTTGGGGGGTATCTGGCATATTTTTCTCTGCAACACTTTCTCAGAAACAACATTGATTGGTTTAAATTGTCTACAATGCTTTTGTGTTTTTCCCCTTCGATTCGGAGAAACAAATATGTTTTAGGAGTTTAGGATGGCAGAACACACTACACTACCCATAATCCTCAGCTATCGTTTGGGACTACACTAGCCGCTTTGCTTGATTGGATGTTGGAGTGGCATTGCGCCAAGGTTACGCCAAGCGTCAAACAGCACTTTGAAACGGAATGAAGCCCATCGATGGCACACTATCCAAAACAGGACTCGAACGTGTCCACCTCCCCTATCCCCAGAGCTACACATGCTGGCTATATATGTGTTACGCAACATGTTCTATGACGTGGCTCTACTGAGAATTGTAGTTTTAAAAGACGTTTTTGTATTTCCCATGATTAGAAGTTGCCAGTTTTAAACTGTGTTCACCCCTGGATGTTTAGGGGATGGGAAACACATTGGTAGATATCGCAAATATGGCAGTAGCCATCGATCATCTTAAGATAAGATAAGATAAGATATACTTTATTGATCCCAAGTTGGGAAATGTTTTTGTTACAGCGGCATGTAAAACATGCAATTTGTAATTCTACTCAAGGTTCAAGGTTCAGGCCTTTATTGGTCATGCGTACATAGCTACATTGTAGTTATGACGATGAAAATGTTAGGTCACAGGCTCCTCCAACAGTGATACACAATAAAACTTGTGCAAGTAAATACAAAAAGAAAAATTGTGAAATAGTGCAATAAGAGTCTATATACAAGTGATTGGAATATGATATATTAGATAAATCATTTGTAAATTGCAGCCAGATTAATGTTGTGGATGTTGTTTCAAAAGTCCAGGTGTTTAATAGTCCATGGCCTGTGGGATGAAACTGTCCCTGAGTCTGGTGGTTTTATGCCGGATGCTGCGGTACCGCCTGCCAGACGGCAGCAGACAGAACAGTTTGTGGCTGGGGTGATGGGGGGTCTTTTGTAATCCTGAGGGCTTTAACCTGGTATTTTTACTCCACTACATTTATTTTAGATACTTCACAGATTTGGATTAATGATGTGAAATATAAACAACCCTTAAATCAGACTTTAGTTACACCTGAGTAAAATTCAGTGAAGGTGATTGTCAAGTGCCAACAATCAGGCGAGATATTTGATAGTTGGTGCTTGAGAAGAAAAAAAATGTATCTGCAGATCCTCATAAAGCATATTCATTACTCGTTATTGTCTAATCGTTCATTAAAAACTGTATATAATTGCTATTTTGCACATCCCTTTCAAGATTTCAAGATTTTCAAAGGCTTATTGACATATCTACACAACTACAGTGTAGTTATGCAATGAATTAAAAACTTGAGTCACAGGTTCCTCAATAAGACATCTATCAATATGTGTGTACCTCCACCGTTAAACTTTCATATTCTGCACATTTCTTATTCTATCTACATACATATTATAAGAGTATAATAAATATGTAAAATGTCAGTTAAAATAAGTGCTTTAACATACCATTGCAGGAAAGTTGATTGTCAAGTCCCAAAACAAACCATGCAATATATTAGACTTTAAGTACTTTGTCATGCTTAATATTTATCTGTAGATACCCCCAAAGCTTTTTGCTTACATGTATTTAAAATAAGACCTTAACCTAAAGTATTATTTAATGTTTTAATAAAGCCTAATTAGTTTGTCTGTTTTGCACATCCTCCTATTAATATCTTTGTACATCCGGCACTAAACTGTTTTATTCTAGATATCATTTACAGTATCTTCTTGATATTTTCTATTCTATATTTCTATCATTGACTTTCTACTTTCCTCCTATTTTGTATGTACTCTTAATATTTAAATGTTTTCATCAAATATAACATATTCAACAAAACATGCAGCAGACCTTAGGAAAGGCAAGTTTATTTATACAGCACCTTTCAACACAAGGCAATTCAAAGTGCTTTACAAAAATTAAAGACATTTAAGAAAAATACATTTAAAAACAGTCATTAAAAAGCCACACAATCTACCTGCATTGCAATTACTCTAAACGTGTAATAACGTGCTTTAACCACTAGATGGTGCGGGTTAAAAACGGTCACGTTTACAGTGTTAACACAATAAGTTACTATTATTATAGTTATTTAATAAAAACTAATAATATTAAACAAAATATTACCATTAACTTTATTGTGAAATTAAAACAGAACGGTAAAAAAATAGTCTATTCTGATGCCCGATCTCTGTAGATAAATAAAGAACTAAACCAGATGTGTAATATTTAATGCAGCCGAACCATTTATTACAATGCATTTATGTGATGACTTTGAAAGAGTAAAGCAAGCACTAGCTGAATAAAGTATGATTTCATATTTTACGAAACGTTTTTTTCATATGGAATACAGTCGGAGGTCAACCAATCACAGAGCTTGAGGACTAACCACGGGGTTTGTCGAGCAAAGCGCATGGTGTAGTCTCAAACGATAACAGAGGATTCTGGGTAGTGTAGTGTCTTCGGCCATCCTAAACTCCGATACAACTATTTGTTTCTCAGAATCGAAGGAGAAAAACACAAAAGCATTGTACACAATTCAAACCAATCAATGTTGTGTAATTAACAAGGATAATCTGGTGTTTTTGAGTTGATGAGTAGTGCAGATATCACTGTAAAATCAATCGACAGTAAGGAGAATACTTACTTCCGGGTGTAAAATTCTCCGTTATCCAACTGCTGCCGACATGGATGGATGCGGTGCTTCCCTGAGCGTCAAATACCGCTGCCGATGGGAATACATTGCATGGACGGATGCGGTGCTTCCCTGAGCGCCAAATACCGCCGCCGATGGGAATACATTGGAATCAGTTGAAAGCTCTTTGCGTCCCTTTATGAAGCTGAAGGGGACTCGGGGTGTTTCTCAATGTCGAGGAAGGCTGCTCCAGAGCCACTATTTCAAGCATACTACGTCATCGAGTGCCGCCGAAGGATTGTTCCAATGTCCAGGATACTTGGAATTCTACCGAGCCCGGCGTACTTCGTAGCGAGAAATTTCGAGGCCGCACATGTGTAGACTCTGCGGTCTTAAAATACCCACAATGCTTTGCGAACGGACCAATTTCCCCAAATCTGTGGCGGAAAATGTAAGGCGGGGCCTCTCATATGGCGCACACCTGCACACTTGCTCGCCTGTTCCACTCTTCGTTTTCCGAATGCCAGGAAGGATTCTTGCCTCGCTTCTGAAGCAAGTGACTCGGAAGACATGTGCTACCAAGCAAGCGTACTCGACATTGAGAAACACCCCCGGTGCGTCACAACTGTGCCAAAGGACCCTGACCAAGCGTCGCTATTGGACTATCAGGGAGTGAGACTGGGTGTTTCTCAATGTCGAGGAAGGCTGCTCCAGAGCCACTATTTCAAGCATACAACGTCATTGAGTGCCGCCAAAGGACTGTTCCAATGTCCAGCACACTTGAAATTCTACCGAGGCCGGCGTACGTCGTAGCTAGAAATTTCGAGGCTGCACATGTGTAGAATCTGCGGTCTTAAAATCTCCACAATGCTTTGCACACGGACCAATTTCCAAATCTTTTGCGGAAATCACGCTCCATTTAAGGCGGGGCCTCGCATATGACGCACACCTGTTAGCCTGTTCCACAATTCTTTGTTTTCCGAGGCTAGGAAGGATTCTTGCCTCGTGCTTTTGAAGCAAGTGACTCGGAAGACATGTGCTACCAAGCAAGCGTCCTCGACATTGAGAAACACCCACTGTGTTGGTTGAAGCGACACACATTGAGCTTCAAAACTGTTCTTGAGAAACATTTGAGTGATGCCAAGGAGACTACTTCCATTTTTTTATAGGCTTTGGGTGACACACAACTAATAAGCTATGATAGATTCCTTCAATTTCTCTGAAACTCTGTTCTATCAAAATCAGCACTGTTAAGCCTGCTGTTGATCAATTACTTGAGTTCACTAAAGTTGAACTTGCCGCAAAAGATTAATTGGAATTTACTTTGTCCCTATGATTGATTCCCTGTGTTCCATTGGAATTAATTAATTCCGCTGAGACATTTCAGTTGTTGAAATGCTTTACAGCTTTGTTTGTGCACGCAAACCTACATTCTTCCTGCTGTGGACAGAAGCTCGTGCAGGGAAGTATCACTTACATCAAAGTAGGTTTTTAGTCTGGATGCCTCTCAAGCGTCCCTGTGTGTGTCAGAGGGTGAAGCTATATCAAACCAGTCATCATTACAAGCTCATTCCTCAACCCCAGGAGGGATTACACAACGGTCAGTGCTTTGTGGGTGTGACCCAGGCTTCTCCGTTAACCTCAGGCTCCGGGCTCAGTGAGTAATGAGTCCACCCTGCAGAACCCCAGCACACGCCCAGGGCCCAAGGAAATGTATGTGCTCACCATGTCTGGTATGACAACCCCCCCCTCCTCGACTAGCCAGGAACAGAAACTCATATCTGCTGCTCTGTCTTTGATCCCAGGCAATCCCACCCACAAAACATATTATGTGCTCAATGGCCAGCTATGTAAGGTTTAATGGCTTATTTCCAGTAGCATCTCATAGGTCTTAAAACAACAATGTACACGCAGACGCACACATACCTTGTCTCTGTCTGCCTGTTTCTCTCTCTTCTTCCTGTATCTCTCTATTTTTCTATCACACACACAGACTACACAGGTCCAGACATAAATCAATATGACTCAAAATGCAAAGAAAAACATTGACCCAAAACATACGGAGATGATGAAGGCATTTATTTGCTCAGCGGGGTCTGTGATGATATGTGAATGGACCATTTTGTTTGGGGAGAAAAATGGAGGTGAATTAATTGATGGCAGTGTAATTTAACGTCCAAGGGCCTGTTGAGCCCATTATAGTCAACTGGGGATTTCTCCCGATTTCCCGGGTTAGCTGCTGAGCAGGCTTCATTAGTACGTGACATTGAGAGAAAGGAGTAAAGGTTTGGGAGAAAAAAAGGGTCTTCTACTTTTCAACTCAGTTATGGAAGTGGAAGTGGAAGTGGAAAAATCCAGAGGCGAGATGTGTAAGAGATGATTATCCTTGCCGTGAGACAGCTCTTGTTGGTCTCCACTTATTTTCTGTCTCCCCTCTTGTCGTGCTGGTTTCCTCCCCCCTCCTTCTTGCTTCCTCCTTGGAAGGATTTGGTAATACCAATCGGTTCCAAGTGTGACATATCCTCTGGGTCCTGCTCGGCGACTCTCCCCTCCCCTGCCTTCCCGTCCCTCTTTAAGGAGCGTTTGTTTTGGGCCTTGTCACCACCATGCACCCTGTGGTTCCAGCCACGATGGTGGCGAACCGTCTCTTGCTAATTACCGCACTCCAGATGAGTCACGGGGGAAGAGAGACCAAGAGAGAGGCGTTCTCCGCTATTTTTGGCCCCTGACATCGGCCCCATTAGAGACTTTCCCCTCCATGCCTACCCCTCTCTGTCCCTCTGATCTCTGGACCTCCTCAACAGATGAAACAAGCACTTTGAGGAGGGCCTCAGTCACTGGATCCGCTCCTCTCTCTGCTGGCCTGGTGTGAACAGCTGCCTGTTTTGGTTTGTGTCGTACTCACAAACACTCATACACACAAACAGTGTTTGGGTTTCAAGGCCTCTCTCAGCAGGTCCTCGGTGTCCTATGAGTTATGACAAACGTTAGTATGCTCCCTTGCACATTGCTTTAGCACATGCTGCCAGAGTAGATTGCCGTGTTTTCCATAGGTCATTTGGCCTCCACCCAGTGTTTGAACAGCTGTAATCAGCACTCACCATTAATAACTTAGAGAAAGAGAGATTGGCTATAGATGGAGTCTTTATTAATAAGAAAAACAAAGCATTTACACAGTAACATGTGCTGAGTAGATAAGACATCTGAATGTTCTCTTACCATAGCAGATGCTGCTTCGTGTGGAATAATGTCATGTCTACATTAGGCCATTGTTCATTCATTTGTTTTATGAAAATACCCACATCCACCAAGACGCCAGAATCGGACTGGTGGGAGTTTTCTGTTTCTTAATGTTTATTGGTTGGAGAATTGAAAAACATCCTTAGGGAGTGAGTGCTTCAGTGCTTGCCTACACATTTCCATTTGTCACTGATGGAAATGAGCACATTTGTTTCATTTTCACAAAGACACATTGGGAGTAGTAAAAACTGCACTCACACTGCTTTTAGGACACCACAGCGTGATCCAAATTAGACTTCATGTGCCACTTTGTAATGACTAGCTACGGCCTCAATTTTACCCTTGACAAGATTTAAGTAAGGACCTATTTGCTCTGGCATCAGTGGTGTAGGTGGAAGCGCAGCAGGCCGGCGGGTCGGACATGTGCTCTCAGCCAGAGCAATCTATCATTACCAGAGTAATAAGGGGAATTGACTCTTTTTCTGTCTTACAATTGAGAGCAAAATGAATGCTTCCACACAAAGTGATTATCAAGAGGGGTTGCCAAAGGAGAGGTTGCTAGAAATCCACTATTGCTTTCTTTTTCTCTTTTTTTATCCCAGTGGGTAAGCAGGGCTCATCGTCGGCTGATTGCTGTCTAATTTAGTGCTGACCTCGACAAAGTTACAGAGTCTCCCAAGGTCATATAGCCGCTCCTATACTAGTCGTTTTTACTGGGCATGTCAGGGTGCAGTGCGCTTGTTTTGGTTCCTAATAGCTCTATTTATTTTTGCAGTTAAAATAATGTCACAACCAAATGGCCATTATGTCATGCTAGCGGTGTGTTTGCAAGGATGTCAAAACACTGATCGAGACTGAAATATCTCAATGCATGGATTGAGCCGTGAGATTTGGAATAAATATACTTACTGACCAAATCATGAAACAATGATTTTGGTGATCCCCTCACAACCTTGAAGTTGACATTTATTTTGTTGAGTTAAATGTCTAGGCTATTTGATGTATTGCCATTGAATTTGGTGCAGAAATTAACGTTTCCAACTGGATATTTTTCTTTTAACTTTGATGATAAACCTAACTTTTCATCCAGCTACATGAGAAGGTCAAATTTTGAATGCATCATAACATATTAATATATGACCAAATACCTGGGAAACGGATGACATTCCCATCAGAATGAGCTGCATGTTGCTCTAACTGATAAATACAATACCATACAACCATTCATCTATCTTTCACCTCTATGCTCCATCTGTCAAACTTGAGTCAATATTTTCTCCAACCTTGGTGTTCGTCATCCGGACTTGTCTTCCAAGAGAATGAAAGATATTGCACTGTATGGCATTGAATAATGTTCTCTTCAGGAGTATTATTCCTGTAGGTTTTTACAGCCGCTGTGTTGGAAATCACTCATTGTTGTGTGGTCTCTCTCCCATTTTCCATTGTGTGGTCAAGAGAATTGAGTGCGCCTCGTACAGCGCTCCATCCTGCCCAGTCAACAGAACAGGGGGGCCTCTCACAGCAACCAACAGTCGTTTGAAGATGAGGTTTGTGGCTAGTTTCCACCCACAACGCCAAGCTGTCTCTGATTAGACCTGGGATCTAATTTGAGAAGGGGGCTGAGACTGGGTTTTGGGGTGTGGGGGTCTGTGTGGCGCAGCCATCCTCTCCCAGAGGGCCTTCAGCTCAAGGGCTTGTGTGCTTGACTTTCTCTCGAGAAATGCATCCTGATGGTACGAATAAAAGTACAAGAAGCACATGCAGACAGGGAGATGAATGGGAGAAGCCCTACATCCTCCTACAGAGGAAGCCCCTGTCTTAGCTCCTAGCCATGATGTTGCCCCCCAGCCAACACACACACACACACACACACACACACACACACACACACACACACACACACACACACACACACACACACACACACACACACACACACACACACACACACACACACACACACACACACACACAGGGTCTCCTGGTCCCAGTAATCATGACGTTGGTCGACCCTTTGACCCAAGTGATGTATTTCTGTGCAGTGTGTCAGCTCCCTAAGTGTGTTTTCTGGCTCCAGTCTGGGTCATGCATTGTCAGGAATGTTGATGAAAAATGACAGGCCATTATTACATCCCATGGCTGTCCCCTCCTCTCTTCCCCTGCCTCACCACTGATAGAGAAATACTGTGGAAAAATGCTCGAGCCCACATTGAATACCACATTTGTATACGTAATATCGAGACGAGAATTTATCAGAATAACAAAACCTGGCATCTTTTTTGTTTTGCTCAGCTTGCCGTCCTCTCATCCTGCCTCCTTCATTCTACTCCATTAGGTTTTTATGGACTCAAGTTTCACTGTGGAGGTCATTGTGGTGCTAATGTTCTGCAGGGTGGGGAACAAAGCGCAGGGCATTTAAAAGAAGCCCTGGTTCCTGAGGGAGGAGATCAGGCAGCTGCAGGCAGGAGGTGTGAAGGTTTAGGTTACCTGAACACACTGACTCTTCTCCTCGAGGCTCAGGACCACCTGGGTAGCCGGCGCAGCTCCTCAGGGGAATCAGATAGTGTGGAAACAAGAGGATAGACACATACAGAGTTCGCACACACACACAAAAGCAAAATGACGTTCTCACGCGCACACACACTGAGGTGATGAACCCGCACATCTCCAGCCTCCACTGACCCATATCAGCTGAGCACAACTCCCGGGGTCTCGGGTGGATGTCAAGAGGTGTGGTGGCTGTCAGTGACGGTTGACCCTGCACCAGTTCTCTGATATCTCCTGTCACACATCACTGCCCAAGAAGCACTTTCCTTTCTCTTCTGGTCTCTACACACTTCATCATGCTGTCTGACTACAACAAGGCTCAAACCACAGACCGCTGACCCGTGTGTATGCATGTTCGAGTGTCTGTGTGAGTCGAGCAGCACTTGTGGATTATACGCCTTGATTTTTTTTCCATAAACCAATTATATTTGCTTATAGCTTGATATCATTGGTTCTACATTATGTTTCAAGTCAAAGATCTGGTACCCAGACAACTCCACCCAGACGAAAAACGCGGAGGTTCACTAAAAGTGCTGCATAAACAAAACGCTGCAAGAAGCTCAAAACACAACAGAAAAGGGGACACTAAAAAGTGATGCACACAACAGCACTTTTTGAAGTTCGGGGATTATACAGTTTGCCAACAATCACTGTCACTGCAAACTAAAAATGTATGTTTTAACGGCTTATTTTAACAATGTGATTGCATGATTCCTTCTGATATTATTGCAGATCTGCTGTAAGCTAGCTAGCTAATGTAGCTAACATAGTCATTTCAAATATACTGACAAAACACATGAAACAGACTAACTCTGCTAACAGTGATTGTGGGCCAACTTTTTAATCAGCCACCATAGATACTGATACTGAAACTGTATATTGCAACAACATTTTTTTTTTTTTATCAATGACTGTTATACAAACTTTATTCTTGTCCTTGGAAACACAAATGTAAACCCAAACTCAATCTGCTGATCAAGATCACGTGATACAATCAAACGATTAGGAAAAAACAAGTCTAATAACTGGACATTGAGGTGAGATCTTTTATCCACAAGTGTCTCATTTTCAACCTCTGAACCTCTTCATAGTGGACAGGAAGTTATTTTAGTGTTCAGCAAAACAAAAAGAAAACATCTAAAAGTCGATGACCACTGGACAAACCTCTCAATATGAAGCTCCAAGCAAGCTACTAATGGGATTGTAAGTGTCAGTCTTATCAATAACCAGTAACAGTAGTTAAACACAACATACATCTAGGTATAATAAAGATAGACAAGCATTGCAAACATAGGCTACTCTTAGCATGAATGGAAAAGCTGTCTTCAGTGGAAAATCTGAAAAGACACACAGTGCACTACGTGCTCAGTACAAAACAGCAGACAGACACAATTATAGACTGTTGCAAGCGTTGTTGATTTAGCAGCTAAAGAGACAGATATTTCCCTCATGAGGGATAAATACCCAAATCTGAATGACTATTGGAATTCAATTCCAAAAAAAGATTTCGTAATATTAACTTAAATAAAACATCAGAGTTATGTTATCGCAGGTTTGACTGTGAACGCTTTCCTAAAAGAAAGCTGCTGCGAGGTGCTGAAAAACGTAAGACAGAGCACATTCGTGATACATAATGTATGATTATTTATTGCGAGGGGACGTGCATAATTTTCTTTCCAACTATATCATAACATTGAAAGTGTTTCTACAATGAGTAATGATTCAGATAATGAGCAGCTCTGGCCATAATTGGTTAACAGGAGTATAGAAAATGAATGGAGAGGAAAACCCGATAGGTGGCGTCCATATTGTAGTCCATATATAGCACATGTACACATGAATTACTTTATTCCCGTCAGCCATAATTTCCACTCATTTAAAAGCACCAGTAGATTTAAATCACAGCAGGCTGAGAATAGTTCTTGTCTTAATATCTGGAAGCATTTAGATGTTGTTGTTTTTGCTCAGCAAACACTTCAAAGTGGAAAGAGTGCTGTGGTTGACCACGGGGGGGAAATATGGTTTCTGATCAGCTCGCTAATTACGTTCCACAGAGTAAATATGAGTAAAAAAAACAGTTAGAAAAACAGCCACCCGGGTGTAAATGCTAGCTGTTGCACACAAATGTGGTCTTCAGATGCTTTATAAAGTAAAGATGTGTGTTTGAGGGCGTTATGTGGGTTAGTACACTCCAGTGTTTGTAATGCTGCTGCAGCTACATAACCCAGCAGTATCATCCCCACCCAGACCTCCCCTACTTGTTAACTAATGCCTTGTTTAACGCAGTGCAGTTGATGCAGCCTTTTTTGGTGCTTAGCACTGTCTCTACAATGCAGGGCCATGACAGCTTCTGTATGTGTAGATATCTGTCACCTTCCAAACATTTGTCACTCCTACAGGGATTTCATGATTTCCCCATCTTGTTCGCTGTTACAGAGCTTAACTTTACGCTTCATGACCCTCGAGTGCAGCGTTGCATAAAGGAGGTGGTGAGAGCACACACTGTCTGTACTTCTCTGCTTGTCTGCCCACTGTAGTTCAATCACAATTTTGAAGTTTCCTGCCAAACCTCCACTATGCTGCTCTTGACCGCAGTCCAGTTTGGAACATGTGGACTGCGGCTTGACATCCACTTGTGCACAGGTCAGGATGACGGGGCGGGATGATGATGTGTCTCTCGAGCACCTTCCTCTCTCTGTAATGTAATGTAAACAGCTTCAAGTGTATTACACTGGGCTGCTTCCTGCTGCTATGTGTGTGGCATGCTGCGTACGTCAGCTGATGAGACATAAAGTGAGTCTGTTTGCGCAGTTATAAATACATGGGCTGTGAATGGAAGCAGCCAAATTACCAAGGACTGTTTTGATTTAACTGTCAAAATGAGGGGTGGAAAATCGTGCAGAAATTGATTATGACAAGAAGCTGACAATGACATGAAAATCATTTTTGGATAAAGTTGGGTTTTTTCTAACGTGGACGCCAGAATTATACATGACTGCAACATATTTTCCTGGAGATTGATGAAGAAAACACAAACCGATGTTTGTCGGATACAAATGGACCTCTGGCATCCTTGGATTTTTATCCCTGCTTGTTTCCTTTTTATATTCAAAGCATGAAAGGCTAAGTCAACAATAAGGTTGTTGTTTAGTGCACACATGTAACACAACACAAACCAAAGTCAGCCAAGGAAATGTGAAGCGTAACCTGCAAACAAATCAAAATAACAATGTTTGATCATTTTATTTACTTTTGTGCTATGATGACATATTATCTTCTTATTTTCTCGTGTCTGTTGTGTGACTTTTCCTTTTTGTCCCCACAATGGCCCCTCATGCTATTGTAAAGTGTCCTTGGGTTTCTTGAAAGGCGCTATATAAATCCAAGTTATTATTAACTTCACTATGTGATGAACATATTTCAGACTGATCTTTGAATTCAAAGATAACCAAGCTCCCACTCACATCTCTTTCTAGCCGCTTATCTTGACATCACCGTTTTCAATGTGATTTGATAATTAGATTTCTGTTATATGATGAGCCACAAAAATCAAACAAACTTTGTTGTCGGTGTTAAATATGTCTTTTAAAATAAACTTGATTTCATCAACTGGGAGATGAATCAACGCACTACATTGTTGAGCTTTTTCTTCAACCCAAACCACCAAAACTCAAATTGGAGCTACGATCAATAATATCTTTGATTTGGAGTCAGCAAAGCCTAAAAACTCATTGAAGTGTATCTGTGGCGGAACAAAGGCAAAGCAAAGAGAGAAAGTGGCAGAGAGCACGGTGCAGTGACCTGGAGGTCATTGGCAGTAGATAATCTGGTATGAGAACAACTGATAGCCTGTCAGTAATGATGGGGCCTAACGCTGGTGAAGAAAAAGGAGGGGAGCAGCAGAAGAAAGAAAGAAACCTACTGAGAACTCCCCTATGTTTTTTGTCATCTGTGTGCCAAATTAGGGTGAGAGGGGAGAGGAAAGAGGGGGGAGGGTGAGGAGAGCGAAAGAGAGAGTGCAGATGGACCACACCGACTGACTGGTTGGACTAATGTGGACGTTTTCTCTCCGGGGTCAGATATTTACTCCTAATTAGCCGGAGGAATGCGACGCATGAGAGCGGAACAGATACGTTACCGTTTTGGCCGGAATTTCCTCTCTTTCCGTGGCATGCCCTGCTTTAACGTGATTAGGTATGGCACTTATCAGAGGAGATGAAAGCACTCAGGGGATCGGTGACGCATTGCTGGACACCCCTGCTTTGCTCCCACTTCACCCCCATTTCCACCACGACCCGCCCCGTGGTCATTACTGGTTGTGCTGTGTGTCATGGTACGAGGGAAACTGGGTTTCTGATTTACAGTAAGATGGCCACCGTGCCCTCGGCGTGACACTTGCTGCACACCCAGATCAAAAGGGAGTTGTTGGGAATAAACAGGCAGGGAGACTTTCCATAAAAATGATTTTTATAGAAGGAACTTAAAATGAGATAAACAAGTTTTATGAGGTGGAGAGAGTTGCATGCTGTTGTCAGGAAGTGAGACAATTTCCATTGTGTATTTGTTTGTATGCACGTGTTTCAATGCAAGCATTTACCCTGGTGGCAGCGAGTCAGAGCAGATTTCGTGGTGGCACTCCAGCGCAGAGAAAAGCTTGTGGCAGCGGCAGGCCTAACTTTCCGCTAATGATGGATTAGAAGGCTTTAAATGGCAGATGAAACTAGTTGTTATTGGCAGGCTTGGTGTGGTATAGATTTAATCTGCATTTGTGGTTTTCTCAAGTAAAAGGCCCAATCCCGACCTTGGCTCTCAGCAGAGATATTGTTTTCTGCATTCATCATGTCTGAAAGGTATTTCTTGGTGGAATTTAAGAAGTGATAATTAGAAGAAAAAAAACAACAGTTTTCATTTTTGCGCAAAGTGAATTTCTGTGAAATTGTCCAGAGTAACAGGGCTCAGCGTCTGCCAAGAGGCATTGTTGCTGATATTTTTCGGTTGATCTGTACTGAAATATCTCAACAAATATCGAATGGATTGTCTTGAAATTTGGAACAGATGGCCGCAGTGTCCAGAAGCTGAATCCTAATCACTTTGACGACCCTGTGACTTCATCTAGGAATACCAATGGGTTTCACTTGTTGTTTGAAGAGTTGAGATACATGCACAAGATTAACATTTTCTACGGACACTCCCAAGTTCCCAGGTGATGAATCCTATTCTGATGACCGACTGACTTTTGCTCTAGGGCCACCATGAGGGTAACACTTACCATTTTGAGTGAAATGTCTCGATAACTGTTGGCTTAATAATATCCTCAGCCTCCCCTGCACTTTGTGTTGATAATTATCCAATGCAAATATTGTCACACAATAAACTTACATGGTTAACATTATACCTGCTAAATATAGCCTTGTTAGCATGCCAACATACAAACTCAAAGCACCAATGTGGCTAAGTACAGCCTCGCAAGATGGCTAGCATGGCCTAAGTCTTATTGAAATTGATTTATTTCAGTATGTGATTACCACAAAATGTATTATGTTTGTCTCTAATGTTTTGGGGTTGCAGTACAAAATTGGAGACTGAAATCCAGGACACATTTAATGAGAAAACTTAATTTTGTGTAATTTGGGTGAAGCAGCCCTTTAATGTTTAGTCATGAGGCTCTTTGTACATGGCGTGCGGAGGACAGAAATGTGTTAACCTTCATGTTAAGGAAAAAGTTGGTGGTCTTTTCTACTGATGTGGTTCTGAATTCAGGCTAAACATATATTTTTCAGAAAATCCCCAACACAAACAAAATCAATCACCAGCTGTCACACAAACCACCAGTGAAGTGGAACTCCATGATTACACGCTTTCCTTATCAGTGTCCACACATAAGTTCATTTTAAAGAAGGATCATGAATATTCCTTCTGCGTTAAATTACTTTACAATCTGTCTCACTTCTCTGGCCCTATATTTCAGAGTGGAAATGATGTCAGATTTCACTATTACTGCCATATGCTATATGAGAGCTATCACTACTGAATGCAAGACCTACCTCTGCTTGTAGCCAACGGCACATCTGTGCACCTTCTGTGGTGGGCTCTGCCTGTGGTGGGCTTTGCTTTGTGTGTATGGAGCATGCAGATACACATGATACACACACACACAGCCGCAGGTGGGCCCCCAACTTGATAGCAACAACAAACCTCTTTTTACTTTATAATGAAGAACCTCCATTTAGAGCATATTCCCCGACTGCTGATCACACGCACAACACCACCTGGACGTGATGTCCGAGCAGCCCCCTGAGCATCATGGGAGCCTCAGAGCTGATGGCTGAGCTAATGACCTGGAGGGATAATGTGTGTTACAGTAAATGACAATGAGGTCATACCCTCTAATTATCATTGTGTACCCCACACAGAGCCTGTTACCAACTTCTACTACTAATATTCCCCTGCTTCCCCTCTCTTTAACTCTCTCACAACACACACACACACACACACACACATACACACACACACACACACACACACACACACACACACACACACACACACACACACACACACACACACACACACACACTTGCTCGCTGATGGTCTGTATTTGCTCAGGAGTTACTGGAACAGGCCACACTGAAGTCTGGAAGCAGAAGGACATCCAGCCTCACAGCCTCCAGGTTTCTCTGTTCCACTGATTGACCTGATGAAGACCAAAGGCTCCAATCACCGAGTCGATAAGTGTGTCTGTGTGTGGGCACGACTGCTTGTGTGTCAACACCTGACCACACACACTGTTTGGATGAACCGTTATCATTTGCACATTAGACTTTTGAAAATAATCCAGAAATTCTGGGGCCAAAAACATTCTTGTCCTTTCCTTCCTGCTGTCTTCGTTCTTTAATCCCACACAAGAAGGCCAACATCAATGTGTGTGTGTGTGTGTGTGTGTGTGTGTGTGTGTGTGTGTGTGTGTGTGTGTGTGTGTGTGTGTGTGTGTGTGTGTGTGTGTGTGTGTGTGTGTGTGTGTGTGTGTGTGTGTGTGTGTGTGTGTGTGTGTGTGTGTGTGTGTGTGTGTGTGTGTGTGTGTGTGTGTGTGTGTGTGTATGTGTGTGTGTGTGTGTGTGAGAGAGAGAGAGAGAGAGAGAGAGAGAGAGAGAGAGTGAGAGAGAGAGAGGGAGAGAGAGAGACCAGTTTATCTGCTGCCTAGGTGGCACAGAACAGATAATGGGATGCTAAAAGTGCTGGAGTTCTGCCAGTGTGCCTGAATTTAAATACAGCTGGTTGGTAAATGCACACTGACATAAATCAGTAATAGTTTCTGTCAACATTTCCTGGACACAACTTTACCATCACTGACTTTGGGCCTTCCAATAAGGAGTATTATATTTTACAGCTAAAATATATAAAATGAGATTATCTTCTTACACGATCTTCATACTTCACTTCTTAGACATTTTTGGGTCTGTGATATGTAACAGCAAAACATTGCAAATTCTCATATTTGTGATGCTTGAACCAGTAAATGTGTTTCATGGGTGGCTTAAATTAAAGATTGATCTTCAATTATTTACTTTAATTGAATTAAAAAAATCAGCTTGACAACATATTGTCCCAAAGGTCCAATGTTCAAACTTGTTCTGGAACATTTAAATTTAACAAATCACATACATTAAAATTAAAACATAAAGTAAATTAGTTAAAATGGTTTGTTTAAGCTTTTCAAATGTGAAAGAATATGGTAATAGTCAGGCATTCTGTCCCCAATATTTCTGTGTTCTCTGATGGATTGAAGACTAGATAACTACTGTTTAAGATTTAAGAAATAAATAGTCAAAAGATTGAGTAAATAATCATAAGATTCAGCACTCTCTATATCCTCTTGCTAACACAACTGTTTACCTCAAATCTGTATCACTGTTGACTTGCCATGTTGTACCTTTCTTTAGCACACACAAACATTTCCACTAATCTTTTTTTTTAACCATATTGCACCAGCCCTTTACTAGTTGGCATACATAATAATTATTGCCTACAGGGAGCACCTCCCCTCTTCTATTATCATGGTTAATACCTATTTATGCAGGGGTTTCTCATGTTTCCCTTCCCTATCAAACAAGGTAACAATGCCAATACTGTAAGCCGCTTTTGTTCATCAAGCACACTTGCATCAGCTTGTTGATAAATCCACTCAATAGTGTGTGGGTGGTATGGGCTGCGTTCTCTGGGTGGTCATATTTTGGAAATGTGAAGTCCAATAAAGGTGTATAATTTGGAGGGCAGTTTAAACCAGTCCAAACCAGATGTACACAACATGTCCTGAGGTACGCAGCGGGTTTAACACTAGATGTTATATTTACAGGCATTGTCTTCATATTCCCTTTGGCATGTAAGTTACATTTAATGAATTCCCTTTAGTGCTATTTGGCAAATAAAACTCAGTTCTTCCAGAAAATGTTTCCCTTTTTGTAACTTTAGCGCAAGAGGAAGTCGAGCTTGTGCCACGATTAATTTGTCTTACTAATGTACTTCTGTCGAAAACGGCTTTGAAGACAATGCCTTCATTGTTTTTGCTGTAAGATTTCCTCCGGATATCAGCGTTGGTTTCACTGTACGCACAACCCGAGCAGCTTATGGATCAGAGAGAGCCTTTGAGAGGAGTGAGTGACAGAGGGCAGCAGGGAAGAAAGAAAGGAGCGAATGAGTGTTCTGGCTTCTTGACCCCTTAGCATAAGAAGTCTTCTGAGTTCAAACTCTAGTGATTACAAGCTGAGCTGGTATTTAAAGTGGCCTTACTCCCCCCATTGCCCTACTCCCCCCTCTCCTCTGTACTTCTCCTTCCCCCCTCACTGCAGAGTCGTGTGAGCTGTGACAATGTCTACGACCTTAATATAAAAGTATATGTGTGTGTGTGTGTGTATGTGTGTGTGTGTGTGTGTGTGTGTGTGTGTGTGTGTGTGTGTGTGTGTGTGTGTGTGTGTGTGTGTGTGTGTGTGTGTGTGTGTGTGTGTTTGTAGGGGGTTTAGTCGAGTAGGTGGGCAGGGTCAGGGGTTGCTTAGTGGGGTTCTGGAGCCAGTGGGCCTTCTCCATTGTTCAGGAGGAGCCAAAGGGGGCAACGAGTATTGATGCCGAAGGTATTGCCTTCTGACGGTAGGGGGTTAGCAATAAGTGTGTATGTGTGTGAGTGTGTGTGTGTGTGTGTGTGTGTGTGTGTGTGTGTGTGTGTGTGTGTGTGTGTGTGTGTGTGTGTGTGTGTGTGTGTGTGTGTGTGTGTGTGTGTGTGTGTGTGTGTGTGTGTGTGTGTGTGTGTGTGTGTGTGTGTGTGTGTGTGTGTGTGTGTGTGTGTGTGTGTGTGTGTGTGTCTGTGTGTGTCTATATGTGTGTATGTGGACCTTTGCTCCAGGAGGGACCCACAAGGGGCGGGAAAGGGAAAGTAATTACAGATGATATAGGACCAAAGGGAGGAAATTGATTAAAGAAAATGGGTGACCAGGAAGTGAGCGGGGATCTCTGTTTCCTCTTCAATTAAACTGAAATGTCTCAGTGGTCCCTCTCTTTGGGGAGAGAGTGTGGGGGATCTTTCTGGAAGAGGGGAGGTGATAATGATGGATGGACGGACTCGTCACCCATGATAGCCTCCATATGCCACTATAGTCACTGTATCCATCTGATTAAAGGACGTTAGCCGCCTGCAGTTCGTAAGATGATGGAATAAAGGATCGTATTCATAGTCCTATACATCAATGAAGTAAGCATTAGTTAAAGGTCTGTGTATCATTTCCTCAATAAAATGTCTACAATCTACTCAACCTTTGTTAAACTTTTGTTGTGTTGTGTACTTTTACAATAACCTTGTAAGATCTCGGTCTCTTTTAAGAATATACTCAGCTCACTGCACCCTTTGTCTGATTTGGAAAAACACACATTTTAACGTGACAATTCTTTATTCAATGTTTTTACCAGGTCCACTTTGGAGAGGACCTCCTGAATGATTAACATCAAAGGAAAGCAGGAGAAACTGAACGGCAAAGATGGCAATGGTGGTGAAGACAACAAATCTCATGATCCCACGCTACTTCATTACGTCACTTAACATCTGTATTCATTGTTTTGAGACTCCTGGTGGCAGACAATGACATATTGTTTGTTGTTTTACAGCTGTGTGATCATATTTGTAGAGGTGTACAGTAGGGACATTAAATCCTGCTCTCAAGACCTGGACCGTCACCCTTATCTGGACCAACACTTATCACTGTTACTGTGCTGACGAGCCTGTTTTATATTCCCTCAAGCACTTTAACCTCCTCCTCATGTGGTGTAATTAAGAGTTAACGTTCATGTATGTTTGTTAGGAGGAGATTAGTCATCCCGCTCCAAGTCCTTGTGGTTGTTTGGTTTCTTTAAGAGCTCCCTTAGAAAGCACAGCCTTTCCCGCCACATACAACTGACTGAATATTCTTTGGCTGAATAGCTATTAGTAAACAGAAGATAATTGCAAATGTGGCGACTTTACCCCATTGAATTGTTGTTGGGTCAAGTCTTCGAGTTAGCTCAAATAATTGTGCGCATTATAACAGAGAATAAGATCAATCGACAAAACTATAAAACCAACGATGTAACAAACCAGTATTGTTCTCATCAGATTCTGTGATGATATCTTTTCATGTAAATGTTACCCCAAAACTCCCTAGCTTATACTCCATTTACATAACATTATATTTAGCTTATCAGGATCAACATGTTTATTACAAATTAAAGTTATACATAGCAAGAAATACATCTTATTTCCAGTTTTTTTTTTATTCAAATGAATTGGAAAAAAATGTGCAGATTCGAAAGGCTGTGGTTAACATATTTCAAAATCAAGTTTTCATTTCACATTCGAACCTTCATGTCATGTCATATCTCTCTCTCTCTCTCTCTCTCTCTCTCTCTCTCTCTCTCACTGTTGCTCCTCTGTTTCTTGCAAATGTGAGTATACAGTATGAATAGTTTTACAAGGCCAAGGGAGAAATAACAGTGAGGGGAGGCGTTGGTGGTGTGTGGGATGTGTGTGTGTGTGTGTGTGTGTGTGTGTGTGTGTGTGTGTGTGTGTGTGTGTGTGTGTGTGTGTGTGTGTGTGTGTGTGTGTGTGTGTGTGTGTGTGTGTGTGTGTGTGTGTGTGTGTGTGTGTGAGGGGGGGGGGGGGTTGGTAAAGAAAGAGAAAACAGGTTGTCAGTGTGGTTGAACAGCAAAATAGCATTTTCTCCCTCGGGCTCAGCCTCCACAGATGTTTCATTCAGGCCCCATGGCAGGGCCACTCTAAAAAGTGCTCCAGTCCCGACACAATTCAGCCCCTTTGTGCGCTGAAGGAGAGAAGCTCAACCCACTGTTTACTGCTCGTCCACCCCCCCATCCCCCTTGTCTAACCCCCCTCCTCATGTTAGCAGGCGGAACAATTGGGGAGGGCCTTGCCCAGAGCCGGGGCGGTGTGGCAGGTCAACAGAATGGGCTGTGAATCCTGTGCCTCTGAATCCTCCGGGTGGGTGGTCCAGCTCTCTCCCCTCGCTGTGTCTCTCTCACACACATAGAAACACACTCCTCTCTCCTCTCCTCTCCTCCTCCTTAAATGATTTTGAGTGAGACCAAATTTGTGATTATGTGCTGCAAGAAAAAGTGTAGTTTAAACAATGTATATGAACTTGATTCCTCTATTGAATATGATTTTTTGGGAATCTGTAGACAAGTCGAAAATGACAGGAAAATATGTCTTTATGACGCTGTGCTGTCTTCAGCTTAATCTATCTGGCTCCCAATGCATTTGGCTATTCTTAAAGATACAAAAACTACTCCTACTGAAATTTTGTCTTCAATAAATTATATATGTGGTCTGTATCTTTTGATGAAAATGCAGCAGCTCTGCCTGAATTTGGTCCCACATTTTTACCAAACAATATTACTTACTCATAGCCTCCCTACTCCTCTCCTCTCCTCTCTTCTCCTCTCCTCTCAGTGATTAGCTCATCTACAGAGCCCTGGTGCCTGGGCCCTGTGATGTGGTGATAGGTAGCCCACAGAGGGTCTTTCTTCAGGATTAGCAGGACTTCCAGTCCCCTCGTCACTGTGATCCGGTCCCGGAGAGGCCCGCAGGCCGGTGGGCAGGAGGGGCCTGCGGCGGACCACGTGGAGCCTGCCAGTGACTGGGTGGCAGTTAACACTAATCCTGCTGCTGATTACCACTGGCATGGGGAAATAAACAGTAATAAATGTAGCTACAAGGCTGAGCACACATACACCCTCACAACAATTCCACCCACACAAGACATGTAATGCTGACACACACACACACCTTTGCTGTAGGAACATGCAAAAGGGTGGCAACATTACAGAAAATAGCACTATTGTTGTTAAAATAAAATTATGGGAAATGGTGAAAAAGTATTCAGATCGTGTATTCTATTAAACCAACAGTCCAAAACACAAAGATATACATTACAGATAAGGAAAAGCATTAAATCCTTGATGATCATCCAGTGAACAAAGGGCATTGTTGCTTCATAAATAAGTCATTATGTTTTTGTTTAAATGTTGATCGCTGCATCACAAACTTCTTCTTACTATCATAACTTACCAACAGACCCCAAAACGTACTACTATGTCTTCTATTGCTTCAATAATATCATCATTGATCTTCATTATAATAATTTTTAAAAAATGCAATACATCAGAAATACATGATTCCTATATATTGTAAAGCTTTTATACCTGATTTATTTCATAGTAATAGAGAGGAAACAGATTTAGGAGAGTTAAAGTTACCTTCAGGAAAAAAAGATGGCAACTGTCTACAACCCATCTGGCGTCTTTGCCTTTAGTCACAGCGACATCTAGTGAGCAGATCTGGAAAAGAAAACAGTACTGACAACAATGGAAACATTGCACCAAGTATAATGTTATGCAACACCATAAGTTTCTCAAGAAAAATACAAATTGTTGGGTATTACAGCTTAGTCATGTATTGCTTAAAGGACATAAATTAAAACGTAAATTGATTATTTAATGCTTTAAACACACAATATCTGGTCCTATAGGTTTAACAACAGGCACAAGTACGCCATACTCTTCAATAAAGGAAGTAACTTTAATTTACATATCTGCAACCTGACTTTGTTCTGCGGTGAGAGGATAGTCTTAGGCAAGATACCGGCAGTAAGTTTCCTCTCACTTTAACCATTTGAGCAACAGGGTTCCTGCTGTGGTCAGAGACGTTGATCCTCTTTTTTGGTTCCTTTAGATGCATGCTGCGTTGAGGAAGGAAAGCAGCGTGTAAAAGCATCACCTCTGGGCTTTATTAATTCATACTGTAAATATAGAAATCTATACTTTTCCCACCTGCTGCTGTCATCAAACAGACTTATAATGCCATCGCTCAGGCTATTCTTCTGTATCATGGGTAAGACTCTTTATTTGTTTACACGTTTAATTGAAATGCACCTGATAACACTGTATTATTCATTGGTTTTATGACTAATAATGTTAAGATCTGTTTTCAAGTACTTGGTTTCGTTCAAAACCCTGTACCTCAAATACAGCATGTTGTCTTAGTCTGGCTACAGGTAATTAATAGTACATGGCGAGATGCAATTCAATATTTATATATATATGCTTTTTTGCATTAAATAATTATTCTAAAAGATAAAGGAGAGATCTCAGAGTTAATATCATAAGTCAAGCATGACCACACCTTAAAATACAGTACCTAAATAACTGGTTCCCTTTAAGGCTTACAGTTAACAGAAGTGTGTGTGTTGCAAAGTAAGCCGATGCTTTGCAGGGTAAATGTAAAACAAATTCAGATTCAGGTTACTTTGTTATCTATTACATTTATAAAAGTATATTTTTGTATTTAGCAACAGAAAATAAAACAACATTCACGTACAGCACAACATACAGTTGAGATAAAATAAACGAAATAAAAATATAATGTCAGTCAGTTGTAATACAAATGTATATGGTAATGTGAATTACATGAGGTGAAGGTGATGGTCAGGTGGCTGTGTTCAGTTGTTAGTTTTGAAATGACTGTATGCTTTCCTACAGGTTTGGTTGTGGCTTCTGTCACAGCAGAGGAGACATCAACAATCCCAGGGTTGTCCACAAATTCAACAGACACAACCAATAACTATTCCACTTCTGTAAAACCCCTCAACACCACCAGTACCACCAATATGACCCTAGCAAACACTACCGGAAATAACACCGCCACCACCACCACCACCTACAACACCGTCACAACCAACGGCACCACTATCGCCCCGAGCACCGGTAACAGCACCGAGACCCCCGGCACCATGACGCCTTCAACAATGAAAGGTGAGAGTTGTTATCTGAACTCTTAAAGAATATCTCCCTTTACTAGCCGCTACATACAGTGATGAACAGATGAATGCATCAATAATTATAATGCTAAAATGTATGTTATTCAGTTGTTTTACTGTTGGTACTAAACGTTTTTTGTTGATGCTCATACTATTTTTAAGTAACTAAAAAGTACTAAAGTAAATAATAACTTATTTCTTAACTACAATTTGACAACATATTTCAGCTGCACATTACTACTACTTTCCCTTGAGTAAAATATCTTAGTACTTCTTCCACCTTGCATTTACCAATAACTGTTGTAATCTCAAACATGTTGTACTCTCACGCACACACTCTCAGACTTTTTCTAATTTATGATTGTTTGCTTCTCTAATTCAGTTGGCGACGAAATGAAAAGTCCAATGGCCATGACCACACAAGCCATGGTTAAACCAATTGAAATAAGTGAGTTAAGATTGCTCATAAATATACAATATTCTATGTTGTGTTCAGGAAAAAGTGGATTTCATCAGTTTGACAGAAACATGTCTCCAAATGCTATCAGTTTCACCTTTGTTAGGTGTGACAAGACCAGCTTAGAACATACCAGTGATGTCGTCACCCAGATTTTGGATCTTGAATCTAGGTGATAACATCACTGGTTTGTTTTAAGCTGGTTTTGTCTCCCCCAAGAGGTCAACAAATATGTGAATGCTGCTTTAAACCAATTTAATAAGTTATTGATAATGGATTGAATCTCAGAAGCTTTTCCTTCTGAATGTTTAATAACGGAAGGTTTCATGGACTAGCACTGCAGGTTTATAGCCTACTTTATATTCAATGGCAACATTTGATATAAACTTTTTCATATATAAATATTTTTGTATTTCTTACAGAAACTACCAGCGCCAAGCCAAAGCCAAAGCCAAAGCCAAAGCCAAAGCCAAAAGTCGCAGAAAGTGAGAACATTGGTGAGTTACATTTAACTGCACGATAATAAATCACAATGTTCATTTGAGGTAACAATGATATACTGTGTGTTTAGTCATTAACTTTGAAATATGTATTTGTGTAAGAAAATATCTTCGTATTTATAAACATGACATGTTTCACCTCCTTCAGGCATTATCATCCTAATTGTGATCATCCTTTTTGCTGTTGTATTTGGAGTTGCCTGCTACTGCGCACGGAAAAGACAAAGGGTAAGAAGGGTAGCCATTTGTGTCAACTACCAAACAAAGAATATTTGACATTTTAGGAATTATGCTTATTTGCTTTCTTTCAAATAGTTTACTTATAATATGAATACCACTCTGAGTCTGACAGCCGTTGGATTCTTACAACAACAAGCGAGAATCACCAAGATCACTATCAAACCAAACAAACCATGTGGCGCTAGGTTAGCATAGCTTAGCATAGAGCATTGATACAGAGGGAAACAACTAACATAAAGCCTACTTATTAAAAACACATCATAGTTTGTTTGTTGAATCCACATAAACACTAGAATAGCCTTTATGTTATTTATTTACACGTAGTTATTTACTGGACTGCAATTTCAGAGAGGCTGGCATACAGGTTTTCTCACCTTTACACAGAAGCAGGTTGGTTGTTTCCCATTTGTTCCTGTCTTTACTTAAGCTAAGCTAACCAGCTGCTAGTGAAAGCGTCTAATTAGTGATTCAGACAAGAAAGATGTGTCACTTATCACATTTCTCAAATGTTTGAATCACTTCCTCAATTTTGTGGCAATATAGTGTCTTTCATTGTTTTCAATCTCCTCTTTGTACAGCGCCGCTCTGTCGATTTCACTTCCAGACCAGATGACGCTAACATCCCTTTCACCACGTTTGATGTTGATGCTGAACCTCACAACGGTCAGTCCAACACGCCATGTCCAAGTTTTCACAATGTATACAAAAATTAGCTTTGTAATCCAAACATATTGAGCTATGCAGGTATAGATATCTTATGAATCCTATAAATATGCACTTTTTAGGTCTGCAAACCTTTGAAAGTACAGAAAGTACTACAAAAGAGCTGCAAGAACCAGAGGCTAAGCCTGAAGTACAGGAGGAGCAGACAGGTAAGAGTAAACCTCTGACTATCAGCGTTTTTTTGGTATTGTGGTATGAAGCAGCCAAGAGAAACAGAGCAGGGCTTTTTTGTCAGTCTATGGAGTTGTGAAGTGTTTGTGAGCTAATTGGGTGTTATTTCCTCTTTCATAAATTCAGTTTAACTGAAAAGAAGAAGTAAAGTTTGTGAGTTCTCTAATCTAAATTAACACCGAGATCCTCTTAGATAGAGATAGCAGAATGTTTAAATATGAATTGAAAATGTGCAATGATTCAATACAGGCCTTTCATTTGCCAGCTTAATTAAAAAATATAGACTAAATTAATGTTTCATTTGATTTTAATGTCAGAAAATGTTGTTAGTAAATGAATTGATTGTGAGCTTTGTTGATGTTACATTTCATAGAAAGGATATCTTTAATTCTGTACAGGAGTCTGACTCACAAAAGGATGGAAAACAACTTGTTCAAATTCATTCAGAACAGTTAAGAACTTCCACAGAAACATTTTGAAATGTCTGTGACGGAAAGTGTTTGCACAACTGAAACGCCTCTTCCTTACTTTGAGAGGAGAGTTAAACATGTCCCTTGCAGTACTCTCATCTAGCACATGGTGGAAATGGAAGCCAAGTTAACAAAGGTTGTTTTCAGAGCAAGAACTGCAGCTCAGGCCTCCTCCTACAGGTGTTGTTAAGCATGTGGTCGAACTGCCGTCGAAATGACCATTTGCTTTATAACCGGTTGCAAGCTATATCATTATATGTAATGAAAATTCTGATTAAAACCATACTTCAGCCTTTGTCCTTAAGTAGCAGCTATTTAAAAAATCCAAACTTTTGCTAACAGAGCTAACATATTTGTGAATTAAGAGGATTAGTTCCTCTCTAAAGCCAAATCTCTTACCTGCCATATAGTGACATACAGTGTAATATGGGCACGCTAATCCTTGCTTATCCTTGTCTTAGTGTACCTATTTTCCTCAAAGATGTCTTCCCAGGCTGAATTATAAAGGTAGAAGCTTCTGTTCATGCCCGCAGGCGTCTCTCTCTGCTCTGGGCCACAACGTGTTTAAATGGACAGTGCTGCTGGCCCCTTTGAAAAGCAGTTACCTCAAATGGTGTTCTTCCTCTCATTGGAAAAAAATGTCTAAATGTGTAAGCTATGAGAGCAGGTGGACAGCCAGATGTCTAATCATGCACCAGGGTTTGTTACTGCTGTTTGATTCATCCTTACAGCAAGGAGAAGAATCAGACTTGGCTGAGGACATCTGCTTGTCTAAAAGACTCTAAACTCACTTGTTATGTCTCAAGTGTTTAAACTAGTTAAGAGAACACTGAAGAAATGAGCAGAACCCTTTCCAAATTGTGGATTACAGAATCTCTGTGACAAGAATTGCCCTGCGCTTACCTTCTGTAACTCCTGCTGGACATTTTCACGTGCAGTAAGACTGAAAATAACAACCTCAACCTCACATCCTTTGCATCATGGAAATTTCCACCGACTTGTTTCCTCATCCCCTTTAGTAAAAATAATAAGACTGTGTACAAAAAGTGTTTTTATATAGTAAATGTGATTGAAGTGTAATGAGCACCTTTTTGTTGTTTGTTGTTTTTGAATCTTAAGTGGAAACTTGTTGAGTGTCTGTGACTTATTTCACTGTGATAAGAAGCTTCTCCAAACCACAGAATGACATCAGCATGTACATGGTGTTACAGGAAACATATTATCATATATCATCATCATCATGTTGCAAACTGATGACTCAAGTAACTTAAAGGAAACAAAAGCAACATATCATAGTGGACTTTTATCCGGATAGAGTTTGCTTTTGCAGTTGTTGGTGATGGCACTCAGTACAAGTCAGGGGATCATCAGGTTATAAGGATATTTTTGTGGTGTAACTCCTTAAAAACTATGTATAGTCACTGCATCCAGCTGTTGTTCTCCAAGTGATAATTAGTGAGCTTTAGAGGCTGTTAAGCATTATTTATTCTAGTTCCTTGAAAGCCATGCTAGCAGTTTCCCCCTGCTCTCAGTCTTTAAAGGGACAATTACCCTCAAAATAAAAAAAGACATATTTGACCTTTTACCTATAGCACTATTTACTATCTATCCACTAAAGATTGTTCAAGTTTGAGTTGATCAGTGTTGGAGATATCGGCCATATAGATATCCTATATATTAGGAGTAGTCTCTCCCTTGAAGGTGAGGTATCTGCCACCTGGCTCCATCTTAGTACATAACTTCAGAGCCATTTCAAAAATGTTCTTTAAAAGATTTTTTAATGACTTTATACAACAAGTACCAACTACAGATCACATGTGCTGTCTAAGTATACCAAAGGAGGAAGCTAAGCTGACAGTCAGGTCAGGATCCACCTGTGATAAAGCGTCTAGTCATCCGCCGTAAACCACACAGACATGATGATTCTCCGAAGATTGGAATGAGGCCTAAGGAGCCATCTTAGTCATGGCAAAATCATGTCTCGAACAGATGGTCACCTTCCTCTCCCCTTCATCCTCTTCATCTACGCTTTCCCTCCACCTAACCTCGGGTTAGATAATGATGGGGCCGCCCTACTTTCCCACAGCCTCCAACAGCTGCATGGCTGTGGCTCATTAGGAACTGGTCAGTAATCAGCTGCCTCATTACCAACATGGTGGCCCCCTCAAATGCCTTCGTCGAGAGAAATCTCCCCCCTGACAGTCGGAGAGGGCAAAACCACTTCAGGCTATGTGGGCTGGACACACTGTTATTATGTGGGTGCTAAGCACAAAATGCAGTGAACCAAATATCCAATGTGCAATGTCACACAAGATAAAATGTTGTTGAAACAACTTTACGCAATGAATGTATTGCAACAGTCTAACTTCCTATTGAAAAGGAATGTCGTAAATGTTGTTGTTTTTCACGGTCTTCCATTATGTCTCAAGCTGGGTGTTATTTTACTCAATCATTTTAACTTATATGTTTCATACTGTAACTGTTTTCAGAGAAAGAAAAAGCAAGTTTGCTTTTTGTTGTCCTTCACAGCTGAAGCTGATAAATCTGTTGACGATCCCGGCGAGACTGCAGCCCTGGTTCCTCCTCCAGACAGCGCTGAGGACAAACCCAAAGAGGAAGCTGTTGAGCAGAGTCCCCCTCCACCTGTGGAGCTGAGTGTGGAGGAGAAAACTGATGACGAGGGCGGCGTCTCCAACAAGACCTCTGTGGAATCGCTGAAGGAGACAAATGAGAACAACAGCAACAGTGCTGACTTCAGTCGGAAGAAAGGTTGGTATTTAAAGTTTGTCATTGTCATTCCTTGTACTAACTGAGACACAAAGATTAGAAACATAGACTTATCTGCAGATTATATCATATGTCTTTATTTAATGGATTTAAAGGATTGAACCAAGCAGTATCCCATACTATACTGTTTTGTTACATTTTCTGTAAACCTGCTTGGAGGTTAAGTCAAAAAGAACCCAAACTCAAGGAGTACACATGAGAGTTTCAAATTGATATCAGACATTGAACATTTGTTGAAAGTTACGGCCGGGGAATTGACGGAGGCATTTGCTGAGACACCGAGTGACACAGACCCTGCCCAAACCTACTCTGAAGTTCTCTTCCCCTGTCCCCCTTACCTAATCACTCCCAATTCATTATCAAAATGATACTAGAAGATGCTGCACGTTGTGACCGTCCAAGAAAAGATTGTTTCATGGTCATGTCTAAGACACAGCTGTGGTGGCAGCCCAAGTCTGCGTGATCATACCGGTAGAAACAACTCTCCAAAGGCCGTTTGCCTGAGCATGTTAAGAGAGGATTGACAGGAGAGGTAAAGGCTAAAATAATTCAAATAAAAAACTAGAGGCGAAATAAATATATTCCTCATCAATAAGAACATACAATTAGGCAGTCTTTCACTCTTTCTAGGCATATTGTGTACAACTCCTGCAATTGCTTGGAAGAATAAATTAGTACCGGACTATTGATTCTCAACCCGGTGTCGAGTGATATTTTCCTAACAACAGTTATCAACGATACAAATGTAGCAATCCGGTGCAAGATCATAAGCACGCATCCAAGAGGAAGCAAACAAAAAGGGGGTACACAAAAATAGCAAGGCTTTTACCCTCTGGCTAGAAACCTAACTCTCGATGAACCTTGGAGAGAGGGACACATGTGAACGATGTGTTTGCAACCCGCAACTAACAAATCCTACTCACTGCACCCATATTGGAGATAGCAACTGCTGCATCTTCTCCTTACTGGCTGTAAAATGACTTTGTAGTACGATTGACTGACTCTTACAGTAAAATGTGAAGAAACTAATCAGATCACATTGCAAACTTAATAAACATTTGTAAACACTCCACTGTTAAACCCTTGCTTCTTTCTAACAGATTTGAAGAGAAACAACATCGTCTGGGACGTTCCTCTCGAGTGTCCGGTGTGAGATATCCATCTCTCTGACCATGTGCCGTTCTTCAGGAAATCGGTAAGACTCACAAAGTGGCCAGAGGCTCTGCTGCTGCTGCTGTACTACTCAACCAGCTCAGGTGTTCATAAGCAAAAGAAAGACCATCATGCAATGCAGGTCTGCAGACCTTATTTACTGTGCAGGAGTACAGCTCCTTTCCTGAATTAAGATATTAAAAATAGAGGAGCTGTTGCCAGTGTGTGCATGTCCGTAAAACTCTAAATCAAATTGAGTGTGGCGTCCAGTAGTTTATTAATACACGATGAAAGCTGCACCCATAAACTGAGCCTCCCTGCCTGTTCAAAATGTCAGTATTACAACATAAATATATCATTCAGACGTGTTATTGCTTTTTTAGTTAATTAGTTTGATTTGATTTGTGTGTGTTACGTACCTTTAGTTCTGTCAGCAATGACATCATCTCAAGGTCCACTTAAAAGCTTATTTCATGTTTAACTATGTCATGTTCTCCATCTTCATTATGAGGTGGGCAAAGCTCGGCGTTTAGGTGATGACACATGATGACAACTGAGCTAACTCAATCCGACTATGAAGCGGACATTGAGTTTAGTTTTTTTTTATTTCAAAGTAATATGTAACCATTCTGCATTTCAATGTCAGAAATTAGTAGGTATTTTTTCTCTCGTTATGTACTAAAGTCATCCCAAATATTACAACAATTCAAAAACAATTTTCATTCAATCTTTCGGCTCATCTATGGGTTCAATTGTTGTAAATAATTATGAAAAAAGCGGTTGCTCCAAACCTCCTCTGGTTCCTCCTGCTCTCTCTGCCACTGATGGATGAGATTCCTCTCACACGAGTACTGACACGGGTCCTCTCAGTCTTATCATCATGTGCTTCAGGATGTAAGGCTACATCTGCACCTGCACTGCCTCTCCCTTCCTATCTGCTCAGAAACACTCAGGGCCAAAAAGCTTGAGGCCCGAGGAATTCACACCGCTCTAAACAGCTGATGATAAGCTCACATCTGAGAGGTGTTAGCTGTCACGGATCATCTCCGCTCGCACAAAAACACAAGCTTCAGAAATCCTAAGCATCTCATTTGAATTTCTCTCTCAATACCTGTGCACGTAGAGATTCTTCAAGCTATCTAAAAGGATCACTGTGACATCAAATGATAATATTAATTGTTATCATCGATAGATCTGTGATGTGATCATCAGCTGACAAAAATGTCACTAGAATATGTGCTTAAGTACTGCAGATGTTTTGAGTTGTCGTAGTAGGAAAAGCAGAGGTGTTACCGATAACAATAACGATGGCTCTCCGCTATGAAGTGTCTCATTATCAAAGTGTGACAGTGAGCGAGAATTCACAATACCAGGACCCTGAAACAGAAGCATCTGAAGGGAAATGATCCATCTTTCCTCTGATATTTGACACCTTACTACTGTTGAAGAGGCCCTAGTATGCTCTGTGTGGTTAAACCTTTCCTGTAGTTTGTTGGATAGGTTTTGGTGCATGTAAACGGTCTGCAAAGGCTAAAATCCCAAAGTTCCCAGTTTGTGACCCCAGATAACAAACTGTCCTTCACTGCAAACATCGCTGCAACAACCCGCTGCTGCAGATACACTCTTTACAACATCAGGAGGATACGTCCCCTCCTGACCCAGAAAGCCACGCAGGTTCTGGTCCAGGCTCTCGTCATCTCACGCCTAGACTACTGCAACTCCCTCCTGGCTGGTCTACCTGCATGTGCCATCCGACCTCTGCAGCTCATCCAGAATGCAGCAGCTCGTCTGGTCTTCCAACCTCCCTAAATTCTCCCACACCACGCCGCTCCTCCGCTCCCTTCACTGGCTTCCGGTAACTGCTAGAATCCACTTCAAGACAATGGTGCATACGTACCATGCTGCGAATGGATCTGGCCCTTCCTACATCCAGGACATGGTTAAACCGTACACCCCAGGACGTACACTCCGCTCTGCATCGGCCAAACAGCTCGCTGCACCCGCACTGCGAGGGGGACCCAAGTTCCCATCAGCAAAAAACACGTGGGTTTGCTATCCTGGCTCCAAAATGGTGGAATGAGCTCCCCATTGACACCAGGACAGCAGAAAGCTTACACATCTTCCGGCGCAGACTGAAAACTCATCTCTTTCGACTAAAATTTCTAACAAAGCACTTATATACTAACAAAGGACTGGCTTATCTAAAGCCAGTTGAGTAGCACTTGAAATGTGTTGGCTCTATGAAACCTGATGTACTTATGTGATTCTGTTTTCTTCAAGTTTGTATTT
This sequence comes from Notothenia rossii, assembly GCF_949606895.1. Lineage (NCBI taxonomy): Eukaryota > Metazoa > Chordata > Actinopteri > Perciformes > Nototheniidae > Notothenia > Notothenia rossii. The sequence goes on along the minus strand of NC_136912.1, from coordinate 13,269,322 downwards.
TCTTGGTCGAATGCACTTATTTATTGTAAGTAGCTTTGGATAAAAGCTTCGCTAAATGCAATGTCAGGTTAATGGGTGTGAAATCTCTAAGCGTTTGACCAATCACCACAGAGCAGAAAGGAGGTGCTGCAGCACAGGCAGTATGAGAAAAATAAAGACTTTTGAACATTAAAGCATGTAAACATGTCACAGTAGAGGCACAACATACGAATGTGAACCTGAAAATGTGCATAACATGTCTTCTTTAATATGAAAAAAGCTAAATCTAGTTAGGCAACAACATTACTATGATATAAAAAACGTTTTTTTTTTTGCCTTAAATTACTATTCGTTATCATGTACACATTGTTTAATAGAATGGTATCTACATGTGACAATACTCATTTACTTGCCCCAAAGCTGAACACTTTCTTAATATCAGTAGAGATACATACAATTATAGAAGGTGGATGAACTCACATTTATCTCGAAACACAACCCAAGTTTATTCGAAAGCAGAAGTTTTTTTTTAACCATCGTCTCAGGTATTTGGTGCTCTCTAATAATAGTATTAGTCTGCCTTCAAAATAACACAGTAAACACATATTGTAAAACAATAAGCTACACAATTTAAAAGACACATAAGAGAAAAGGAAAAAGTGAACACTCAACTCCTTCCCACCTGGTCTGGGAAGTGATGAGAAAGCTGTACACTGAAGTTGAAAGGTTACTCACCATTCTGCAGTCGTGGATAATGGATATTAGCTGACAGGTCATAAACTAAACCAGCATAATTAGACCTGAGACTGCACTGTGTTATTTTCCAGTCAGAGCCCAGCTTTCATGTTTGATGGCTAATGTTGGAGGAAACAGTCTGTCAGCCTGGGATGAGTATTTTACAGCAAAGAGGAGACAGGTGAAAGAGAGTGACAGAGGTAGATTTAACTGTGAGAGACAAAAAAAGTGAGTAGTTAGCTTGAAGCAACTTGTTTTATTTGCAGCAGCTCTTCTTGAAAAGGGGCTTCTGGTTCAGAGACAGGTCATGGAGCTGAGGAGGGTCCCAGACCTGAAGCTAAAGATTATACTCTTGTTACCCATCAGGCATTATAATAGAAAAAAAATAGACCTTATTCTCTCCCATTCATTGATGTATCCCTGGGCGAGATACTTAACCCATAATTGCTCCAGATGACATGGCCAATAGTGTGTGAGTGTTTGTGAATGTTAGTTTTCTGCCTCTGTATAAATGGGTGAATGCTGATTTAAGTTGTGGATTGTAAATAACTATATTTACTTAAGTACTATACTAAAGTACAAGTTTGAGGTACTTCAGTAACACACAAATAATCATGAATTATAATCAATATTGATATAAAAGAGATTATTTTGAAAATATCCATTTTGCATTACCAATCAGAAACAGAAACTTTATTGTTTAGGTTTTTTTACTTTATTGTGTCAACCTACTGTATTGCCAAGTAGGTTGACACATACGAGGAATTTGCCATGGTGTATTTGGTGCATACATAAACACAGTCAAAGAAGATAAATTGTAAGAAAAGGACCATCAAATAAAACAAGAATAGGAGCTCTTCCCTGGTGAAAGAAATCGACGTTCTGTATGTAAATACACTAAACAACACATGAAAGAGTTCACCAAAACACCAGCAGCAATTGTTTTTGGTGCTTTAAGTATTTTTTGAATGTTTACACTTTTGTACTTGAGAAAGATTTTGAATGCAGGACTTTCACTTGTAGCAAAGTATTTCTAAACTGTGGTATTTTACTTCAGTAAAAGATCTGAGTATTTCTTCCCCCACTGTTTAAAAGCGTAAAATGCATTTACCTTAAACACAAATGTATCATTTAAACATCTCATTTGACTCTTCAGATGTTTCTCTCCCGCTTTCCAGTCATAGCAGAAGTAGTAATTTCCTTGTACGACATTGCAGGTGTAAACCCAGATTAATGGGTGTGCACGTTGACAATGGTGCATGTGGTGAAGGCAGGATCGGTATCTCAGTAATAACAGTGAAGAGGAGCTTCCTGCTGGTGAGGTTTGATGTGGTTCAGACCTGGGCAACTTTACAGGAGGGAGGGCACTGTCGGAAAACGCAGACTGAAGAAAACAGCTGGTGGAGGCTGGCTCTGCCCCTTCCTCTCAGGACTTCCTACCACAAAACATTTTTGGCCAGAAATGGAAAACTTTGAAAAGTCGTAAAGGTAGCTATTAGTCATGGATCATTAGAGGGCTTAGTCTGAGGCTGTTTTGAGGCTACGTGTCATCACTTTTTTCCTGTGAAGATGTTTCTTTTTAGCTTAAATTATTTAAAGTATGGATTCAAAATCTTCAATTCATAAGTGTGAAATATATATATTTCTAATGTAGACATGTAGATATGTGCTTGAAGCTGAAAGTGCAGAGTGGCTCTTTGATGGCACTTCGTGTTACTTTATTCAGTGTTTATAGCACCTGGAAAGCATAATGTCAAGCCCTCAATGCTTTCAAGTTGACTCAACAATAAGTCAGTGTCATTCAGCATTAAGATAAGAGGATTAGTCACAGAACAGTGAAAAGTGTTTCCTTAAGCAGTGTTCTTGAGTAAGATCATTGATAATTTGATAATCACTAGTTTCATAACTAAACTTCACATGTAGCGTTTGATTGTATTCTCCTCAGTGTTTTGGGATATACAGTCATACTCTCACACACACTTTCATCCTGGCAAACACACATCAGCAACCATTGATTAGAAGATGCATTTGGTTTGTCTAAGTTAATCACTGTCAACTTACAAAGCTCTGTGAGATGATATACAGAAACTTTAATGTATACTTTACATAAAAGAGTTATTCATACAAGTCATAGTTATAACACAATTAATAGAAATGATTAAACTGAAGAGGCGGTTGATGTGGGAATGGTTTTGGACAGGATGTGCAAAGGTTCACTTTCACTTGTTAAACCTGCAATAAGGAAAACATTTGTAACAGTCATTCCAGGCATACAAGGGACCCTTAACAAACAACACATAAGGAATACATCTGTCAGTGGACTTTGGCCTTTGACTTCTGGGGATGCCATTCCCTTTAAAGTCCTGTCAATATATAACAAACACTGCGAGGGAACAAATTGTTGCTTTCTTAACAAATTAGATTAGTTTGTTTAAAATTGAAAGCCTTATGAGGTCACAAGATTAACATGTTCTTGTATTTGAATTACTGTATGTTCGCCTCACACGTTTGCTTCCCGTCTCCTGCCTCTATTAAAACCATAGGCTGTGTGCTCTTCCTGCTTTGCTTCATTGACCTGTAGAGGCTTCTGGGTGAAGTTCTTTCCAAGGGTCACAGGTCAGAGAATCCTAATTAAAGGGTTCACAGTGACTGCAGGAGAATAATGTGTCCTCAATGTCAGAGTCAACTGGCCCACATTCTTGGCCTGTCATTTAACAAGTCTCTGCAGAATTTGATGTGCAGCGGCTGCTGTGATGATGTGTGGAGTAAACTAGGAAACATTTCAACAAAGACATGACAGGACCTGAAAAAAATGAAAACCATATTTCTGAAAAACATCAAGGGAAACATGAAACATTGCTTACTGTCAGGCCTAAATGTCCCTTTACAATACTTTTCCTTTTGAAGTTTCATTTATATTCCACTCTTAATACGTTTTTTCTGAACCAAAATGCTTAACAAAGACAGACATAGGCATACATATATTTGCATGTGAAAATGAAAATAGATTTTAAAAAATGCTTTAAAACTAATTCAAATTAGAGAACCATTTAAAAAACAAACTTTATTCAAGTTGATGTCTTGACACACGCAGGTGTTTAGAAGCAAGGTTAAGTGAGTGGTCCCTTTTCAAATCTTACTTGTACTTTCCCTGACCACCATCCTTATATTTTAGGACATGTCCAATTATGCCAGGCATTGACCTTTCCTATTTACACTATAGGCATTTTACAACTGGAGTGACACATTTTCTAGATTCTTCCTTTGTACTCCAGTCCATACTTTGGCAGGTGCCATGCAAAATTATTATAGGGCTTAATTTACACCACGCCGCACCACTCTCAAAGAAGTAAAACGGGGGATGGTGGGGGTCACATAGTGAAAACAATTTTTAGAGATGACAGAAATAGATTCAGCACGATGTAGAGTCACAGCGGGGTAGTTGGTAACCATCACACCCTCGACATTTTGTGATTTATTAAACGTGTTGCCTCTATTCTTCCTATTGCTTTGTTCTTTTTTGCAAGTCTCTGCGAGCAAAGACTTTGGTTAGAACTTATCATCTGTTAACAAGCTGACATATTTCCTAACAATTTGCTAATTGTCACTTAACACAAAATGGGACAAAGGCTGATGGGAAGGTCGTTAGTTTTGCAGATTTGGTTATAACCGAAAGTACTGAACACATTTTGAGCCAGTCCTTCAAGCAGATCAAATAGAAAATCTATTTCACTGAATAACTTTACATTACATTGCATTTAGCTGACGCTTTTATCCAAAGCAACTTACAATAAGTGCATTCGACCAGATACAAACTTGAAGAAAACAGAATCATATAAGTACATCAGGTTTCATAGAGCCAACACATTTCAAGTGCTACTCAACTGGCTTTAGATAAGCCAGTCCTTTGTTAGTATATAAGTGCTTTGTTAGTATATAAGTGCTTTGTTAGTATATAAGTGCTTTGTTAGTATATAAGTGCTCTGTTAATAATTTTATTGCTCGAAGTGGAATCGAAAGAGATTAGTTTTCGGTCTGCGCAGGAATATGTGTAGGCTTTTGTGGAATAAGCAAAAACTTCTATTCTTCTAGTAGTCACCAGAAGAAAAATCCAAAGTTACTATAACTCACCCTCTACAAACCTACTGACCGACTGATCTACCTAGCAACAAGCCATACCAAAAAAGATAGTTTGCTTAAAAAATATAAACACAGTATGAAAATGCAAATGCTCTCATGTCCATGTGCCAAGATCCCCAAGCAGCTGACTCTCAATGACCTGCAGCTCCAAACCCCATGAGGTCTGCAGTTGTAGGGACAGTTTCCTCTCATGTCGGCCTCTCTCCAGGCCGGTTTAGACATTCCTGGCCGGGCTTTGTGCAGTTGGCAGCGCTGCTGATCAGGAGGCCTGCTGACAGACGGACCTTCATTCACCTGCTGGTATAGCCTCCGGCATCGACTCCACATTCCTCAGGCAGTGTCAAACTGTCAGAATGACACCATGGCTTTATAACATCGCCGTCTATCATGTTTCACACACAGTTTAAACTTTAAAGTAAACTCAGGTGATATCTCAGGTGATGCGGAATACAAATTCCCCCCAAAGGTTCAAACTTCCTTAAAAGTTTATCCTTAACTTAATTTCCTTTTGGTTTGAACTTGATGTGGAAACCTTCATGAGGAAACAGTGAAGAATGGTTAGGTCTGTTTCTCTTTTTACACATATGTATTTAAAATAACAATTCAAACAAATACAGTTTACAATTTGTAAGGGAATGTGAATGTCATCAAAGTTCAAAGCAACACAAAACAAATGTGCAGGTTTCTGAAACTATGCATCATAATACATTGATTTTACCTGAGCAGTTTGATATTACTGATGCTGGAGTGACCGGCTCTCAAGCTGCCTACTTGCTTATATTTTTAACCCTTATACGAACTCTAAACCAACCCTTTTTCTTGTCACAATTCCACAATTGATTATCAATTCTTCATGTTGCTTTTCTCCCTCATTCTAGATCATCAAACTTAACCTTGGAGTAATCAATCCGTCAGATCTGATGCAATTTATCGTTCCAGTTGTTCGGACTTCTGCTTTTGTGTACGCCCCTTGACATGTCAATAGGCCCAATAACAACATGTATCACCTCACAAAACACAGTTCAGTTCTGTCACAGATCACCTAGATGTTTTGCTGCGGACATTAAAGTGAAATCAAGATTAAAATCCTTTTTCTAACCTTTTTCCTCCACATTGGGCTCTTAGGAACTTCTTGTATTCTGAGATGCCAAATTAAGTAAAAGAATACACAAAATAACTTATTGAAGCTAAAATAGTTTTCACAAAGTATGATTGTTTTAACTGGGGTTATTTGCTAGTTTTCTCTACGTGGGTGACTGAAAAGGAATAACATCCTTACATGGGATTCAGTTGAGCATTTTCTTGCACAATACCAAATCCCTTGTGGAATGCCCCATCTTTCAGCAGCAGGGTTTGACTTTAGCGGCTAACTAGGCTCCACAGATCCCTATCTATCCCTGTGGCTAAACTCAGCATAGCTGTATAGACTAAGATCAATGCAGAGTCTTACCTGCAACCTGAGCCTCAGTGGTCACATTACTGGCCTTAAACCAAACTCCTTTATATTGGATGCAGTTCAGATTAACTCGGGTCAAATCTGAGAGAACAAAATTCCACTTTGAAATATACGATTTGGCTTGAATGATTGTCAAAGTGCAATAGAGCGGTTAAGTGCCCTAAAACCTGTTGAAAGAATCAGCAGGTTGTTTTTAATTGAAGGCTCCTGAGGGTAAAAAGTACCAGAAATAGCAAATGATGCATTTATTTAGACAACTATTTGGGATTCCACTTTAAAATATAAAATGTGGCTTGAATGAGTGTCAAAGTGCAATAGAGCAGTTACTGTACATGCCATTAAATCTATTGAAGGGATCAGCAGTGCTTTGTGAATGGAGGCTTGTGAGGGTAACAGAAATAGCAACTGATGTATTTATTCAGACGTCTAAAGATTGACCCTCCCTGTCCTGCTTTCACGTAACGCTTTTGCATCCTAACCTGATGTTAAGCATAAATCGCATCAACAGATGTGGAGCATGATTGTCAGGTGTCTTCTGCTTCTAACAGATGTGTCTCTGTGGAGGTCAAAGGCCATGGCAAAGGCCACATAAACATGGCCAAAGCAGAAGTTGCAATAGGAAAAAGCAGGTGATTGCAGGTCACAAGTCTGTGGGACAGGAATCATGGTTTTCATTGTTCTGTAAACTTTTTTTTTCTTTTTTACAGATTGACGCAGTGACCGCAGAGGAAAAGGACATCTCGTTAAAACATCTTGTCATCTCCTCCTTACACTCACATTTATTTTTTACAGAGCAGCTTTTTCAAAGTTAGTAGCAGCTGAGCTCAGCTTTTTGAATATTTTACTGATAGCTGAATTTCTGTATATACAAAAGGTCAACAGTTACTAGATGTATTGTGGGTGAAACTTATTTACCATTTATAAACAGAAAACAAGTTGTTGATAACACTCTGTGATGTTATGGTAATGGCTTTAATGTCCCTATTACTGCTAACAGCAACAGTATCCAGTGTTAGAAATCTTATTAAATCAGTGTTATCAACTTATAAATACCAAAAAGGAAGCATTAAAGTAAACTTTTACTGGTAAAACTTCACAAATTGGTACAAATTGTTTTTATGGTGTTATTAGTGATTATGAATCGTTTTAAATATTGTATTGTAAATAAATAAATGCTGTTATAATTCAATGTAAGTGTAAATACAAGCCTTGGCATATTGTATTCACTGCCAGCTTAGCCAAAGACTTCTTTAGTCTGGACTTTTTTTCTCAAAATAACTTTTGGTATGTATTCATCAAGTATATATAAATAATAACAATATAAAAGTACATGAAGAAAACGTGTTGAGGATTTTCATATTTAAATATAGTTAATAATATTTCTTGAGTCAACTTAATATGTTATTTTTGTCGATGCTACATTTTGCTTTTCCATGGCATTCTAATTAAATTGTATTAAAGTTTTCATTGTGTTGAAACATTTCTGAAATGTTCATGTCCTTTGAATGTATTAAAGAAAAGTATTTTAAATGTCTCCCACATGTTTGTCATTATTTACCATCAGATTGTGCATAATAGTTTTGAACAATCTTGGTCTCAGAACAAAATTAATTCTTACTAACCAAATTAATGATAAAAGTGACACCAAAATAACTTTATAAACATCCCATAAAATCATGTAAGCTTTCTAAATGTAAAAAATATATCCTCATAACTTTTCATCCATATGTTATTGACGTGAGACAAAATATGTGTCAGTAAGAAATTGTTATTTCCACCCTCCAGTTGCTTCCCTGCTGACTTTTACCAACTGTACTTTTAAATCGCATCTGACTCCTTTTACTGTAAGTGCAAACATGATCTCCAGGTGCAAACACATTTAGTTCAAAGTGACAGTGTTAAAAGACAGGAATCCTCCAACAGTGTGCTGCACCCATTCAGGGGTCAGTATCCAGCTTTCTGATGTAGGAACCCGTGTCTAGTAGTAGACGAGTAGTAAGGTTGTTTATGGTGCTAATTAAAACTTAAACTGAGGCTTAAAGGATGAATCATATTTTTATGGAGCTATTTGTTGCATTTCGTTCCCTGGGGTTAAGATGAAAAAGCCTGCTATTTAACACACAATAAAGCAAAAATGAACTGCTGTATGGGGTTTCCCATTACTTGGCTAAATATATATGGATATATACTCCTGTTTAATTTCACAAGCCTTATAATATTTTTATAATTTCCATGTACAGTGTTGTGTTGCCCAGCATTTGGGTCTGATCCAGCAGCTATATTGAGCCTGTTTCCATGGGCTTCCGTTCTCCTTTAAAGTGTAGCGAGACTACCAGCCTATATCAATCAGCCCGCAGGATGCTTTAATCCACCATTAAGCAGATGAAATGTTGCACTGAGCCTGCGGTGCAGCAGTGACGGCAGGAGCGGATCTAAACATTTTGGGCGTTCCCCTCAAACCTGACCGCAGTTATGGACACCCTGCACCAAACCATCCAGAGCAGCAGAACACAAACCTGTTCCTCTTCGGAACTAGATCCAAATGTCTCAGGTCTCAGTATCCTCTATTTATACGCTGTGTATATTTACAACAGGCCGGATGATTAGGATGCTAGCAAGAAGTGAGGAGAATGTAGGGGCAATCATCTTTGGCTATTCTAAGGAGACAAGAAGTTTATCAGGGGTGAGCCCCTCTCGGATGTCAGTTTGTTTTCTCAAAATCGAACAGTACTTCCCCGAGTTATTGCAGATATTTTTAAGTTGACCCTTCAAAAAATATATACAATTTAAAAAATGCTTGTAAGGAGCACTTATTTGAGTTTTTAAGAAGTACGCTTGAGGATGAGGGTACATGTAGAAATAAAAATCACAAGAAACCTTCATCAAACTATATTGTTGAACCATTAAAAGGCCCTTCTTGTTAAACTATATGTAACATTATTTATGTTACTTTCTGTTCAGTATAATAGCTCTGATGCTGCAGACCTCTACCTGCACAACACCCTCTGTATTGTCTCCAGGCACAAACACACAGATTTTGACAGTGATACACATCCACAGGTGTCCTGCACAGCTGGACTGAGCTGTTCATCAGCTGTACGAAATGTCAAGATGCTCTGAGTGATAACGTTCAGAATGTGAAGAATGATGATAAAAACTGTTTTGAAACAGGAAAACATCCATTAAACCTTCTGTCAGTGTGCTGGAATGTTGCAATGATTTAGGTTTAAAATGTTTTTCTTAAGAAAACATCAAATAAATTGTTTGAAGATATCATTATTTATTTATTTTTTATAATTTTATACTACAGTATGTCAAAGAAAAGTTAAATTTTACATCAGTTATCACTTTGCATATATTTCTTATTTACAGCCTGTTATACATTGTAGCCTAATAAACTGATTTGAGCTCATTCCTCGTTTTGTTTTAATGCTGTATTTCTTTTTTGCTTGACACTAAGCCATGGTTTTTTTTGTTCAATTAATTTGCACATCGGTGATAGGAGCTACATCTAATGTATGATAACATTTTCACAATAACAATGCTAATATAATGATGGTTAGCAAGTGTCATGTTTGGCCGGGTTACTATTAACGTTAGCATGCTAATGTTTGTAAATTAACACAAAACAGCAAACTGCTTGGCATAAACCAGTGATAAACTAAAAAACAGAACACATTCAATTATGATGGAGCTTGTTATAAAGCTAAAACCATAAATAAGTGATAACAAAATGTACATACAATAGTTTTAAGTTGATGAGGCTAACTAGCTAGCTAACATTTGCCTATTAAAGCTAACGGCTGTACGTTACACGAAGCTCCGTCGAGTCATGTTTGTGTCCAACTGATGACTGTAAGTAGTACAATAGCCTATTCACTCTCTTTTAAGGGGAATATCTGACTCTTGAAACCGCACTTCGTTGTCCAGCTAGCTGCTCATTTTTGTGTGTCTGTTGTATCCGAGTGTAGGCCTAGGTTATTGTTTTACTGAAAAGCTACCTGTTGCGGCCGAAAACGGCTATGACAGTAGTGAAAGTGAATAAAAAACAGTGAAGGTGTAGTAGGACAGACAGTCTTACACTCCTGGAGAGCTGGATCTCGATGTGCCTTTATCTTGACAGACTGCAGCAAGAGGTAAGAAAGCAAGTATTTTCTTCTCACTGTGTGGCTGTTGGGGATACAGGGACGGGATGCCACTTGGGCTTTGTTTTCCATCTATCATAGGGTCATTACTGCCTGCTGTCATCATGAGATGCCCTCTGGATGAAGAGTTGATCCTTGGCAGCAAGGCCTGGCTTTGACAGTACTTCTCTCTCTGTTTACCTTAGACGTTCATTAAAAGGCATGTCATCATGTCTTTGATATCTAAACTAGACAAAGTCAAACGAATGGCTGGAGATCAGTGTGTTTAGAAGATGTTATGATGAAGAATGCTAACTATTTCTCTATTAACAGGTATGTCAAAGCTGGAAAGGTACTGCATATTGATTTACCATATGGCTCAGGAATTGCATTTTCCCTTTAAAATGATTTTGGATTTCATAATTCTTAGTTCATGGGTTGTGAGATCTTGCCGTACACTTCTTCACTGTAGGAAGAATGTGAGTGAAATCCAGGAGTAACAGAGTAAAAAAAGCTTAGTGTGTTTGTTTCTATAGTTACACACAGTGGTTTATGTGTCCCCGTTTTTATTCTTGGCTGTTCAAGTGAGGAGGTCAAGATTTATTTAGAGGATGCAATGAAGAGTGTGATACAGAATGCCTGGATGCATGGCATCTCTGCTATTTGGTCCACGCTCCAGGAAAGGTTGCTGAGGGGTTCACAGTGTTTTCCTAAAAGCATTACCATGTTAATCAAGTCAATCGATACACAGAGGAAGTTTAATATAATAATTGTTTAAAGTTAAGTATTTACATTATAAAATTAGACTACATTTATTAACTTCCTGAATGTTTCCTGAAGCTTTTTTCAGAACATATTGCGTTCCTGTGCATTAGAGATATTTTCATTGGCCCTTACAGGATAATTAACAACTATGATATTAGCCAAATTAATTGATAAAATGTAACCAGCTTCAAAGTAATGTATGACCCTCAACTCGTCTTTTGATAAAACTTTTAAAATATAAAAAAAAATGGCAACCATTGCGTTTAAAAGAACTTTGAAAATGTTTGAGCAATGCACAAGGATCACATCATCGAGTGTCAGGCCCAACTCAAAAGATGATCCATAAAAGGCTACTAGGTATTTTTATCTTAACATGACCTTGTGCACCATACTGAGTACACATTCTCACATTCTCACTTCATACAGTATGACTGCTTGATTTCTTCATGCTGTGCTGTGTCACTGTTAATGCAGAAAAAAAACATTCAATTCAACTTAACACATTTCACCGATCTTTGCTAAAATAACATTATAACATTTAATTAATGTGTCAGATTTGTTTTAAATGTTGGCAAACAAAATATCTGCCCTTATAAATTATATTTCATTAGACCCTGTAATAATAAAGGAGGGGTTTTCCAAGATTGGATACTACAAGGTTTAAAAATGGAATTGCAGATAGAGAACCCTCTTAACAAATCTTAAGAACCTGAGCAGTGTGTGAGCAGTGTTGTCTTTTCTCTGTGTGTGTGTGGGACCAAACAGAGTCCATACACCTGTCCTGCCAGCTGATGTCAGGTTATTGTGCCTCTCTGTGGGTTATGGCCACTCCGGTGCCTAAATGTCCCTCGGAAAACAACCTCAGAGGCACTCAGCCACATGAGAAGAACACACAAGTTTTGGTTATAGTAAACTTTGCCTTTTGTGATTATTAAAACCTGTGGAAGAACTTAGAAATTGTGCCAAATATGTTGAATTGTCTGTATGCTAAACTAGATAATTTGCAAAAAAATTGAGCTGGATCAATTATTGAAAAATAACACATGTGTGCATGCTACCCTTAATGTGAGAGGATGGGTTCTGCACTGCTGAATGACATATAGTAATGGTGCTGTGATACAAGATTAGCATGCAACTTGACACTTTGATGGTAATGTAATAAGTGATTGCTTACTTAATTCACATATAGTTCCGGCTCTTAAGTGTCCTCGTGAGTAGTGTGTGAAATCACACAGGTCAATGATGATACATACGCTATACTCGACCAGAATACATACAAAGCAAAGTGTTTATTGTCCACAATAATGACTGTTAATTGCATTATATATTTAACTTCATCAAACCTCTCCTATTTAGTTCAAAGCATTTACCCATTAGAGAATACCAGTAACCATGCATTACAAATATAGTATGACGTTTTCTGCTCAATTACATTTGTATGGACACAGTCATTTTTACATTACATTACATTCACTTGAAGTCCACTGAGACGAATGTAACATTTGTGATATTGGGCTATATAAATAAACATTGATTGATTGACTTGTTAGATGCTTTTATCCAAAGCGACTTTGGATACTCAATATCTTAACTTGAGACATACTCAATACTGTGGGCAATCCCCACAGGAGCAATTTGGGGTGAAGTGTCTTGCCCAGGGACACAACGACATGCTGACTGCAGTGGGGTTTGAATCTTGATCCGAACACCAACATACCACACACCACTGCACCACACGCCTTTTATTTTCAAAAGTAAAAGCAGAAAACATCAGTTGACTCTTAGAAATAAAGAAGGGGGTGAATCAGATAATACCGTAAAACACAAAGCTTTTCTGTAAATATATATGATACATTTTTATAAATTGCCAAATGTATCAAATTAAATTTACAAACGGTAACAATTTACTTGATCACAAAGATTGCACTCAATTCGTTTTTGGACCTTTCCCCCACCTTTTTCAGTGAGAGAAGGGGAGAAGGGTGGGCGTTGGTTGGGGGGGAGCACTTTTGTCCAATGGTCTTTCTTAAATTAGCTATGGGGGCAGGAGGCTGCCTCCCTACGCTTACAGAAGGAGGAGTCTCCGTCTGTCACTGACTACTGTTTCATTATTACCTGCACAATCCTGCAGCATTCACCACACTCAGAAGCAAAGAGAGAGGCACACAGAGGACACACTCTCAGGCCTAATCCATCCCAATAGAGTTTTCTTTTTTTATGCTCTTTCCCTACGTGGGACAGCCTGCTACTGCTGACTTGTAAATTACAAGGCAACTAGCAGTAGATATGGCTGGTTGTCTGCGGAGTTCCTCACTTTGTCAAAAGTGGGCACTTTCAAGAAGCCTGCTTGTGACATTTGCTCTCAGCTTCTACTTTGCCTCAGCAGCTGCAGAGCCGTTTGGCTCCACTCATCTTTATCAACGCAGATCTGGACCTAATGAAGACAACATTATCATTGCTAACAGTGGGATCAGGGTGCCTTTAGGGAAGTCTGTGTTTCTTGACCCAGTGAGTGACCTGGTAACAGAAGTTCAGCCTGGAGACCGCTGCCTCATCACGGTGTTGGACAATGACCCACTGGCCCAGAAACCTGGGATGCTCTCACCTAAAAAGTTCCCCTGCGAATTTGGACCAGATGAAGTCAAATACACTCATTTTGGATCTCGGAGCCCCAGCAAGGATCGGGTGAAGCTACAACTTCGTTATGACACCCAAACAGACACAGTTGTCATTCCTTTCATGCTGGAAGTGGAGGTGGTTTTCCGACAGCTTGAGATCCTCACCAGGAATATGCCCCTTAATGTTGAAAAGCTCAGTGGTGACAGCGTCCCTATTGACAAAAAGCATCTGGAGTTTTCCTTTGAGGATGAAGTAACACAGTGTAAGATCGCCACTCTTGTCGGCGCCGGTGATCTTCCCAGGTATGGCACTCTTTTGAATAACCCCTCAAATGGCCAATTTATTGACTGTGATGAGTTTGTGAAACAAGGCATTCGCTACAAACACACAGCTAAAACCAACTCACCTAACAGAGACTATATCCCAATGATGGTAGAGCTGCAGGATAAAGAAGGCAACACCATTATGCAAGAGTATTTCCAAATGATGGTTAGAATTAAAGAGGGGGCAGAGAATACAGCTCCTAGACCCAGCTTTGTAGCCATGATGATGATGGAAGTTGATCAGTTTGTGATGACAGCTATTACAAGTGACATGTTAGCTGCTGAAGATGTTGAATCTGACCCAGATGATTTAATCTTCAATATTACTACACCGCTGAACTCTGAGCAGGGCTATCTCATCAGCACAGATGATCAGAACCTGCCTATCACCTCTTTCTATCAGAGAGACATCAAAGATCTTAAAATTGCTTATAAACCACCCTCAGACGACTCAGAGATAGAGAGGATTTTCCAGCTGGAGTTTGAAGTTGTAGACACTGATGGTGCTGTGTCTGATACATTTGCTTTTATGATAGTGGTAAAGCCTATGAATACCTTGGCACCTGTAGCAACCAAAAATACAGGGCAGCTACTGTTTGAAGGGCAATCCCGACCTCTTTCCAGCTCCCAGAATTTAGAGATTAGTGATGAGGATAACCTGGAAGATGTGACTATAACTGTGGTTGATGGCTTAAAGCATGGAGATCTGACGGTGCTCGGGGCTCGCAGGAAATTCTTCACACCTGCCGATCTAGACGCCGGCATTGTGGTGTACCAGCATGACGGCAGCGACACCTATAGCGACAACATTATTTTTAGAATGACTGATGGCAGTAATGAAGTGGAGTTTTTGTTCCCAATCACTATTGCTCCCACTGATGATGAGCCACCTATTATCAATGCTAACACTGGCCTGGTGCTATTCAAGAATGAAGTCATGCAGATCTCTCCCTTTATCCTGAGTGCCACAGATATCGATTCAGAAGACTCCACTATTAAGTTTATCTTGGAAGTGCCATTCTCAACTGTAGGGGAGCTCCTGCTAAGGCAAGTTGAGCCTCCCTCTGACCCGTCTCTCTGGAAGTTCAGCGAGACAGATGAGATGTTTGAGCAGGTGGTAACAGAATGGTTTCAGCAGGATATTCTTGATGGAAAGCTTTTCTACCGTCACATTGGACCCCATAGCACCACCGTTGTAGTTGATCATTTTGTTTTCCGGGTCCAAGATGATAATGACCCCCCTAATCAATCTGGCGAGCACATATTCACCAGCAAAATCCACCCTGTTGATGACATTGCTCCAGAACTTGTTCCCAGCACCAGCCTTCACATGACAGTCCTGGAGTATGAGCTAACCCACTTCAAGAAACATTTCTTGTGTTATACTGATTTAGATTCAGATGACAGGGACCTGAAATACACCATCATTAAGCCCCCAACTGACACAGATGAGAACAATCCAGCAGCCTTAGGTGACATTGTACTGACTGACAGCCCAAACACTGTAATTATAGAGTTCACACAGGCCCAGGTTAATCATCACAAAGTAGCTTACAAGCCTCCAGACCAGGAGCTGGGCATCACTCCAAAAGTGGCTCAGTTCACATTCATTGTAGAAGACACTTCTGGTAACACAATAGATGGACTATTCACCATTTTCCTTCAGCCAGTGGACAACAAACCCCCGATTATCACTAACAAAGGTTTCACTGTTATGGAGAGCGCTTCACATATCATCTCTAGGAACGAGCTGCTTGCCACAGATACAGATACAGATGATGAAAGTATTATCTTCACCGTGACCCAGATTCCTCGGTGGGGGCAGCTGCAGTATTTGGGGATCGACATGGCAAAAGGAGAAACATTCGTAATTGAAGACCTTTCAAATGGTCACCTTACCTACAACCATGGTGGACAGGAATCGGTCAGTGACACCATAAAGATTGATGTCAGTGACGGTTTTCATGAGGTACCCATCATCATCAAGATCAACATTGATCCAGTTGATGACGAGTCCCCCACCCTTATGCTCCCAGACGGTCTGCTTGGAGCATCCATCGATGTACTGGAGAATGGAGCCACAGAGATTACAAGTAATGTCATTCAGGGCCGTGATGAAGACACAGATGACCTCCTCCTAACTTTCATTGTTGAAGAACCTCCCAGGCTTGGTGAAATCCTAGTAAATGGTGCTCCCGCTGAGAGATTCACCCAGGAAGACATCATTAATGGGGTAGTGGTGTATGCTCACACATCCGGTGAAATCGGTCCAATCAAAGAATACGACTCTTTCAACCTTACTCTGTCTGATATGTCAGAACAGTGGGTTGTTGGCGGCAACAACGTACATGGTTTGACTGTTCAAGTCACCATCCTTCCTGTTGACAGCATTCCACCCATTGTCAGTGTTGTAGAGCAATTTGTTGTCGTGGAGGGGGAGAAGAATGTCATTACTCTGGACCACATCCAAGCTGTGGATATCGACACTGAAAATGATGATATCCTATGCACCATTATTGTCCAACCAACATCTGGTTACGTGGAAAACATCTCCCCATCTGCAGGCTCTGAGAAATCCAGATCCGGGACAGCCATCACTGCATTTAGCTTCAAAGACATCGCCTTAGGTCATATCTACTATGTCCAGAGCATCCACAAAGGGGTTGAACCTGTGGAAGATCGCTTCACCTTCCGCTGCTCAGATGGAATCAACTTCTCTGAACGACACTTCTTCCCCATTGTCATCATTCCAGCCAATGATGAAAAGCCAGAGATTTTCATTCGCGAGTTTATTGTGATGGAGGGCATGAGTCTGGTCATTGACACACCAATTCTGAACGCGGCTGATGCTGACATTCCTGGGGACGAGTTGCACTTTGAGATAATAAAAAATCCCAAACACGGTTCAATAATTCTGCAGCTTAGCACTGGCACAATCCCTGTGGAAAACTTTAACTTGGAACAAATCAAAGAGGCTTCCAATATTGTCTATGAACACGATGACTCAGAGACCAATGAGGACAGCTTTGTAATCAGACTTTCAGATGGGAAACATACAGTAGAAAAAACAGTCCTTATCATGGTTATTCCTGTTGACGATGAGACACCAAGGATGGCTATAAATGATGGCCTTGATGTTGAAATTGGAGAGACAAAAGTCATAAGCAACAGAGTTATTCAAGCCACAGATCTTGACTCGGAAGACAAAGAGCTCACATATGTTGTGCGTTACAGCCCAGGTCAAGGCTTCCTGCAGCGTATCAGCAAGTTTGGTGATGTTTTGGGTAATATTACCCTTGGTATGAACTTCACACAGGACGAAATTGACAAGCAGCTCATCCAGTATGTACACACAGGCCAGGAGGGAATCCGTGACCTGCTGAAGTTTGATGTCACCGATGGCCTGAATCCACTCATTGACCGTTACTTCTACATCAGCATTGGAAGCATTGACATGGCTTTTCCAGATGTTATCAACAAAGGTGTGACTCTTAAAGAAGGAGGGAAAGTAACTCTTACCACTGACCTCCTCAGCACCACTGACATTAACAGTCCTGATGAATTCCTCAGCTTTAGCATCACAAGAGCGCCTAGTAGAGGCCACTTAGAGTGCACTGACCATCCAGGTGTTCCCATTTCCACCTTTACCCAACTGCAGCTTGCTGGCAACAAGATCTACTACATTCACACCTCTGACGATGAGATGAAAATGGACAGCTTTGAGTTTGAGGTGACGGACGGTTACAATCCTGTATTCCGTACCTTCAGAGTGTCTATCACTGATGTTGATAATAAGAAACCTGTCTTGACTATAAGCAAGCTTTATGTGGAGGAGGGAGAAACAAAGCTTATCACACCATTTGAGTTGACAGCCGAGGATCGGGACACCCCAGACAACCATTTAAGATTCATAGTCACGCAGGTGCCAGTGCACGGCCAGCTGCTTTTCAACAATACCAAACCGATCACAACCTTTACCAAGCAGGATCTTAACGAGAACCTTATCAGCTATAAGCACGATGGCACTGAGACCAACGAAGACAGCTTCTCCTTCACTGTCACAGATGGCACTCATTCTGATTTTTACGTCTTTCCCAACACTGTGTATGAGACACGCAAGCCCCAGATGATGACCATTCATATCAATACTGTGGACAATGGTGTGCCCCAGATTTTGGTTAACAAAGCTGCTGCCTCACTGAAGGTCCTCCAAACAGGCCACGTGGGCTTCGTGATCACCAGCAAGGCCCTCCAATCAGAAGACCGCGACAGTCCCCAGAGCATGCTGACATACACTGTTTCTGAGGCTCCTCTGCATGGCTTCATCATTAACACCGCACTGGGAAACGACAGCATCAAGACCTTCTCACAAGGTAAGAAAATGTCACAATACTTCATCTCTTAACAGGTTTTTTGACATTTAAGATGCAATAATTATTATTTTTTAAATGACCATGAAGCATAAAAAGGTCAAATAGGAAAGCATTGAAGGAAACAGATATTTCCGTTATAAGTTGTTGGAGACAAAAACAAAGCTAAAAGGAGAGTGACATTTTTGGCTAGTGAGAAAAACCACTCAAAATGATTTCCAGAAATGCATTTGATCATTTTTTTCAGCTCACAAATCATGACAACTAATATGGAGTAATAACAATTTCTTCATAATTAAAGTAACATGTGTATACTTTTCTTAAAACTATCCTTAGTTGCCACAGTTATTTTACCTAACATTTTCAGCTAACACTCAATCTTCTATTATTTGTTTTTCTAATAGCTGATATTGATGACATGAAGATCAATTACGTGCTGTTGGATGGGAGCAACGCCACAAGTGATATCTTCTACTTCACAGTTGAAGACAAAGGTAGGAATCTTTTAAACTTCCTGCCCTCTCTCAGTCTCCTAAGTGTTTGCATCACAAAGACTTAAGGCAGTTGGCCATGACTGACACCCATAGAGCCGCCATCTCTTTTCGGTTTAAAGGACAGGGGTCAAAGGGGACTTCTGCCAATCACTGACTGGGTAAAAGTGAAAGAAGTGGGACTACCTCATGCTCTAAACTTTATTGTTAACAAACAATGGGATAATTTACCCAAAGGCACTTTTCTGACTGTTTAAATGTCCACCTCTCATCCTGTGCTTGAAGTTTCATTGAAATGTGTAAAGGTTAGCGTGCTGGGCTTTTCAGTTTATATTATCTTATCGGGATGGGTCTTGCAAACTTCGGCTTGAACTTAAAAATCTACCATGTTTTGTGGGAATATGTCAGTTATTCTTCCCATTTCAACATATCTGTGAACATGTACTTATCCTGTTTATCCTATAGAATTAATCACATTTAAATGTTACAGACACGACAATATGTATAAGCTCTGTCACGTTTACCCAGGTTGACATAAACAGCATGATAAATATAGCGAATGGAAAGCAATACAAATGCATCAGGTGGTTGCTATTTTAGTTTTGACTTTAAAATACAAAACAAGATTTGGAAATGCAATTAGTTGGGGCAGGGAAAGTTAAGGTTATAATTATGCTGGATTAAGGGCCATGTTGGTCATAATACCACCATCACCATCAGGGCCATTAAAAAGGCAGGACTGGGAGGACTGACACTGGGAGTGTCTTTTTGTCAAATGACTGTCTTTTGTCAGCAAAGTGAAGCCTCTTATTAGCCTTGACTGAATCGCAGTAATCAACTGTTTCCCCAAACTGTAAGTGAATTGTGTGATAATTTATTTTTAATGAGGTTAAGTAGCCCTGGCATTGATAGAAACCACATCATTTATTATTATTTATGCTCTACTGTTCTGCAGTATTTTTATTTGAGTTTCTTTACCTTACATGTGTGACCTATGCATCTGCCTGAAGCACAGGCAGGTTCGCTTTTTGTCTTTTAAGTGGAGGTTTAACCACAGGAAGGGAAGGCAAAGGCTTCAATTAGCTCAACATTCTTTTTCTGTTTGCTTTCATACATTGTTTAAGCTTCCAGCCAACTCGGCTGAACCAGGTGCAGTGGTGCAGACTGGGACATAAAACAAAAAGGTGTTGCTGCATGACCACGGTTCACATGCAAAGGCCACAGCAGCTTATTCCACAACATACATGTAATTAATAGCACACGTATTCTATTCCAAATAATAGATAAAATGTTTAACATGTGGTTACCTACACCCTCGCCACCACACATACAAGGGAAGGCACACAAACAAACACAAAGGCACACCCAGGAAAAGATCAAATAACAGATAAAAGCAATTGAAGCCAACCGGTGAATCACTTATGTGAAGTGTTAAGGTGGTGACTCCTGGGGGAGCGAGCATTATCTTGAACATGTAGAGACGTGCAGGTCGGAGAGCAAGCTGATGGTCAGCCTATCTGCTTATAAATCTAAGTCAATGAGCTGTTTGTGTGTGAAGCAAAACTCCCGGTCATTAGGAGATTCTCTCGCCAAGATAATCCCCCCTACTAGTCTTGTTTTCAGCACACCTTCAAATAATCATAATCATAAAATCATTGAAAATTAGTAATGAACAAACACCATAAAAAGTGACTCATAACTTTACATTTGGAAATGAATCCAAAAAGTGGCAAATTATTTTATTTTATTTTTTTAGGATCGTTTAGACACAAAAACAGAGATTAGTTTGACAGAAGACAGAACATTTAAATATATAAAACTAAGGCCGAATTGTCCGCAATCACCTTGTGGATTGTAAAATTAGTTCTGTCTGTTTCTTAATCATTGTGTTTCATTCAGCATTTCCAGAACTATTCATCTAATTACATTCTTATGTTCAACCCAGTTTGAGTGTGACCTCGCTTTAGGAAATACCCCGTAGATGCTCTGATATGGGCAGCTGCTTAAGGGTCTTAGCACCCTTTAAGAGGAACCTGCCATTACATGCACTGCACTGAGGCTTTTTCACAAGTCAAGAATATACACACACACACACACACACACACACACACACACACACACACACACACACACACACACACACACACACACACACACACACACACACACACACACACACACACACACACACACACACACACAGTCCAAATCATTTACATATCTTAAAGACATAGTATTTCCGTTTGGCATACTTTAGAAAGCTCAAATGTTGCTTGTTGCATGTATGTTTCTGAAACTTTGTAGATACATGAAGATCTTCATCAGGCTTGAAAATGCTGTGTCTGTAGCAATAGCGTGTGTGTGGCCAGGCACAGCTGAAGTTTGTGTGTGTTGGTGAGAGGTCAGGGGTGGACATTCAGTTTCACGCCAGGAGACGTGCTGGTCAGCGGTTAAATTCCAGACTCTGCAGGGAAAGTTAGTGTAGCTCTCATCACGTCTGAATACATCAGCAGGCTTTTTGGCTTATCAGCTGTTTGCCGAAAATGCGTCCGAGGAGGATAAATGATTCATGTGACAGAAACAGAAAAAACAATAAGTGAACCGATGAGGAATGGGACATTTCTAACAGATCTGTGGGCTGTGTATGACACGATAATTCAATTAAGTCAAACACACAGTATACCCCAAATGTACACTGGACATTTTTAATTCTTTATAGAATGAGACAGCTTTTGCTGCTGATGAAGGAACATTGATGAATTGGCTGAACAGGAGTTTTTTTAATTTAAGTTTGGCTTCCATCTTTAGAAGATCATCTTGATCTTTTGTCTTCGTTTGACAGATTTTATATAATTTCTTAAAAAGCTGCATAACTTTACTAAACTTTACATTTTCACAAAACAGTAAGATATCAAATTTCACTGTATTGTCCTTCGGCAATGACCTCGAACACAAACTGTAGTTCAACTTGGTTCATTCTTTCTGTCTATTGGGAAAGCAATAACCTGCATACATGACCAGGTCAGAAACTCTCTACATCAGGGGTGTCAAACTCAAATACACAGTGGGCCAAAATAAAAAAATCGGTACTAGTCGAGGGCCGGACTGGTTCAATGTTTATTGCAAAACGTATTGAAATGAACTTATTGCACATATTAAACCTGGAACTAACAAAGCTTAAATGATTGCTTATAAAAACAACATTACATATTAAATAATCAGTTGCATTAATTTCTTATGGCTCTATCTGCAGCTTTTCCGTCATTACTAATCATTAATCATTTCTTATGATTACATTTTTCCAAAGGCCAACAACAGCTTCAAAAAAACAATTTCCCTCAAAGAAAAAAACAAACATGCCCTGTTGTCTCAAGAAAAAAAGTGCAGAAGGAAACATCCATGTAAACTCAGTGTGCTGCTCTGATGCTAGTTCAGACACTTGGCATCTCATCTCGGGTGCAAGTTCATCAATGTTTGGAGTCAGGCTCTGAGCTGAGGAGACCCTCAGGATGGAGTGAAGGTGTGCGTGCAATATACCGGCGGGCCAGATCTAATAGTAATTAAAAAATTATCCTGCGGGCCGAAATTAAATCCACCAAGGGCCTGATTTGGCCCCCGGGCCTTGAGTTTGACACATGTGCTCTACAGTACATCCATTCTAAGTGTTAGACACTGAGGCAATAAATACTTGTTTTTACAAGTGGATGCACAATTCACATATATCCTTGTCCAAAGGGCATGAGTTTAGCCAGAGGCCAAGAGAAGAAACTCTTATTTACGGTCAGACTTGTTGAGACTTCTTTAGGATTCTGTTCATTTCTAAGTCTTAGAACTAGGACAATAAATTGATGTTGGATCATTAGTCTTTGGAGTCTTCTGGTCTTCAGAAACACTGCCTCTGTTTGCCAATTTAAGGCACAGGATAGCATCAGATTTCATAGCAGTACTAATAAAACTCAACTGACTAACAGATGAGAACAAAGAGATAACAGAACAACATACAGATAAATTGAAGCTGCCTCTTTGCTTTTTCCAATAGCAAAAAAAAGTCTTCCAGCTTTGGAATAGGGTTCATAGACCCCAGTGGGTTGAGTGTTATGTGATCATTGAGACCCCGGAGAGGAATGCACTTCCTTGGAGACTCCAGACTCCAGGGCCACAGACAGAGCAAGGCCTGGAAGTGCAGTGGTCTCCCGGGCAGACAGGTGTGTACGTGAGAGGGAAGGCTCCAAGGGGATCCCCTTTCAAAGCCCTCTGTCACCCCACTCCTAGCTCCGCAGAAATCCAACCCAATCCCAGATAGCCCGATAACCTGCAGACTTCCACAGTGGAGGTGCCTGCCTTGAAGGGGCACTTCCCAAGAGAAATAAAACCCAGGAAGGAAAAGATAACGAATAGGAGCTCGAACTTTCGTATATATTTGTCTTATCGTTGGTGAATTTTCCTTGTTACTGTGGGTGTCCTCTATTGTACAGTCGGATTGCGTGCTGACTGACTTGTTACACCCTTACTTCCTAACTGTGTTTTGGGATCGTACATGTCACCCATGTCAACAGTCACCAGGAGATTTACTGGCTAATGGTGCCACAGTTGGGGCCCCCTGTGACTAGAAGCCGACAGCCTCTCAGACCCCCCCCCCCGCCACAACCCCCTCTGATGTCACTCTCCCGTCCTTCCCCTCGTATGAGACCCCTTCATGGTATTACTGTCCTCTTTCATTGGTGTGTTCATCTTTTGACCTCTTCTCCATTTCTTTCTTCTCAGGTTTCCCCATATCCCTTTCAATGAGACATGTTATCACCTCGTTCTCTGTCTTTCTTCCACTTTTTGTCCATTTTCTTCAGCCTTGATTTATGTTGGTTGGAGGGCTGAAGGGTGGGCAGTTATGATCTATGGCTAAAGCGGTTATTCTTATCTGCTCTCATATGGCAAAGCTGTTGCTGCCCCTAGCCAAGCTGTCCTTGAGTTACTCGCACTCCTTTCCTTGTCCTTTGCTTTTTAAACATGCTAGCGACATGGCTCTTGAGGAGGCAAAGTCACTCTGTATGATTGTCTGTTGGTCCATCACTTTGGTAGATTTTGTTGAATCAATAACTTTGTCATAAAATTACTAATGACAATAATGTCCAGTGATTAATTGTTACTTCTCTGGTCATAGTTTAACTTTCTATATATTGCAATTTCTACATCCAAAAGCTAACTTCACTATTATGACCCAATACTAACAAACCTAAAGATATTGCCATTAGCATTAGATGTAATGCAATCAGCAAATGTTAGCATGCTATCACGCTAAACTAAGATGGTGAACATGGTAAACCTTACAGCTGCTAAGATAAGCATTATCTATGGGAGCATGCTAGCAAGCATTTTGCTCAAAGCAATGCTAGGCCAATGTCAAGTATTTTTCTATTTTGTTTCCAACTAAATATGACTTTAAAGAAGGCTAACATAATTGACATTGTTGTATATTGTACAAGATCAGGTAATGTTTGTGAAAGCACTTAGCCTTTTTGTTTATATGTGCATCTTTCTACCCCTATGAGTCAAAAGAGACAGATTCCCAGTAAAACATTTGTTATTTTTATTAGATTTCTTTGAAATGTTGTAAGCAACTGTGTAACTATATCAATTATTTGGCAAGCAAGGGTCAAAGATGTGGATCTCAGTGCCTGTCAAGTTATGATTTGTAACATCCTGTAGAGATAGCTTCACTACTCTGAACTGAAGCACTAATCGAGACTCTGTAATGTGTCGATTTACAGCACATGCTGCCACTGTCTGGAAGGAATGATAAGAGTTATTAATACATCCAACCATGCGGCATTCCTTACATGAATTCTTTGGAACGCAGAGAGGAAGTTATAGCTTTCACTATTTAAAAAATCTCCTCCTGTACTTATTAAGATGTCAAACAATAAAAAGAGGTAAACATTTTCTGTTTCTATCAACGTTCGAGACCTCCATGATTTAATAGACCATGCTTAAAAAAAAACATTGACATTTAAATACCGAACATAGCTAACTGAAACCTTTCTGTATTTATATCAACAGGATGATTAATGAGGAAATGTAATAATGGTGATGCGTGTCACTTGATAAGGATATTCTTAGATGGTTGCTCTTCCTTGCATCATGCTGTTGAGCGTCAAAGCCTCATATTGACCTTCCTCTCCAATGATATCTCCGGCCTGACCCACTATCCCACTGCATCTATGTATGGTGCACGCCGCACTGCTGTGTAAATATGAGCTGTTGCAGAATGTGCTGTCAAAGGACGCTGGAGCAGGAACAACTTCTGGCTATAATGTCCTTTGTATGTTTTGAAGTGTTCTTGCTGAGCCAGGATATTGGCTACTCAAAATTGTATGAAGAGCACTCTTTTTCGGAGTCATTTTGCTTCCTCTAGTTAAATACTGCACTGCAAATACCTAAATGTGTCACTTTGTAGTAGGTCACTGTGATTTACTGCACTAAAATGAGTCAACGTTTGGAGAGGATCCAGTTGCTCTCACTCGGGTCCTTAAACAGAAAAACATTAACATACTTCTTTAATATTCAGCCCCTGCCCTTGACAGTGATTAGCATCAATCAAGCTGAAGCTAATTTTTTTTTAGCTGCTAACCGAGATACTTAGAAACATGTGCGATCTATAAAACTTTACATCCCAGCAGAAATGATGTTGATTGTCAGTTTGAAAAGCTAATGGAAATGTGAGCTGAGCCAGGCAGATACTGTATGTATTGGATTTGATGGCCAGTCTTATATAGTATGTGTCATAAAGACCGCTATAAAGTGGACCATCAATCATGTCTGAAATCTATTTTGACTTTCTTGTTTGCAGCTATTTTTCACAGGTCTTTAACTCGTCTATTTTGAGCAAATTGAAACCATTTCCACGCTGGTTGTTACCTTAAAGGAAAACCCTGCTGGGAACTGTGGTTTCTTGATTATCTCTTGATTTTCTTGAGACTCAATTTCCAGCTCGAGTCTCAGTGTCTCACAGCATTTACAAAAGAAGTCGTAGAAAGGGAGATTCCTCTCTTTTACACTGGTGTGAACAATGTGGAGGCAGGCAGGGAGGCATGCCATGCTGGTGGATCGGGCCCACCCAGACTGCGGCCTGCTGTCCCTCTTCGCTGTCCTCCCCTCAGCGAACAAAGCAGACACAGGGAGGAAGGGGAACATGGGGGGGGGAGGAGGTTTGTGGAGTACAGCTGTCACTCTGCCCCCCATTGGAGGGAGTCTGGCGGGAAGGAAGTGAGAGAGACAGATAGACGGACAAAGACAGAGACACAGCAAGATCTTTGCTTTAGCCAGAAACTGGTTTCTCTGACTAAGTTTATGTTAGGAGTTGTGTGACTGAGTGAACAGTGAATGAGAAACATTCAAATCATTTGGAAGGAACCAAAAAAAAAAAAAACTGGCAATTTGAACAACACTGACAGTAGTTATTCTGGACCAAAGTAAACACCTGTGCTGCGTGTACAGCAGGAACCTGTTGACTACACATTGCAATAGATCCACTGAGTTTAAGGAAAATGGCAGATTGGTACTTATTCACTGGTTACAGACATTTGGGATACCATGTGTTGTTCTAATCTTTTCAATATGGGAGGTTATTTGCCTTTTTTTGAAGAAAGGACATTTTATTTGAGATTAAAGGGTTCTTGGTAACCTTGGAAATAGCAGTTTGTCAGACAATGAATGAGAAGATGAGATAATGGCAGCTAAATGTGAAAAACTGTGGCAATACCTTTACACTATTTGACATATGTCACAATACACATGTGCTTCTAGACTCTTGTAGTCATCGGTCACGGCTATTATTTTCGTTTTTGGTTCAATCACAGGTCAGGTTCACTGTTGTAGTGTTTGTATATTTTTGACAATATATGCGACTTATTCAAATCGAGGTAAAGGATTACAAAATAGATGCATTTTTTTTTCATCTATGACACATGCTTCAGTATCCTGAATCTCCTCAAATCCATCGTTATGTTACATTTCATTTAGCTGACGCTTTTATCCAAAGCGACTTACAATTATTGATTACAGGGACATTCTCCCTGGAGTAACTAAGGACTAAGTGCCACTCAAGGACACACTAGTGGTGGTGTTCCAGGCGGGATTTGAACTCACAACCTCCCGATCTTCAGCCCACCTCACTATCCATTAGACCAGTGGTTCCCAACCTGGGGGGCGCGCCCCCCTTGGGGAGGCGCCAAAGATCGCAGGGGGGGGGGGCGCCAGGCCTCAGATGATTTGATGCCAAATATCATATTTAGACTTTTTTTTTAAAAATTTAATTATTATTATTTTTAAATATAATTGTCTCTACATTACAATACAATATAAAAAATAATTGATTAATTAATTTGAATAACAATTCAAGTTAGTAGCCATTAAAGGCATAAAAAGAAAGAAATATATAATTCTTTCTTTAATAGAAATGTTTCTTCTGCCTGTAAAGTGTCCAAACCAGGCTTCTCTGGATAAGCGCATTTTTAAAACATAGTCATTGTCCATGCCGGTTTCAGTTGGATTATTTGTCATAATTGCTCCAATCAGATCGGTCTCCTCCATTTTATAGATTATTTAACCCTTTTGAATCCACGTAAACACATCGGCAAAATCCGGTTTACTTTGAGCATGTGTTTGAAACAGTTTAATCCCTTTGTGAATTGTTTCCACTTGCGCCGTCCTTTAATTTCTTCATACAGCGGGAATCCAAATGAATGAATCCTGAGTCCAATAACCATCAAAGTCACTCCAATAGTGCTCCTTAATTACGCTTTCATCCTCCTTTAACAAAATGTCCAGTTTGTCACAGTAGTTGTAGCATTTTTGAGACTTCTAAACTTTAATTACCGATGTGGGGGGGCGCAACTTCCAACAGGAGTCATTTGGGGGGGCTCTTGGGAAAAAAGGTTGGGAACCCCTGCATTAGACCACCACTACCTATGTCTGCACTACAGGTGTCTGCTATTCAGGACAATGTAGTCTAACAATGCAACACTGTGGTCTCGTCACATTCATAAAAACTCCATTGTTTTACCTCAGAGCAACGCAGAAACCTAAAGCTACCTGAGGGCTCAATGCCAAAAGAGAGACAGCCTTTTGTCTGCCGTGTTCATTTGATAATCCTCGATGATAGCCACTAACTAAGCTTCTTTTCATATCAGCTTCACACAGGGCTGTCTGCCAGGACACACTTTCTCTTACACAGAAACAGTCTGATAATTAAAGTTTGTCAAAGACTTACATCAGACTGTGCCAAGGAGTCTTCTTATGGAGATGAGGATTGGATTCCTTTTTGGTTCTCCATGACATGTGAAGCAGTGCAGATAGGGTCTTATCCATCAGGACATCATACACACACACAGTTATTGTATAGTGATCTGCACAGAACACACAAAGCAATACTGTATTTTTACATATTTCATTTCACGCACATACCATATAACAGCTAAAGAATCTAGGGTGAGCAAAATCAGATATGATGCATGTTTCCTGTATTTTTAGCCGTGACTGTTGGAAACCTGAGCATGGAGCCCGATCGAGGGTAGCCTTCACCCACCATGAGTCCAACCGGGCGTGGGCTTCATGCATTCATGCATTTGTCTATTTGTGGAAGAAGGTAGATTATAATATAAAAGGTACAGCGATTATCTGGATTTACAGCCATCTTTATTCTATTCATGGCAATAAAGATGGGATTGAGTGCTGTCATTGTCCCAGAAAATCCACTGGATATCAGTTGCATCTGAACATATCTCTCTGAGGGCGGTTTGCCCCTGTTGTGACTCGGACTGGTTTGGCGTCAGCACTGACATGTGGGTTTGAGGAAGTGGCCCCCTTCTCTTACTGAATACCCCACTATCAGCTCCTCTGATTTTTCATTGTCCCCAGTCACATAGCATAAAAAGTGCAGCCTCTTTCTTCTTCAGTGAGGCAAAACTGGGCTCAATGCTGGTGTGGACAGTCTGAGGGTCCTTGCAATTGTTCTGTGTTTAATTATTATTCTCTGTTTACTTCTTATTCAGGAACAATTATATATTCACCTCTGTGCTTTCTAATTTCTTGGACTTATTGTACAGAATAAAATAGTTTTAGTCTTTTAAAATGTCAGTCCATTGTGCTAAAATTGTCTTCAGACCCAATGAAGTCCCCTCAATCCTCTCAGGCTCTTAAGCAGAGTGAGGTCAGCAGGGCTGCTGCCGGTGTGACCAGTCGTGCAAAACTAAAGAGAGAAAGCCCTCTCTGACCCCCTGATCCAAAGAACCCACTGAGCTTGACCCATTTCACATCAGAAGTCACAGGTCACCAGGCTCTTCTCACAGGAGGATAAGACACTAGGAACTTTCGCCGCTGCTCTTGAAAAAACATTCAGATTATGTAGCCGAACCCACGATCTTAAATATCTGTGAAGCAGCCAGTTTTGAGTCAGTGCCCAAAGCTGAGCTGACAGTTTGAGGGATTACATGAGTCATGAGATAGTATGGATTAAAGATGTGGATCAGTGGCAGGTGACTCTCGGAGCTTTGTTCAGATGTGTGTTTTATGAGCATGGCTTCTTTAACAGCTAAAATGAGTAGAAAGCGAAGGGGTCAAATGATTCTATATGTCCTGGATTATGCTGCAGACTTTTTCAAGCTGTGATTAAATCATGTTAGTTTAACCAGAAGTACATATTTAAGGTTGGTAATGGAGCAAAAAACTCCTTCACCTTGTTCGAGAGGGAGAGCGACAGAGCGTGGACTTGATGGAGCGACACAGATTTACAAGAGGCCGCTCATTAAAGAAATCAGACTATGACACCATTTTTCCATAAGCTGACCGTCTATGTCTGCGTTGGTACGGTCCCTTTTAGGATTGAGTGAATGGAAAGTGTTAAGGAGAGGTGGATGTGCATCAGAGGAAATAAAAAGTAAGGCAACTCCTCTGAAGGCCCATGAGGTTTTAATACCAGGGAAGTCCTGGTATTAAGATATCATGTTTCCCCTTCCAAAATTAAATGCTTTGATATCCTTGAGCCCAAAGCAGATTGCAGTATATATGCCTCAGTGACTTCTAATATGGACAAAATAGATTGTTTCCTCATTGTACTGCGCTGCCAATTAGGTCTTTTGTGCTAAGTATATATCTTTTTTCTGTCTTTAGGTGGAAACAAACTAAAGCCTCAGCCGTTCAGACTCAACTGGTCCTGGATCTCTGTGGAGAAGGAATACTATTTAGTGGATGAGGACTCCAAATTCCTGGAAGTGACACTCAAACGCAGAGGCTACCTGGGAGAAACCTCCTTCGTCAGTAAGTGTTGACTTGAGTCTTTATATTTTATAATGAAATGACTAATAACTAGATCAATATATTCTATATCTTTCACAACTGAGGTCAGAGAGTTTCTCCGAGGTAACAGCATTTTCTGTTTCTTGTTTGCCCCTAAGAATCCGAATTTCTGTAACATTTCAGTCGCAATAAACAGATGTAAAGAAATATCACTACACAACCTGCCCTTATTAAACTGACAATTTCACGAATAATTATGGCCCCTTTAACATTTGAAGGAACAGCCCTGCCATACAACATCTGTACTACCCTCTTATTTAAAATCTCTGCAGATCCTTGTTAAGCTACAGGAAATCCTCAGTATATCCCTACCTACACAGAAACACCAAATCAACACAACACTCAGAACAATGCTGTGTCCCAAAGGTGAAAATCCTTTGTGTCGTTGTTTGACTGGTGTTCCATTTCCCCTCTTGTCTGCAAGAGGTCTGATTGAGAGCACATATAACCTTTCCTGGTAAAGGTCAAGTATGAAGTTACAAACGCACACATAACTAAAAGATTATGCAGATATTTTCAACCCAAGAAATGTGTTGAAACCAAAATAAATGTAGGGACTTCTGTGGTTTTTGGTCCTTTTATTCATCAATTGAATCTACAGTATTTCCAATTAGAGATCAAAACATGCACATCCCTCTCCCTCAGGTATTGCAACAAAGGATGGAACAGCTGAGAAGGACAAAGATTTCCGAGGAAAATCTCAGAAACAGGTCCAGTTCAACCCCGGTCAGACCACGGCGACCTGGAAGGTGAAGATCTTCACAGATCAGGAGTTTGAGACTTCGGAGACGTTCGAGATCCAGCTGTCGGATCCGGTCATGGCGGTGCTCGAGTTCCCCGACCTCACAACAGTCGAGATCGTGGATCCTGGAGATGGTAAGAATCTAAAAATGCACTTATGTGAACAAAGCCTCACTGTCATAAACGCAGTCTTTTTCATTTCATTGTTATGATCAGTTTCTCATCACCTGTATGTCTCTTTCAAAACAGAATCCACCGTCTACATTCCTCAAGCAGAGTACAGGATTGAGGAGGATGTTGGAGAGCTGTTAGTGCCGGTGAGACGCTCAGGAGACGCCAGCCAGGAACTCATGGTTGTTTGTTTCACTCAGCAAGGTGAGAGAAACCCGTTTGTAATTATTGTATTTCAAATTAAAAGGTTTTTATTTGAGTATTTATGCAAAATAGCTAAATGCCATTGTATAAAAAATAAGCACAACATTTCGGCTTTGTCTGTCTGTACATATGTCTCCTTCCTTTCTGATGTTAACTACCCAAAATCAAATTGCCTTTGAGGATTAATAAGGTTTTAATTCATTTAAAAATCAGACTTTCAACTATTAAAAAGATGCCTTTAACAAAGTACATGTGAACCTACTTTGTCGTGTATTGTATGTTTTAAGTAATTTTTTGGCATAATTGCACTTGACACAGAACAGAAATAGTCTAGAAATAGGGGGGAAATGGGTTTGATATGCAACATCCTAAGGCGGGAATCAAAAAGGGAATGTACATGTAATCACTCAACTACTAAGTCGCTCCACACGTCCATTTTGTATTATTTCCTTTTGTAACATATTGTTACATTACTGTTACATTCTCTGTGTCTATGTTTTGTATACACTTTTTCTTTCGCACCCTCTGACTTCATACTTCCAGTAACCCAACATTTCCACTGAAGTTCAACCCTTTATGTCCTCTCTCTGTTCCCATAATTCCTCAGCCACGGCCACGGGCACCATACCCAGCATGGTGCTGTCTTACTCTGACTACATCACCCGTGCCGAGGACCACAACAGTGTGCTGCGTTTTGACAAAGATGAGCGGGAGAAAATGTGTCGCATCATCATCATCGATGACTCCCTGTATGAGGAGGAAGAGAGCTTCAACGTCAGCCTCAGCATGCCCATGGGCGGCCAGCTGGGCGCCAACTTCCCCTCTGCCAAGATCACCATCCTAGCAGACATCGATGACGGTGAGTGAAGTTGGAGTTGAATGCACTCGTCCTTTTGTAATAAAAAACATTTTTGAATTCAATTTTTTTAAGTGTGTCAATGGTCAGTTTAGGACATTGATGGAAAGGCGGAAAGATACAAGGAAACTACAGATGGATGGTTAAAGAGATAAAAGCAGTGACCTAATGAAATAATTACAGATTGAAACAGATACATTTATTGCTCATTTAAATATGTCTCTTCAGCTTTTCATAAAGTCCTCCAGGTCCTTTTCAAACTACCCACTAACAGCAAACCTACACAGGATTTCATACATTTTCATTGATAGATTTACAAGTCACAGAAGTATCTCAGTTCATAGCATTTGCTAAAAAAGTAGGATATCAAAATGCTGGACCAGGCCAGGATAGTGAGCAATAACCTGATTGATGAGCAGATCACAGCATCAATATGCATCAATGCAACATTATGAAAAGAGCGGAATAGTATTCTTACATACTATTGATTGTTGATTTCTGGATGTCTCCTGAATCAAAGCTTAATACAACAGCAGAAACATACTTGTTTGCTGCAACAGATTTATTGCAATTCTGAAACTGATACACACAAATCAACAAAAGCACACACTGAAAAATATCTCTGCTAAAAAGCTGTCTAACATGAGCATGGAGCCTGAAACACATTGCTTTCATGGTGCTCCATTCAAAGTGAGTGAAGCTTGCCTAAAGGTCAAGGAAGAAGCATGTGCCGTGGTTACAGTGCGCCTGACATCATGGCGGCAGCTGCGGGTGATCCTGTTGCTCAGCTTGTGCCTTTGAATGCTGTATTTTGCCATTTTGGTATCAGCACATCATTAATCCATCAAAAGTGCACAGGCGGCATAAAAACCACAGTCGCCAAAACAAAACCCCGGGATACTGTACATGCCTTATTGGCTTTACTGTATTTTTGGGTCCATTACTCTTCCTGTGCCGGGAACGGATTTGTTTACACACTCCGCTTCATTTATCCTCCTTATTTGTCTCTGTCTGTCTGAGTGTTGGTAACAAGATAACAATAGGCAGGTGTTGAGAGGGAGAATGGCGGCTTCAGTTGATGTTATGCTACACCACAGTGTAACAGATAAAAGGGCTTCAAACCTCACTCTGCTCCTCCAGCGACCCCCAGTCCTCGTTGGCATTCAGGGGAGCTCAGGGGAAACAGAGGGCATCCCTTTGTCTGCGGGGACCAAAAGGCAGGTGGTGGAGACAGGGACTATTGTGAAGAGAATCCAAATGACTGGCATGTTTTTACTCTGGACTGCATTGCCTGTTCCTGTTAAAGATAGGACTGAGAAGGAATGCCGTTTTTTTAAAGCTATAAATTACAAATGTGTCATAGGTTTCACTTGTTCCGTCAAAGAAATGTCCTAACAAATTAGACAAATTGTCCACACAAAATACTTAAAATCCTTGAGGTAAATCTTGTCTTCCTTTTGCGAGTCTTCGTCCCATTTCTCCAGCATTTCTTCCAGGCTCATTTCCTGGAGTTGCTTGTTGTAGTGACAGACGTGCTACTGGAGCAAGCATCCCTCACAACCAATTTGGCACAGGAGTACAATTGAACTTTATGTATAAATAATCAGCGGGCATTCCCAGACATGTGAAAAGACAAGAGAAGACTCCTCTATTGTGGTTTAACTTCTTGGTGGGTCCTGAAGTAACACCCCATCATAAATCTGGTTCAGAGTGTGTGTTTGTGCGTGCGTAAAACCATCTGCCTGTCTGAGTAAACTTGTGGTTTGGACTCTGGCCAACACAGAGCCTCCATTGTTACTGTATTTGTGTGGCTCTTCTTCCCACTGATATTTAAGGTTGCCATGATGGCACTCCATACAACCCCCTTTCCCATCCTCCCTGCTACTAAATAGCTGTCATGGAGGCTGAGAGGCATTAAGAGTGTGCCATAAATCCATCCAGCATCAGTCGTCTCTCAACTTCTGAAAAAGACCTGCCAATTTGTTAAAAGCAACGATAACTGAGAACAAATAAAGTGATTGGGAAAACTGAGGTGTTTCGACCTATGGTTATAAAACTTTACCATATCCCACACTAATTCATTGCTACATACAGTATAACTTTGTATTCATTTTGTGAATGGATGAAAACTGCAATTTCTATTTGCTTTTTTGTTGTTATTGTGTTATTTGATCAGCCTTAACAAGGCTATGGGCCATAAACACTTCAGGGTAAAAACAAATGTTGCAGAACAGTAGACACAGTGACATTTACAGTATGAGATAAAGGATAAATAAGATAATGTCAGTTACATGACTCGGTAATGTCAGTTATCCAGCAATATCTTATTAGCTAACATCAGCCACCATAAGTTACTGGTCATCCTATTAGACAATATAAGGCTGTAGCAGCAACAAGCACTGAGCCATTACGCCACAACTGTGGACTAGAAAATACACTAAGCATTTTCAAAGCTCTTCGTTTCTTACCTAATACTTGCAAACCATGTCTAAAGCCTTATTTTGAATTGGCATTAAACCATTTCCCACAGAAACTCCCACAATCCCTCTGTGTGTACCCTTTCTTCCTTAGTTGAAGGAAAGCTAAAGGCGTCTCTATCGGAGGATCTCTAAGAGCACTGGCTGACAGTGTGCTGAAAACACTCTTTATGTCCTTATACAGAAGTGAGGAGAGATGAATTGACAATGTGTCCAGGGCTCTGAATTCTTGCCCTCTGCCTGTGCAAAGTGGACGGTTGTCTCTCTGCCTCTGCCAAACCCTCAGCACACTGCTTATCAGCTGCTCTATCATCAGACACTGGGAACATCCCCTCACTCCTGTGCACACACAAGCACACGCCTATTTCATCAGGTGTATCCCCGGCCCTTTGGCGTTGAGTTCAGACAGAGCTGTCTGGATTTAGATAAATTGGGGAGGAAGGTTGGGAGAGGATAGGATAAGAGGGATGAAAGCTCTCTTCCTGTGCTGAGTCAAACATTAGGGAGTTTGCTCAGCTATTCAGGCCAATTTGTCCTCGATTAAAAGCTTAGGTTGCTATGTCTGTCTGACAAGAGACGAAAAACAGCAGAACTGATGAAAAGACAATATCCGGATTAAGACAAAATGTCATGTTCGTAGACATATGATTTTTTTTTCTGGATTTACCACGCTTGATATCCAACTCAAATTACTCTATACACTGTATTCCTGTTTTAAAGTTGATGAGTTTTTTTTTGAAAGGGCACCATGTCATTCAACCCCTGTACTTTGGTTTTATTCCCAAACCCCACAGAGCCTTCACTGTATTTCGGGGAACCTGAGTATGTTGTGGAAGAGAGTTCAGGCTACGTTGAGGTGAAGGTCTGGAGGACGGGAACAGACCTCTCCAAGACGGCTACAGTCACCGTCCGCTCCAGGAAGAGTGAGCCTGTCTCTGCAGAAGGTACAATCAGCTGTAAGAAACACTGTTCAGTCATGATTTAGCATTACAGCGTTAGTTCATGGTTTCCTCTCTAATATGCAGCTGGACTGGATTACGTTGGCATCAGTCGAAACCTTGACTTTGCTCCTGGAGTGACGATGCAGACGTTCAGAGTGACCATCCTGGATGATCTGGGTCAGCCGGAGCTGGAGGGGCCGGAGACCTTTGACCTTGTGTTACGGATGCCCATGAATGCTGTTCTGGGAGAACCGAGCAGCACCATCATCACCATCAACGATACAGTCACTGACGGTGAGTTTCCAATATAGCGTGTGCCAAAACTATGGTAACGTAGTGCAAATTTGAGTCCAGTAACTTCACCTAAACGCAGGGAAACTGTTTTGTAACAAGTTGATATTTGTCTTTAAAGTGCCGAAGGTTCAGTTTAAGGAGGGAAGCTACAAGGTGGATGAGGCCGATGGTGAGGTAACAGCCATCGTGTACCGCAGTGGAGACATCAGCCTCGCCTCCACAGTGCGCTGTTACACTCGCCAAGGCTCGGCTCAGGTCATGATGGACTACAGTGAGAGACCCAACACTGACGCATCAATCATCACTTTCCTGCCAGGTGAGACCTCCCCTCTGCTTCTAAATCTCTCTGTATCGTTACATCCCGCAGCACTTAACTGAGTGAGATGGCCACTCTTTCCCCAGGTGAAACTGAGAAGCCGTGCGTGGTCAGCCTGATGGACGACTCCACCCATGAAGATGACGAGGAGTTCAGGCTGGTCCTGGGAAATCCAAAGAGCAAGTCTCCGTATGGAGCCGCTGTGGGGGAGCAGAAGGAGGCGCTGGTGTCAGTCACAGACGCCAAGGACAGTACGTACTCTAAAATATATGCAATATAAACATCACATATATTTGAATGACTGTTTACTAGCATTCATGCTCCAAGCAGGCTGAGTATAAGCAGAATATACATTAAAGACTACATATATCTATATTTACATCTTAACAAATATACATTTACCTTTATGCACACTTAATCCTACTAGTACATTCACATATGACAAATACAGTTATACACTTGCAGACAACCTGGTACGCATAATAACGCCATAAATAACTAAATAAAACACAACCAAACAAAAAGAAAAGCTGAACGTAGTGTTTCTGCTTTCATTTAATTTGCATTGAAAAGACGGTATTGTCCACATTTATTTTATAATCTTTTGAGTATTCTCCCATTCTACTCGGTGCATTTGAGAGAAAAAACATGTCTTTGATGTTTTGGCTCATGTTCATTTTGAATTTTCTTCCTGTCTAGGGCCCATAATCCGCTTTTCTGAGATCAAGTACAGTGTGCGTGAACCTCAGGTCAAAGGTGACATGGCGATAGTGAAGATTCCCATCCTGCGCGTCGGAGACACATCAAAGGTCTCACTGGTGAG
The DNA here is from genome assembly GCF_949606895.1 of Notothenia rossii. NCBI lineage: Eukaryota > Metazoa > Chordata > Actinopteri > Perciformes > Nototheniidae > Notothenia > Notothenia rossii. The sequence continues at coordinate 13,232,148 of NC_136912.1, read as the reverse complement.
AGTGCACACCAAAGACGGCTCTGCGACATCCGGAGAGGACTACAACCCGCTGTCAGAGGGTGAGAACACGGTGGAGTGGCTAAAAAAGTGACGCAGTCGCTTGTTTTGAGGTATTTGTGTTTATAACCATTGCTCTCTTCACTGTCTCTGTGTCTAAGATGTTGAGTTCAAAGCCGGTGAGACGGAACACTTCGTGGAGATCGAGATCCTGTTTGACGGTCAGAGAGAGATGAGAGAGGCCTTCATTGTGCACATGAAGCCTGATGACAACATGGTGGCCGAAGTACAGGTGACACAATCGCAACATACACATTGCTGCAACTCTTATGTGCACACGTACAGCGCTGCATATGTACAAACGTGAGCATGCGCCCCTGTCAGGTCAGCCTGTGTTGAAAATAGCCAGGCAGCAGCTGGCATTGCTGTCAGCGCGCCTGAACCACGGAGTCTTATAAAAAGCTTCTCCCTCTGGAATGAGATGCTGAGAGGAATGTCCCGGCAGAGCCAAACAGTAGACAAACCTATAAACAGAACGGCGACATACAACCCATACATCAGACATGTACCACTCACGTGACAAACTCAAATATGTTAGGTAACAAAGTTTGAGGAAAGAAATCTGTTGGAGGAATGATGGAAAGATGTTATACTTACTTACTTTAGTGAAGTCTGTCGGATTTCAAATCAGTTTCTCAACATGCTTCCCTTCTTCTTGCCAGATGAACAAGGCCATTGTGTACATTGAGGAGATGGACAGTGTGGCAGATGTTACCTTCCCTGCCGTGCCGCTGGTGGTTTCCCTGCTCATGTACGATGACACAGTTAAAACCAAAGAAACACCCAACCCGGCCAATGGATACCCTGTTGTGTGTGTGACGGTAAGTGTAGCGCTTCTGATGTGAAGCAGCTTTTGTTTTTACTTTATCTCCACCTTTGCAACAAGCATTGTAAATACCTGAGGTCTTTTTACAGTGCCATTCCAATACATTACATCTTTTGTCATTCATCTATTCGCCTGCAAAAAGATATTTCCATTTTTTCTGTCATTTTAAACAGTTTTTGGACTTGTTCTCTGTTTTTGTTTTTATTGGTGTTTGAATGCAATGTTTTCTTGTGCCGCTGTAGAGCACTTGCTTTGAATTGCCTCGTCTAAATTCTGCTCTTTAAGTCACATTGTCTGCTTTTCCTTCTATAGCCTTTTCAGAGTCAAGTATATCCCCACATTTCTTTAATTGAAATCTGTCTTGTCATCCCTTGCAGGCTTGCAACCCTAAGTACCACGATTTCGACAAAACCGGCTCCATCTGCTCTGTGGAGAACATCAACGACACGCTCACTCAGTACCGCTGGCTGGTCAGCGCCCCCACCGGCTCTGATGGAGTGACCAGCCCCATGAGGGAGGTGGACACCAACACCTTCTTCACCAACACCAAGTCCATCACTCTGGATTCCATCTACTTCCAGAGCGGCTCACGGGTTCAGTGTGCAGCGAGAGCCTTCAACGCCAACGGAGACGCCGGTCTGGAGATGTCCAGCCCCATCGCTGTGGTCAGCAAGGAGGAGGGTGAGTGAAGCATGATGGGTAGGCTTGTCAACATCATTATGTTATATTCTTATCGTACAATATATGGACATGACCACAAGTGTTTTTTGCCAACCTAGTTATTACCCATTGTATCCAAATTATATTTTAAGGAAGAATTCCCGTGTCTGAATATTCTTAAGAATTCAAGTTAATTTCTCTCTTAAAGGGTGTACTTGTATTATAATGCTATTATAAGATGATTGAACTGCTATATGTTTAGCTTACTTCTGACTCTTTGCAGGCATGTGTCAGCCTCGTATCGCGGGCACTGTTGGAGCCGAACCTTTCTCTGCTAAGATCCGCTACACCGGTCCAGATGACCCGGACTTCCCCAACCTCATTAAACTGACCATCAACATGCCTCACATGGATGGTGAGCAGCAAACATTTGTTGCATATATGGTCTTAAATGGCTAGTAAGCTAATCTAGACCAAGACTTACCACGCTCTTCACTCTCAACAGGCATGTTACCAGTGATCTCCACCAGACCTCTGTCCAACTTCGAGCTCACCCTGAGCCCAGACGGCACGCGCGTTGGCAACCATCGCTGCTCCAACTTGCTCGACTTCAATGAGATACAAACAGGCTACGGGTTCATCACCGATGCCACAAAGAACCCTGAAATCATTGGCGAGACTTCCCCCTACCAGTACAACCCGGCCATGCGCTCTGCCAACTCTCTGCGCTTCTACAAGAACCTGAACCTGGAGGCCTGCCTCTGGGAGTTCACCAGCTACTACGACATGTCAGAGCTGCTGAACGACTGTGGAGGCTCCGTAGGCACCGATGGACAGGTAGGACACACATACATTTACAACAAATAAACAACATTTATCAATCAGTGGAGGCACTCTCTGGGTCACAGTAAATATCAGCAAATTCTTTAAAGCAAAGTTCACTTGGGAACTAACTTCCCCTCTGATTGTTTTTTAACTATTGTAGCTTATTAGCTTTGCATTGTTCCACCACCAACTTCTATTTTAACTTTTTCTGATGGACACAGCTCCTAAAAAGAGGAATAGTTGCAGGCAGTTATGTGATAGTACACATTTCTTTTAAGGAACTGTTTGAACCTCCTTTTTCTTTAGCAATTGAGCTATATAGCTTGCTAGCAAACAGTCACTGACAGTTAGAAAGCTAGCTAGCACACAGAGCTAAGTTAAGTCACCACTTTGCTGGGAATGAACAGGGCTTGGTCTCAAACTTTTCTTTATACATCGATCCACGCCAGCTACAGTTGTCTCACAGCTAGTCACTGTCATTCCTGTAAAGATGTATATTTGATGAAAATGTGCAAATACATTTTTGTGTGGCACTTTTTGTTAACAGGCCTTCAAATGTACACAGAGATACTACTTCACATCCAATATACATCAACTACTAAACTATGCATCTTACATAACTTGACAATGCCTGATTCATGTCTTATTTAGGTGCTGAACCTGGTCCAGTCCTACGTCACGCTGCGTGTTCCTCTGTTCGTGTCCTACGTCTTCCACTCTCCGGTGGCAGTGGGGGGGTGGCAGCACTTTGACCTGCAGTCAGAGCTCAAACTCACCTTTGTGTACGACACAGCCATTCTGTGGCAGGACGGCATCGGCAGCCCACCGGAGGCTGAGCTTCAAGGTATGTTTTCAGAGCAACGCTGCCTCCTGCTGGCGCTCACAGTCCATTTGTGAAGCACTGTTCAACTTTGTTCTCTCTTCTCATAGGGGCCATGTACCCAACCAGCATGCGTATCAATGAGGAGGGCCGTCTGGTGGTCAACTTCAAGACGGAGGCCCGCTTCAGGGGACAGTTTGTTATGTCTCATCCAGGTAAGACGGTGGTGCCCACACAGACACACACACACACACACACACACACACAGACACACACAGACACACACAGACACACACAGACACACACAGACACACACACACACACACACACACACACACACAAGCCCTACACCTATGCAAGGGGTCCATTCTATACAGCGACCTCCTCTTGGATTACCTTGTGGTCGACTTCCTCTCTATTCCTGGAGTTCCACATTGGGGGTCCTTCCTGTGTGGAAGTGCCAGGGGTCATTCCAGCAAATGTAAAAATGACCCTTCAGCGATTACAGTTAGGAAGCAAGTGTTACGAACTATGTAGAAGGTCACTCTTTAAATAAATAAAAAGTAGACACTGTTACTAGATGGTTTGATGAAATGCAGCTTGAATGATTTATGACTGTTTTCATGTTTGTTTTTGCTGATTTAAATGCTTTCATTGTAAAGTAAACAAAATAAAACCGTGTAACCATACAAGACACAAAAAGAACACTCAATAAAAAATAAAATATTATAATATTTTATGATATTAAAATATATATATTATATTTTAAAATATAAAAAATAAATAAAATTGATAAAATACAATTATCAGAAATATATCAAATTGATTAAATACAAATATAAAAAATAAATAAAATGGATTAGATAAAAATAAAAATATAATCAATAAATTAACACAAATAAATGAATAATTGAAAACAATAATAATTTACATATTACATAAATTAATTTAAAGTAATTAATACAAGTAACAACAATAATAACACTACTACTATAACATGAACACATTCAGATGCAAACAGTTCTTGCTTAAGAAGAAAAACCCAAACCCAGCTTCACACTGTCTACATGTGTGTTTTCAGGGACCAGCATGTCCTCCATGGTGATGTGTGCGGACCACCCCGGGCTGACCTTCACTCTGGCTCTGGTCAGGACGGAGCCCACCTACAACCAGCCCATGCAGCAGTGGAGCTTCGTCTCAGACTTTGCTGTGAGTGGATCTGCAGTTACGGCTTGCCAGCTGCATTGGAATGAACTCCAATGACAGTGTTTAACATTGTTTCTATGTTTCTGTGGGACTTTTAGGTCAGAGATTACTCCGGGACCTACACTGTGAAGTTGATCTCCTGCATGGCATCACCCAACGGGGAGTTCAGTGTTCCTCCTGTCTGCCATCCCAGAGAGCCTCTAACGTTTGACATGGACATCCGCTTCCAGCAGGTCAGCCTTCATATATAAACAAACCTCGCCCAGCATGATGCCATTTTTTCAAAATGACACTACAAAAATCAACAATTATTTATAGTCTAAGATCTTAATTTGATCAATTATATATTATTTGGTTTTTCATCAGTTGATATTAGTACAAATGTTATGTAAGCAAACAAAATAAATCCAAATTATATGAATCCTTGTTCCCTAAGATGATGATTTATAAATGATACTTAGATTCAAGGCTTTTATTGTCATTCGTACATTAGCTACAGTGTAGATATGTCAATGAAAATCTTTGGTCACAGGCTCCTCCAACAGTGCAACACAATAAAATAGTGTAAGTAAATACAAATAAAATAGAATAGCTATATTAAATAATGTATTAACCCAGGATATGTTGTATGTTTGCTAACTGTTGTTCTGTCCTCCAGGTTAGTGACCCAGTGGCAGCAGAGTTCAGTCTCAACACTCAGATGTTCCTGCTGTCCAAGAAGGAGCTGTGGCTGTCTGACGGCTCCATGGGCTTCGGAGAGGGGACTGATACTGCTTTTTTAGACGGTACAACACCGCCGCCTTGTGGATTTATTAAACATTACAGCAGTGGAGGACCATTACTCCACTGAGAAGCTGCTATTTCCTACTTAACATTACATTTGTTTGTTCAGGCTCCATGATCTACGGCCGTGTGATGGTGGATCCGGTCCAGAACCTGGGCGACTCGTTCTCCTGCGGCATCGAGAAAGTCTTCCTCTGCACCGGAGCAGATGGATACGTTCCCAAATACAACCCCACCAACAAGGAGTTCGGCTGCCTGGCAGACGCCCCCTCTCTGCTCTACAGATTCAAGATCCTGGTACGAATTCATCCTTAAGGACAATACTTTAGTCTAAATGGACACACTTTAAAACACTAATTTAAGTGCTTTAAATGCAATTAAATAAATACAAATATCTAGTAAAAGCTTAGAATAGCTTATAAAATCATAACAAAACGGAATTGCACAAACAACCTGCTAAAATACAAATAAATAAAAACCAGTGTGTGGTTAGGCATGTCTTCATGGTGATAATTGTGATGCTAAGGTACAAATAATTGGATGTAAAGGTATCAGTGTGTGAGAATTTTTAATGAAAACAATGTATAATGCTCAGGGAGTTGTGGAATTATTTCTGATTCCTGTGTGTTTTGTTCTGCAGGACAAGGCCCAGCCGGAGACTCAGGCTTCAGTGTTTGGTGACGTTTCCTTCAAGGCCACGCTGGCTCTGGACACACCAGGAGGTCTGCCTTTAGCAAGACAGCCAGGATCAGACGGCTTCACACTCTCCTCGTCTCCACTCTTCCAGGTGTGTATCATTTATAAAAACTCACTTTATTCATGTATCCCAAAAAGCCATACACAGGGTTTAGTAGTAACAAGTGTAATGTAATAAGGTTATGATATTAATAATAATCAGCCCAGACTACATTTGAAAATGTGTTATAGTATAGCCGCATTGTCAAGAAACACTTCATAGCATGTCAGATAAAGCAGTTAAAGTATTTCATTTTTTTTTTGTATGTCAAGCAGTGATGATAACTCATGAAAAGCATTTCACACAGATGTAGTGTGTGCCAGAACTGTTTATTCAGGGTAATTTGATTTGGCCAACTGTAGTTTCCGAAAATACAAAACTGTGTCTATTTGCATTAAAAAAAAGGTTGTCATATTAAGGGAAACAATTATATTGAAGTCCTATTTTGTGTGTTTTTTTTTTTAATAAGGTGGATATTTTTAAAATGTTTTATTTGAAAGTAATCCCGAAGTATTCAGTTTGGATTTTTTGTAATCCCATTGACAACATACACCAGGGGTGTCAAACTCAATTTCATTGCGGGCCACATTAGCATTATGGTTCCAATCAAAGGGCCGGTTGTAACTTTATAAATATACATATATAAATACATAATATATATGAAATAATGTATTATATTATTGCCTCTGCATTGGATTATTATTTGATAGGATAATAACCTAGTAATTAACTACGTATGAAAGCAGAAGTCCAGGGCAAATAATTGCAAGTCTCTTCAGTGGGCATGTCACAAAACGAGATGCATTGTGGGACATGTAGTTTATGGGCAACCTGCTTCTGTAAAGTGGCATGTAACCATATAATAAACGTATTATATTCTTTGCAAGCTCTTGCAGGCCACATAAAATGAAGTCACGGGCCGGATTTGGCCCCCGGGCCTTGAGTTTGACACCCCTGACATACACATTTGTACAAAAACCATGCAATATGAACTCTAAATGTTGTGTGTCCTGCAGGTTGCTGCTGGTAGAGAATGGTTCATCCACACCATCTACACCGTGCGCTCCAAAGAAAACGCCCGCCGCAACATAGGCAAGCGCAGCGTGGAGTATCTGCACCACAGCATCTCCTCGGTGGAGCAGCCCGACACCTCCGTGCTGCTCTCAGACCGCCACCGCCGCGCTGCCCCCGCCTTCTCTAACGCCGCCGCTGCCGTCCAGGACATCGGCATCGAAAACAACCGAGGCACCAACATCCAGCACATCTCTCTGGACCGAGCCGACCGCATGGTGGTCAGTCAGCGCCAGCCCTGGTCCCCCAACAACCGAGACCCCCTACTGGAGCGCCCCCTGCTGGAGAGCTCGGGCAGAGAGCTGGCCGACTCCTCCACCCTGCCCATGCTGGTGGGCATCGCCGGGCTGATCCTCCTCATCTGCCTCATCGCCACCGCCGTCATCCTGCTGCTGCGGCGCAAGAAGAAGGAGAAGAAGGCCCAGTTCCCCCCCTACACCACCTCCTCTTCCTCGGCCTACAGCTCAGGCACAGGGGGAATGTGGAGCAGCTCAGACAACTCTGAGGTCTAGATCCCTCCACCTCAAACGCCTGCCCCCTCTTAAAAAGACTGATAGTCTCCTCCACCATTGTGCCTTTAAAGCCCAACTCTTGTAGCACTGAATCGAGCCCAGAACAGTGTCAGTGCTCGGGGGGGGGCCTGCATGCAGAGAACGCGCCAGAGGGAGGGGTCTTGTTGACCTCTGACGATGGCTAGTTCTTGCTGTAGTGAGATATAGGTTTGTGCAGCCTATTTTGAATCATGGATGTACAAAGAAGCCCCTCACACTTATTCACGTGCTTCTTTGGTTGTCAAGTTGTAAAATATCCCGCTTCATGCAGCATTTTGCAAATGCCTAGAAATCCTTATTGAGTAGATGCAAGAGTTAAAATGCTAAGTTGCTTCAAATTGTCTATGTTCCTCCTTAAAAGATAATACTTTATCACGTTTTTTTTATTGGCGTTATTTTATTTTGTGGAGAGTAAAGCAAAATGGATTGAATGTTAGTTGAAGCTGACCTTATGAATGAGAATGTGATAAATGATTTGTAATATTTAACTGTAGGGTTTAAAGAGCCTGCAGTATATCTGCCCACCGCTTAGTAACAATGCCGATGTGGTGTCATTGAAAGGGATTGTACATTGTAGTCTTGAGAATGCAGAATTATTATATATTTCTTTTTTTTTTTAAATAACTATTCTTTTCAGGTCAATGTGGCTGAAATCAGATTCAAAACTATCTGTGTACATATCAATGTAGGACAATGAAAACGGTATTACTACACCCTGGTGAAACTTGAAAAAATATGAACTGTCTTTCTGGTTTGTCAATCAAGTCCTGAAAAAAAAAAGTGCATTATAAAACTGTTCTTCTGCAGCTGATAGTATATTTTATTGTGCCATGTGTTAGTAGACTTTTATGGCTTATTAATTGTGACAATTTCAAAAGTTTGGATGTATGTACACTTGATCGGCCAAATATAAAATGTCCTTTTTTTGAATCAGTGTCTTATTTATCACACACGTATTTATAAAAAAAAAATGAAGGTTTATTTGTGACTTTAAAATACATTTTCTACTTCACATAGGAAGATAAAAGAACAAATGTTTTCTTTAAAATGGTACATATTGTTTTGAGCAATGGAATGTGGTACAACCAACAGGCATAAATACATTTATTTCAATGAAGTACTAGAAAAAATAAAAGGACTAGCAAACAATACAAACTAAACCAGCACAGCTGCAGAGTTCAGGTAAGTGAAAAGGCAGGCTTCACTCCCTAAAACCTAAAGAACAAAGTCAGTCCGTCGGGGTTTACACATTATCACAGTCTGCAGAGCAAACACTAGGACTAACGATACGGAGCTGGCTGCCACCTCAGATTCTGACTCGGTAGATTCAAGTCGTTAACGGCTTCACAACTTCAGCTTTTTCCTGCGTCCACGGCCATCTGCGGTCGCGTCTGACTTCCGTTTCTGGGCCTAGGGTAAGAAAAGAATATTATTAAAAGGAACATTTCACAAGCAGTGACATAACTCACTGTGAACCAGACAAAAACAGGGCTGGGTGACCTAAATACTTTATAGTAATGAGCGTTCTGCCACATTCAAAACACCATAAGATTCTCCAGGACAGACTTGCAGGACTTAATTAACTATTTTATTTTGACAGTCAGTCACCACAAAGGAGTGTTACCCCTAATGTGAGTCAGAAACCAGAGCCCAGTCTGCTCTGATTGGTTAGCTGGCTGGCTCTGTTGTGATCAGTCAACCGCTAAAATGTCCTGCCCCTTAGCCCTTCACATAAAAAAGGTGTTGGAGCGCTATCGGTACAAAGTGATGTCACTACGTTTTGGAAGTAAACAAAGGACTTCAATGGAGGCGTTTCAGGTGGGGGGGGGGGGGGGGAGTGTGTGGTAGAGAAACTCCCTATGGAGGTAACTTTGTGATTTTAGCCCTTGCAGACCTTTTACATGCATAACAACCTACCACACTACAGGAAAGGGAAACCCCTAAAGAGCATTAAAGGGCCACTTCACAGGCTGTCAGAAGATTACTTTTCTGACACTCCATGGTGGTTGGAAAAACTTCCCAAAAAAAAATCCCCAGCCACAGACATAATTACTTTTTTATTTTACATCAAAGTGCCTTGCTGCTTCCTGTAGTTCTTTGGTAACTTACTGAGGCATTCTTCGGGCCGCGTTTCTTCTTCTCGGCCTTCTCTCTCTCCTCCAGCTCCATGTTCTCTCTCTCGATCAGTGTGATCAGAGTGTTGCATCGCCTCTGGAGCTCCTACACACACACACACACACAATAACAAACAACATTTTTCATTTGTAGGCAACATGCACAAAAAGAAAAGAAGAACAGCACCAAGAAGCCAGAAATTACCATGGCCGTCCGGGACTTCAGGAACCAGTCGAAGCGGAACTGAGGCGAGTTGCGGATGCACTGCCGCAGCTCGTCGTACACGCTCTCCTTGTCGAAGCCCAGCTTGTGGAGCATGCAGATGAGGAAGCGGTCTTCCTCCTCCGTGTAGTTCTTGCCTTTGTTGGTGCCGTAAGAGATGCGCAGCTGGTGGAAGGGAGCCTTGTAGCGACCGATCTGGGCAAGGAGATGAGGAATTAAGGGAGTGTTCATTCATCAATAAGGATGGAAGAGAGGATGATGTGGAGACGATTAGAAGATCAGATTTAGAGTTGGTGTTCAACACAATGCTTAATGAGATGAAGTCGTTACGAGAGATGAATGGTAAGATGGCTACCTTTGAGTCCAGTGCTTTCTTGATGCTTATCCTCCTCTGGATCCTGGCCTCTCCTCTCTCGATCTGCGCCATGATCTTCTCGATGTCCTGCAGCTCGTTACAGCGCTCCCAGAACACAGCTGGAGGAACAAACAAGCAAATCATTGTCTAAACATGCAAAGAAATTAAAAGCTTGCTTGTAGAATAGAGGGTAACAAACGAGTTGTTACCAGAATACTCCATGACTTCCTCTGGAGTTTTTCCCTCGACTTCTCTGGCAATGTTCTCAATATCATCTCTTCCCCACTTCTCGTTGGCTTTGATGAACTGGTTGAAGTCACGTTTGTTCCAAATGGTGAATCCCTGCAACCAAGGTACAGATGTTACAAATATGCGTAATCTCGATCCAGACACAAAGCATTTCAAACTTGACTCGGCCGCACATTAACCACACATGTAGTGTACTCAGGGGGAAGGATCCGTACCTGTTGCAGCAGGTTCTCCTTCTCCTCCAGCTCCTCCTCTGTGAGCGCCTCGGCCTCGTCGATCTTACCCTGCTCCTCCTTCTGGAGCGTGGCAGAGTTTGGCATCTCTGGGTTACGGGGCACCTGAAGAGACGCAGCCACAGAAGGATTTAGGGCAGGGGGGTCAAACTCAAATACACAGTGGGACAACATAAAAAAATGGGTGCTAGTCGAGGGCCGGACTGGTTCAGTGTTTATTGCAGAACTTGTTGAAATGAACTTATTGCCCATATTAAACCTGGAACTAACAAAGCTTAAATGATTGCCTATAAAAACAACATTAAACATTAAATAATCAGTTGCATTCATTTCTTATGGCTCTATCTGCAGCTTTTCCGGAGTCATTTCTTATGATTACATTTTTCCACAGGCCAACAACAGCTTCAACCAAACTATTTCCCTCAAAGAACAAACCAAACATGCCCTGTTGTCATGAGAGAAAAAGTGCAGAAGGAAACATCCATGTAAACTCAGTGTGCTGCTCTGTGATGCTAGTTCAAGCAGACACTTGGCATCTCATCTCGGGTGCAAGTTCATCAATGTTTGGAGTCAGGCTCTGAGCTGAGGAGACCCTTGAGTGAAAGTGTGCGTGGAACATACCGGCGGGCCAGATCTAATAGTAATTAAACATTATCCTGCGGGCCGAAATGAAATCCACCAAGGCCCGGATTTGGCCCCCGGGCCTTGAGTTTGACACATGTGCTTTAGAGACATTTCCACTTCCTAACAAATGATATCTTTCCCATGTGAAAAATATCTTGGTACCTTGTAGCCGATGGTCTTCCTGTAGAAGAGGATTTCCTTTTCTAGGAGCTCAAAAAGACGTGGAGGGAAGAACTGGAAGTCCTGCACATTTGGCTGCTTGGGGGGACGAGGAGCCTGGGACATGGGAAACACACAAACACATGTAATACCTCAACCAGGAGAAATACACATAAATAATAAGATAAGATGGAACTTGATTGATCCCCTTGGGGAAATTCAGGCATTTATAGTTAAAAACAGGATTCACACAAACTGTAGAAACAAGATATCACAGTGAAGCGTTGAGCATTTTAATGAACATGTTAACCCTTAGATGCATAAGTGGGTCTTTTTTGACCCGGTGAGGTGGTGTTCTTAGAGTATCTTTGTAATTACATTTTTTTATCATTTTATATTCCAGCTATTCCTAAAAAAACATGTTTTGGATATCATGCCATTCAAATTTTAAATGTACATTTTAAGAAATTGTAGTTTTTGTATTTCTACCCCAAGCTTCCATAAGTGGGTCAAAAATGACCCGCATGCATTTTCTATGGAATGTCGTTTTTTTTTCAAAATGTAAAAAAGTTCTAAAATTATAAATAGTGAAAAATTAAATATAAAATATTTCTAGTGTGAACCAAAATATAATACTAAATATTATACAAGTGATTTTTCTTAACCAAAATGACAAAATTGGAAAAACACATTATTCTAATACGGGTCCTTTTTGACCCACTTATGGAAGAGTGTAGGGTCCAGTCACTCGTGCATCTAGTGTGCATAAATGTAATAAAAACATTGTAATGTGACTTTCTGCAGCGTTAATGCTTTAGGACTTAAGGGTGTTTGTAAAGTGATGGCCCCTACCTTTGGTGCTTTGGGCTCACTGACTCTCAGGGCCTCTCTGAAGTAAGCGTCCACAGCGTAGTTGGCTTTCCTCTCTCTCTTAGGCGGCTCGATCCAGTTGGTGATGACCTGAATGAAGAGGAAGACGGTTAAGACTCAGAGGTTTATATTGTTGGGATTAAAGAGTGACCCCTGATGTTTGAGTGTTTGGTGTACCTTTTTCTTCTCTCTGTAATCTTCTCCTTCAAACTTATACACACTGCTGTTCTCTGTGTCCACGGTGAAGTTCCTCAGTGAGCTCTCACCCAGGTTAGCCATCTTTTCCTTTATCTCCATGGTCTAGCAAATAACAAGAACAGAGTGTTTATTTTTTGCCACATTTAAAAACTAGACATCCATTTTCCACAACCTGTACCGTCTCACCTTCCTCTCCCCGTACTCCAGGATGGCGTCAATGTCATCGTCGGTGATCTCGCTCTCTTTGGAGGCGAACACATGTGTGGCGCCGTGACGGATGATGGACAGCATCTCATCTTTGGCCAGCTTGTTGGCACCTGGATCCACCAGTCTTCCTGTTAATGACAACGATGGGAAATGAGTCTCTCAAAGCTCCTATTGGTAGACGTTTGGTTCTCAGCGATCCTGTATGACAGCGAGGAGTTACCCTGCTGGATGACGATGGAGTCCAGGCGCAGTTTCATCTCAGCCCGCTCCACAATCCTCTCCTCCACCGTGTTTTCAGTGATGAAGCGGAACACGCGCACCTGCTTCGTCTGACCAATCCTGTGAGCTCGGTCCTTAAAATAAAAAAAACACAATTGGTCACAAGCGGCCGAGATGGGTTTTCTCCGCAGGGTGGCTGGCGTCTCCCTTAGGGATAAGGTGAGAAGTTTCAGTCATCCGGGAGGGACTCGGAGTTGAACCGCTCCTCCTTCGCGTCGAAAGGAGCCAGTTGAGGTGGTTCAGGCACCTAGTAAGGATGCCACCTGGGCACGTCCAGCTGGGAGGAGACTGAGGGGTAGACCTAGGACCAGGTGGAGGGGTTATATCTCTTCGCTGGCCTGGGAGCGCCTTGGGATCCCCCAGTCAGAGCTGGTTGATGTGGCCAGGGGGAAAGGAACGGTTGGGGATCTCTGCTGGAACTGCTACCTCCGCGACCCGACCACGGATAAGCGGGAGCAGATGGATGGATGGTCAACTCCCCTGAAATAAAAGCTCTACAGCACCTGGTTCATGTTAGGACTAGGGATGTACTCACCATGGCCTGCAGGTCGACCTGGGGGTTCCAGTCCGAGTCGTACAGGATGACCACATCAGCTGTAGCCAGGTTGATACCCAGTCCTCCAGCTCTGGTGCTCAACATGAAGATAAACTTGGAGCTGTTGGGCTCATTGTATGCGTTGATAGAGATCTGAAAAACAAAGTTACATGAAGATTATGTTTTGACTTGTCTCTTGTTCGAGGACAAACGATGGTAATATGTTGAGGTAATCAGTTATTTGGCGTCTTGTTATATGAGACCCGCACCTGTCTCTCCTCGTGCGGCGTCTGGCCATCCAGGCGGCAGTAGCCATAGTTCTTCCACATGCAGTAATCCTCCAAGATGTCCAGCACCCGGGTCATCTGACTGAAGATGAGGATACGAGAGCCTGGAGGGAAGGGACAGTATACTCTGTCAGAGGAATGGATTAAAACAAAGACAGAAAGAAACAGTCCATGCAGTCCTTCCTTTGAGACAGCACTTAAAACTAGTTATTAAACTACTCTATGCATTCAAGTTCTTTCTGTTTTTATTCTGACAAAAGCTATGTTTGATTGCAATTGGGTAACAAACTGAGTGGGGCAAAATGTACAAGATATTTGATTGCACAACAGAAGCAACGAGTGGAAACGAGAGGGTAGATACAGATTGGAACACAGCAGTATTTTACTTTAAGTTCCTGTAGTGGAATATTTTTAGATGTTTGTACTTTGGTTCTTTTACTCGAGTAAAAATATCAAAGTCCGTCTTTCACCACTTATGAATGAAACACAACGATGTGTTCGATAGCATCTTACGGCCCGTCTACACTACAGGCATCGAAAAATGCTTTCAACGCTTCGCCCATTCAGTTGAATGGGGTGACGTAGAAGATTTTTAATCTTCGCCGAACTGCATTGTGGGGAGCATGGCATGGCTTTGCATCACGAGCATCTATCGGCATCAAAAGTTGAACAATGTTCAACTTTTGAGGCTCGATGCTTGGCATCAGCCAATCAAATCCCGTTTATGCAAATCCCGCCAGTGCAAGCTCAGCCAATCAAACCGCGTGCAAGCTGGGAGAGCCAGACCGCAGTTCATTTCCTCATATTCCAAACGAGATATTACGGAAGCAAATCACCCGGTTCTTTACGACCCGTAACTATTTACCGGGATACAAACCGGAGGAACCAGGCATGGAGGGAGGTGGCAGAGACAGTGGGTGAAACTGGTAGGTTTTTCGCCTGTTTGGGGAGTTTATATCCAGTTTACCTCGTTTTAACATTGCTATTGCTTTGTATGTCGGGGGCGGGAGATTCATGTGATTGGTTGTTGGTCGCAAAAAATCGCCAAGCTTCAGACACGCCCAGCTTCAAGATTTTTTGATGCCTGTAGTGTAGACGGGCCGTTAGTATCCTACATTTTCAAGATTCTGTAATAAAGAAATACTACGTCTTCTGGTACATTCACAGCATGACTCTCTACACACCCTGCTGCTTCATCTTGGGTAGCAGCTTGTCCAGCACCACCATCTTGCCGCTGTTCACCACCAGATGGCTGTCGGTGGTGTACGGGGGTCCGGGCTCGGCCCCGTCAAACAGGTACGGGTGGTTGCAGCATTTCCTCAGCTGCATGAGAACGTTCAGCAGACGCATCTTGTCCATCTTACCCGCTGAGTTCAGAATGTCGATGTCCTTCATCAGGATCTTTGTGTACCTGATGACGGGAGGTCATATTACATACAGGTGTACAACAATTTAATGTGAGTACACAGTTTAGTTCAAGCTGTAGGGATCAATTGAAGCTCAACTGCTTACCACTCTCGCTGCATCTTACTCAGGCCCACGTACATCTTGATCTCTTTTTTGGGAAGCAGACTCTTCTCTACGTCCGCTTTGATACGACGGAGCAAGAAGGGACGCAGCACCTACACACACAACATTCAATCAAAGACACGTCAAAAGAGTGCTTTGACTTTGAGGAGAGTAACACCTTACATTTGACAAAGTAGTTGGAAGTTCACGTGAGGGAAACTTACAGTGTGAAGACGTTCTACCAACTTGGTATCACCCAAGCAGTTGTTTGTGTCGAACCAGGAATCAAAGTCCTATGGGGAAAAATAAACATTAGTACCAGAAAACAAAGCACTTTGATTCTAAATAACAACATCGGTACAATTAGGGACTCCAGCTTGAAAACATGCTTATCGTAGGGCTGTGCAATTAGTCGTATTTTAATCTCGATTACGATTTTGGTTTGCAACGAAAAACAACGTAATCGAAATAAAAACAATTATTATAAAAACAATTCTTATTTTTGTATAAATTGTATTGTATTTTCAGTTGAATTATACTTAAAGTTCAGGGTAATCAACTGTTAAAAACATACTTTTTATTTTTTCAAAAAATTGATGTTTTCAAAGTCAATGGGTAATCGTTTTTTAATAATCGTGATATCAATTATTGACCAAAATAATCGTGATTATGATTTTTGCCATAATCGCACAGCCCTAGTTTATCGTATCGTCTAAATCTCCTGATATTGCGCATTTCTAGGCGGTCTTTACCTCTGATGAGTTGAAGACGTCGGGCAGCAGGAAGTTGAGCAGAGCCCACAGCTCGTGGAGGTTGTTCTGCAGGGGGGTTCCGGTCAGCAGCAAACGATTGGTGGTCTTAAATTCTCGCACGATTTCTGACAGCTATAGGAAATAAATGGCTTCATTAGGAAAACCTGAGAAACACAAGAGTGGTTCTGAAATATGAACATATATATTTTTGTTTCGGTGTGTGTCTGACCTTTGATTTCTCATTCTTGATTCTGTGGGCTTCGTCAATGACCAGGTATCTCCAGTTGAACTTCTTGAACACTGCCTTTTCAATGATGAGCATCTCGTAGGATGTGACACACACATCCCATTCTCCGGGCAGCAGCACATCTCTGACCAGGGCATTCTAGATTGATGAAAAACATTTGATGTTTTTGAGTCTGGTTTATTTACCTTAGAAAGTTATTTTTCTTTAATAAAGCTAAAGTTGTTCAGCATGCTGTTTTCAAATGATCAATTCCTTCCTCGCATACAGTATAATCCATTCTTTGGATACACACTTGATATGTAACCTACATGAGTCCAATTGACCAAAACAGTTTCTCATTGCAAAACAAGCACATTAAAGTCAAATCTATATCCAGCTATTCCAGTTACAATCATAACACTGTGAGGCAGCGTACCCTCTGCTCTCTGCTTCCGATCAGGCAGACGGCGCGCAGTGAAGGCACCCATCTCTTGAACTCATTCATCCAGTTGTAGAGGGTGGACTTGGGCACCAGCACCATGTGGGGACCAGGGATGTTCCTGTAATGCTTCATGTAACCCAGCAGAGAAATGGTCTGCAGAGTCTTCCCCAAACCCTGAAAAACAGCACAGTGTGTGAGATAAACAGCGGTATATGTGAATTCAACAATACAATGTGTGTCACTCCCCTTTAAAAGAACAGGTTACAGTTTTAAAGTACTGACCATTTCATCAGCGAGGATGCCGTTGATGCCGTTCTCATACAAAGATATGAGCCAGTTCAGACCCCGGACCTGATAGTCTCTCATTTTTCCTTGTTTGACGTCTAAATGAGAAACAAGAAAACATCGTCATCACTTCTGCTCATGATTTTTGCTATATACATTTCAAGCCTCAATAAAGAAGTAGAACATTGCTTACAGGAGGGGGAATCGTCAAAGCGAACGCAGACGTTAGTAGTTTTGGTGCTCTCGCTCAGAAGCTCTTCGTCCTCCTCTTGCTCTGTGCGGCGGTGTCGGTTGCTGTTTGAGCACAGAAATCAAATATTAGTTTTCATGATCGCAATGACAGTATTTATTAAATAAAGAAATTGGGGTGGTGTTCAATTACTCACTCTCCGGCAGACAGCAGATTCTGTTTTTCATCGTTCTTCATGCGAGGACGCCCTGGCTTCATCTTCAGCGGGGAGGTGGGTGTCTTCTGTGCGGCTGGTTGGATGAAATGAGCAAACAACTCTGTTTGCTTGAGCAGGTACTCAAATCTGTTGGTCCGGTCTGTGAGCTGCACACATGGAAAAAAAGTATTGTTAGCTTATATATCCAAGATCCGAGTGGTGAGATTTTAAAGCTATGGTTAGATACTTACCACTTTCTCCTCATACCCCAGACCAGTTTCTTTAGGTTTGGTAGAGGAAGTGGCATCTTGTACATCAGCCCCAGCCTCTGAGGCCGACTCTTTCCCTTCATCTGAAGACTCTTCCTTCTCCTGAGTGAAAAAAAAAAATGGTTGTTCAGTTGCTTTCTTCAGCTTTAACTACAAACAGGAACAGATTTGACAAACCACCAGCTGTTCTCGGATGCTCTCTGGAACACACAGCATATAATGGAAGATCTCCTGTTACGGATAACAGCTCCCAAACAAGCTGCCTGTCCTCTATTAAGCAGGCGTTGCTTTGTTTTTAATGCATTTTATTCATAATGTATTGCTTGTTTCTTAAGTGTCATTACGTTTTTTCAAATACTTCACCCTGTAAGCATGTATATAATCCTTGCCTGTTCATTGTTTGACTATATCGGGTGCTCATCACGTATGGTAGTTATTTTTCTACTGTTTCCTGTACTTAAACTGCTGTGACACTTTCTGTGTACGTTTATTTAAGTAAAACGGCGGAGCTTGTTCTTCTCTAAATCAGACATACACGTCTGAAAACATGTTGTGTTACTCAGTTTGTTATGGGGTCCATTGCTACTTTGTCACGTTTTTTGTCTTTACTTGTAAATACTCATTCCTCTTTTGTGTGTATCGGTGACACTACACGTGAACTTGTCCTGTAATTGCTATTTAACTTAACAAACATTAATACATAAATAAATACAAAAGGCCTTTACTTCTAATGGGTTTAATCAACAGAAAGTGGAGTGAAAAGCATGTTGCAGGCACGCAGCACCCCTCGTTTACAGTAGCCATCGATGCTCTGTCCCACTGAAAACAAAGGCTCAGACGGGACAGCTGGGCAGAGGGCTGCTCGCTGCGTTCACGAGGTTTCCACAAGCCGGAATAATAGTCACAAAGGACTCGCTGGGTGACTGTGGTCACAAACCGTAAACAGAAAGTACTTTGGGACTTTCATAGGGATGATAGATGGGTCGATAGCGGGGCTAAGCTAGCTGCCTTAGCGCTTGTGAAACAGCCTGGCCCTGTTGCTGCTATGTAGCTTCAGTCCCGGGTGAATGGGACCGAGCTGTTGTTGTCTTGAGCTAACGTTAGCTCCGCCGCGGTTAGCTAACATAACTAGTTAGCTCAAAAAGCCCGCATTAACATTGACTAAGTGAACATTTATCAAGAACGAATTGAAGGAACGAGTAGGTCTTTGAGTTTGGTAAATATATGGTAGTTCTAGGGGAAATTAAGTCGATGATGAGAGGAGACGATGCCCATTTTTTAACCATCTTACCTCTGCTGCTTCGGGTTTTGGAACTTCAGTCGGTTCTTCCCGCTGTTCCACGCAGCTTAGGAGTTCGGACATTTTTGTCAAATTTCCCTCTACGATTCAGATGTATCGTCCGTTATTTGGTGCCTTGTGTGTTCCCGTATAATATCCGTTTAGGATTTCCCGAACTTTCTGCGGGTAAATAAGAACAATTATGCTGTCTATAATGAAAGACACATCGGTTGGTCAGAGGCAGCACGTTCCCGCTAGCAAGTTGTCTCGGGCACCCGCGTTATTCCCGCGCCAGTTACCCGGTGTGTGCACTCTATCGCGATACTTGGTTAAGCTGCCTTTAACGGTGGTTGGAAATGATTTGGTTTTCAGTAGATTTCTTTATCAATGTGTGGTAACGTAAGATAATAATAATAATAATAATAATAATAATAATAATAATAATAATAATAATAATAATAATAATACATATCATGATTATAGTAAAAAGCAAATTAATTGTTCATTTTTGCACGTTTCAAAGCTAAGAATAAAGTGAGAACAAAATGGTTAAAACCATTTTTAAAGTTCTACAAAATTAGCTACATATGAGACAAAAGTTAAATAAAACAATAACTTTATTGTTAAGTTAACATTTCTTCAAGAAGTAGTCCTATAAAGGCGAGATGGAGGAGGGGTACTTGAATGCAGCACGTCAACCACACAGGAACAAACATATTTATTCAAATGTCACCATTCTTTATATGTTTTTTTTTTAACTGGGTACCATAGTTTGAATTACTCAACATGTAACATATGCGTCACAGGCAATATTAAGACGGAAATTGCTTCACTCATGGGTCCTAACAACTTCTCTGTCCACAGGAATGACGTCGGTGAAAGGGTAATCAGCTGATTCTGAGCGATCAAATGAACCAAAATAAAACAGTTTTACCTGTCAAATCTCGGTTATCATCTACCGACCATTAAGGATTTTCTCATCGGACATCGTTGGCATGCTTTATTTGGGTAAGCACACATTTTAAAGCTTCTGAATGGCGAGAATACATGACGGTATTTATGCTAAGTCAGAGGGACCTAACGTTACTCAGCTAACGTATCACAGGCCTGTTTGGTTGCTTTGTTCTTGTTATCATGTTGAATGATGTTTGTAACAACTGTTGCCATGGAGCAGCAGAACAGGCAACAACTGTTTTACATTTTTAATAATATTCATGTTTAGGTTTTAACTGCCAGGAAAACACAGTAACCTTTAACGTTAGCCGATACAGCTAGCGTTAGCATGCTAGCCGCCTGTACGGAGCACAGATAGCCGTGACAAGAAAAAAACACAAGGCGTTAATGTTTAAAACAATCTCAAATTTAAAGACTTGCTTATCTCAAAATAATCGCGTTGTAAATACAAATAATGACATACTATCGCCAACATTATGAGATATTTTGTGAAAAGTCATGTTGTTGTTATTTTTCTCTACCGGCTTGTAAAGCGTATTTGAGCTCCAGGAATAGCGCCCTATAAAAGTGTAATCTTTTGAGAAAATGTCTCATTATTTATGTGAAATTAAGACATTATGTTGCTATTCTAAGTAATTGTTTCTTACTTCTCTCTTATTTTTATTTTTTAAATCATTGTAGATTAGTCTTAGTTGTGTACTGTTGTTGGTTTACTAACTATTGCTTCACTTTGACATCTGGAAATAAATGGTTTCTTATTAGTTAGTAGGATTTCCCCTTATTTCTGATTTTGTTTATGTATTTATTTTGTAAGTTCTCTAACAAGTTCCTAATTAATATCTATTTGTCAAATGTCGTTGTGTATGAGCATTACATTTAAACAATTTCTTCCTGCCTTTGGCACAGCATATTCTTTCACAAAATAAATACATCTAAATATTGTGTTTACATTTTGTGATACTTTAAAAGCCCAATAGTCAATTTGTTTAAGCACCTTTTTTTGCCTCAGTAGCCATATGACAGTAAAGTCTATGAGCTCTACATTCCAGTTGCAGTACAATAACGCTGAGCAGACATTGTCTACCTTTGAATGCTCACAGTCTGTGCACTCGATGAATGCAGACAATGTGTGGAGGCTGGTAAAAAAAAAAAGACCTGTTGCTCCCATTGATCCCCCCCCCCCCCCCCCCCACACTTCAGACAGTTTGACATATCATTATAGGAATAGCATGTGTTACTAACAACCACAATAACAACTCTGTTCTATTCCTATATCCTTGTATGCTGTGAAAGTGAGCCATATTACACCATGCCCGAACCCTGATCATAAAAAGGCCTGAATTATTCTAGTTTTCTGTCCTCTTTTTTCCTACTGTTACATTTCAAAAATATCCTTTTGTGAAAAAAGCATATCAAAGATTCGATTCGACTATTTTGCTATGGGGAAAAAGTGAACGAAGTGTCTAATTATTTCCTTTTGCCTTTGACAGACCGTCATCATGGACAAGATTTTGGAGGGCCTTGTGAGCTCCGATCACTCTGTTCCAGTGAAGAGGGCCATAGTGAAGAAGGTAGTGGAGGCAGCAGAGAAAGAGGTGACAGAGGAGCAGTGTCATGCGTTGTTTACTCTCACCACCCGCCTCATCCTGCTTGGTGAAGATGCATTTCAGAGGCAGATCGGCATCCAGGTTTTGGAAGCCTACGCGCGTTACCACCGGCCAGAGTTTGAGCATTTCTTCACTAAAGACTTTGCACTCACTCTTCTCCAGCAGGGCTATGCCCACCTGGACCGCAAAGATCCAGCCGTAATAGACTACATTCACTGCTGCCTGCGGCTGCTCATCAGCTGCCCCTCGGTGCTCGAGATCTTCGGCGTGATTCAGGTGGAGGTTCTGAGGATGGTGTGTGAACGTCCTGAGCCTGCTCTTTGCGCCCACCTGAGCTCTTTGCTGTCGGACTTTGTGCAGTGCCTCCCGAGGGATAAGTCGGGCGTTTTGTTCTGCCAGCAGCTGGTGAGGACCATCAGTTACTTCCACTGCTTTGCCAGCCAAGAGCAGGAGCTGAGAGAGTATGTGGGTCAGGTGACTAAGGTCAGCACACTGCTGCAAAACATCTGGAAGGCAGATCCAGCCACACTGCTTCCCTCTCTGCAAGAAGTGTTTGCTATTATCTCTTCCACAGGTGAGTGTCCTTCCCACCTTCCTTCCTTCCTTCCAAAATGGTTTAATACATGGGGTTTCAGGTTCGAGGAATATAATATAGTAAATGTTTTTCAAACTTGGGCTATTACTACCTTACTTAATCCTTAAGGTACGCTTTGGGACACCTGTAATTATAGGTCCTAAAGAAGCTTAAGATATGAACACCTTTTAGAATGTATTCATAGATTTATAAATGTCTGCCTATCCGTAATACAAAAAAAAGTGCTTCCATTTGGCAACAAGGACCCATGACTTATACCTCTGCCTCCATAAGTCTTAGCATTAATGCCGGGGTGTTATTAGCACATGACTAAGCACACGGGGACAATGATCTTGTTTCATTTGAATTTTTTCGAGACCCTGCCAATAGCCGACTCTGATCCCTTGGCTTAGTAATATAATTTGTATAGTTTGGATGTTCATTCTTCCATATTCAGTGTTATTGGCACCCTGATAACATTTGTTTTAATGTGTAGGTAGTGGCCTCATTTTACACACTTGTCATTGCCTGAAGCACTTACCTTCAAATGGCTGATTCAAGAAGAGCATTTTCTCCAAGGGTAAATACTGAAAAGCATTAGTTGTTAGGATGTAGTAGAGTTCAGAATATTTAAAGCTGCAGTTCTGTTGTTGATGGTACATTTTGAAGGATGTCCTGTGCAGTGTTGCAAGTGACTGAAATGTGGAGCGGCACAAAATAAACAGGAAGCAGCGATTTTTAGATTAATAGCCACACTGACGGCATGCATCAGGGTCACTCTACCTTTCAGTGACAGTTCAGGTGGGCTGAGCTAATATCTAAAGTGCTGGAGCCACACTGCCCTTCCCAGATATAACAAAAACACTATAGGACACTATACAGATACTACAGTAAACCATAAAAGGAAAACTGTGAAGTGGGATAAATTATATTAATATAAGCTATCCAGATCCAATACATTGTTTCGAGAGGTTTTTTTAGGCCTATTTGCAGCTTTATTATGTACGAAAAATAGGTATTATACACAATACTCATACAACAAATGCCTCTACAGAATGTGAACAAAACACAAAAGACATCTTTAGAAATATAAAAATGAAGCCTGAGTCTGCACTGGTGTCACACTGCACTGATTCTCAAGGGGTCCCTGTCACTGCTCGTCTAGAATTGTCACAATCTGCCATTTTACTAGATAGGTATTTTGCTATCCCCCAACTATCTGTCCACTGATGCAAAAGGAAAATGGTTGGGTGTAATAATTGTACTCTTGTTGATTTCTGCCAGACTCCTCCTTTGACCCCTCCATCGCCCTGGCCAGCCTGGTGCAGCACATCCCCGTCCAGATGATCACCGTGCTGATCAAGAGTCTCACCACAGACAACAATGTGAAAGACGCCAGCATGACTAAAGCCCTCTGCAGGTAACCTCTCACATCCAATCGTACAAGATGGACGTCACACTTCTACACGTTATTTACACTCCCCATCCTTCTCTCTCTGTAGGATGATCGACTGGCTCTCTTGGCCTCTGGCTCATCATGTGGACACCTGGGTCATCGCTCTACTGAAAGGGCTGGCTGCAGTTCAGAAGTTCACCATCCTCATAGACGTCACTCTGCTCAAAATCGAACTGGTAATTAGTGAAAACTCCTCATTTATTATTGATGTGCAAAAACAGAAATTGTATGCATCTTTTAAAACTTCACAGATGTTGAATTGCATAATTGATTAACCTGAAATGCAGCAGTTATACTTCATGATATTATACCTGAGGCTGGTGACAAACTCCCCAGCTTGTATAAATGTATTCATGACTTTGTTTTCAGGTCTTCAGCCGCCTGTGGTACCCCATTGTGCGGCAGGGGGCGCTTGCTGTGCTCTCCCACATGCTGCTGAGTTTCCAGCACTCTCCCGAGGCCTTCCATTTGGTAATGGATCTCCTGCTTCCTCACAGCCCATTTCCCTCTCATATGGCCACTTTATTGGCTTTCTTATTTTCTTCTCTTCTGGCCTAAATGACTTTGAAGCTGCAGCAACTTCTTTTCCCAGAACCCCAGGCTCGGCAGTGCTCTCCCACTAATGATGTGTGAAGCACTTAAATGCCGGGCAATGGCCCTTGAGTTGGCCAATTTCATTAGTATCTAAAAACATGAACGTTCTCAAAAATATTCATCAAATGACAGCGAACCCTCTGTGGGGTTCCTGATGTGCAACTAACCTCTGGCTGACCGTACTGCAGATCTGTGATGATTACAATTAGTGTCCTCAACATTTTCCATCTTCATCCCTCACTGTTCCAGGTTGTTCCACATGTGGTGCATCTAGTCCAGTCTTTACGGACAGATGGTCTCTCCACCAGCAAAGCGTTCCTGCTGCAGTTCACTGAGCTAATACACTGCATGATGTACCAGTACTCCGGCTTCCCTGACCTCTATGACCACATACTAGAGGCCATCAAGGTAAAAACATACAACAAAAAATGGTTTGTTTACATTGCAAACTTTTCCTAAGTGCGCTCTGTAACTATTCATTTAAAATGGTCTTCAAAGGATCTCCCAAAACCAGAGGAAGAGAAGATTAAGCTGGTGTTGAATCAAAGTGCCTGGACGTCCCAGTCCAACTCGTTTGCCTCGGGTCCTCTGAAGCAACTTGGAAAGTCTGAGACTGGGAAGACTGGCCTGGTCAACCTGGGAAACACCTGCTTCATGAACAGTATCATCCAGACCCTCTTCATGGCCACAGAGTAAGCTGCTGACCCACACTTAAATACACACATGCTATATTTCTTTAAAATTGTATACTGAAACATAAGGCATAAATATGGACCACCTGATTTTAGGTAACCTTCCCTTTATTCTCAGTTTCAGGCGACATGTTTTATCATTACATCTGAATGGTTCGAACACATTGATGAAAAAGCTCCAGCTGCTCTTTGCTTTCCTTGCACACACTCAGGTAAGTGTTGTCCTGTGTAATAGGTAGAGCAGAATATCTTTACTCATGTCAACAACATTGGATTATCCAACCACTCTGTTGTTTGTGTCTGTTTCCTGCAGAGGGCAGCGTTTGCTCCCAAAACCTTCTTGGAAGTATCTCGGCCTCCCTGGTTCAACGCCGGCTCTCAGCAGGACTGTTCTGAGTATCTCCGATTCCTTCTGGACAGGTACGGCTGAGCGCCCAACAGACCAGATGAATCATAACAGGATTGTGTCGATTTTTTAAAGTATAACATTATTTTTTATTTGTTATACCTCCTTTATCGTTCCCCTTTTGCCAAATGAATAAAATCTGGCAAAATGATGCAATGTTAGGCAAGACAAGTTCATACATAAGCACATTCAACAACAAGGCAATTCAAAGTGTTCATAGTTCAAAAGAAACTGATTATAAAATGTCTTTTGAATACATTTAATACAGTGATTTAAAACTATTTAAATACAAAAAAGTATGTAGTAAATATGCTATTTTGCTATGAAGAACACATACAAAGCATTGTGAATGTACAGTGTGCATGTCTGTGGCTTAATGGTCATCATTAATGACTGTCATTTCTTCAGAACCAGTTAGTATATTGTTAGCTCAGTGTCCCAAAGAAAAATCAACACAGTATTTTCTCCTCTAATGTTGAGTGCCCTGTCTCCTGATCTCAAGGTTACACGAAGAGGAGAAAACGATTCAGGTCCTGGAATCAGTAAAGCCAAAGATGGCCTCTCTTGTTGACACAAACGGCAAAGAGCCAACAGCTCAGAGTTCTCCGGAGGTCGCTGAGGATTCATCTCTGACTCCAGCAGAAATGAAACCTGAGGACGACGGCAGGACTTTGACAGAAAAGATGTTCAGGGGGAAGCTGATCACAGGGATTCGCTGCATGCAGTGCAACTGCATCTCTGAGAAAGGGGAGCCTTTTACAGACCTCTCCTTGGCCTTCTGTCCTTCTGCCACCTCTCAGGGCGTCCCCCAGCCCGAGGGGCCCTCAGAGGAACCCAAAGGTCTCTGCCAAGGATCCGTCAATGGCGGTAGTGAAATATCTGAGCCTGGCCCGGCCCCAGCCCCAGCCCCAGCTAGCAATATCAATGATGTGCCAGTGGCAAATGAGCCTCCTCTCTCCGTGCCGGACCTGGTGAACTACTTCCTGGCTCCAGAGATCCTGGACGAAGACAATGCCTATTTCTGTGAGAAGTGTAGCTCACTGCAGCGGGCAGAGAGGACCATGAAAGTGGTATCGGCGCCTGAATACTTAATCCTCACCCTGCTGCGATTCTCATACGATGCCAAATGTCACGTCCGGAGGAAGATTCTGGACAATGTCACCATCCCGCCACTCATGAGACTTCCTGTTCATGCCCCTTCAATGCCCACACAATGTTCCTCTTCTTCCTCCTCTCCTCTGCAAGTGGATTCCCCCGAGAGCAGTGAGAATCTGGCCAAGAAGCTCAAACCGTCTCGAAAAGAAGAGGAGGAAGAGGAGAAGGAGAGGATTCACGGAGCAGAGGAGATGAATGGAGGTGACGAGATCCTGTCGGTGCCCTATGTCCTCAGCTCAGTGGTGATGCATTCTGGGATATCGTCCGAGAGTGGCCACTACTATTCATATGGGCGTAACATTAATGGAGCAGATGGAACGCAGCACACAGCCAACCACTTAGCCCTAAAAGAGGATTTGGGGAATGGACAGGGTGAGTGTAGCCTCTCCACCTGCTCAGCTCTCCCCATCCCACCTGAACAGAGAGACACCGTATCTAACGGAGGACAGGAGGCCAGGGATTGGCTGCTGTTCAATGATAGCAGAGTGACATTCACATCCTTCCAATCAGTGCAAAACATTACAGACCGCTTCCCCAAGGACACTGCTTATGTGCTCATGTACAGGAAGCAGGAGCTACCGGGGGAGAACATCAACAGGGGGCTGGTGGCAAATGGGATGAGACCGAGTGCTGAGCCTCCCCTGCAGAAAGAATTACTGGATGCTATTATCAAAGACAACAAGCTGTATTTACAGGTACGTGGGGGCGATTAAAAAAAATACTTCTCCCACACACAGGCATTGTTTTGCTAATTTTTAATCTGTTTCTATAAATGATACAAATAAAAGGTAGCCATGTGTGAAGTGATTAGAGCAAATATTTCCTCTCCTGCTAAGACGTTCATTGGATGTTTTCCGACTTTACATGCATTTGTCACATAACATCCTTACCGCTACCCCTCTGAGCATGAGGTTATTATGGAAAAGCGAGAGCTGTACTCTCTCAGGTGGAAAGAAGCTTAGGGAAAAAATACCGTACTTTCACAGATGACTTGAGGCCTACGGAGTATAGGATCTTGACGGAACTTGAAGCGCAATCTGAACTGTCCCGTTATAAGACGTGAGGTGTAATTTCACGAGTCATTGAACTGTGGTGTGTCGAGTTCACTTTTCAGCATACAAGTGACTAAATCTTAAAAGAAAGTAAATCCCCTCTAGAGGGTGCTGTGATATTGTAAATCAAAAACACAGATTCCCTGTCAGTCACTACACCAATGCAGAGTTAGCTCTTTGGAACAGAAGAAGAAGAAGAATGAGGCATACTTTATTAATGGGGGACATTCTGTACACACAAACTGTACACATGCACTCATGCACAGAACCTATACACTTAAGGTTTGAAATACACTCATGCATAAAAAGCAGTTGGATCAGGGCGGAGACACTGACATGACACTGTCGGTGCCTTGCTCAAGATGCCTTCACAGTGCCCAGGAGGTGAAACTGGCACCTCTCCAGCTACCAGCACAGACATTTTCTTAATTTGGTTCAGTGACCTGAACCAGTGACCGACTAGTCGATATACGGAGCATGTGAGGTATATATTTAATCCCCTTTTTGAAAATAATTCATTTCCTCCATGCTGTGAATAGGAGCAGGAGCTTAATGCTCGGACCCATGCTCTCCAGGCTCCTTCATCCTCCTCCTCATTCAGGCCCAACGGTTCAGATGACAATAACCCACCGGGGAGCTGTGGCCCATCTGGTGGAGGTGGAGGGGGAGGGGGCTTCAACACCATCAGTAGACTGGTCTTCTGAAAGAAAAAAACCTGCTGGAAAACCCAAATGAACTGGCACTAAGAGAGTCCTGAACTGTCATACCACAGATGTATGTGCATATAACCTGATGAACTGAGCACTGACATGACCTAATCACACACACACACACACACACACACACTGAGCATCCGCACTGATTCTGATCCTAGATTTGATCTCAATGTTTCAGTCACTATTTGATTGATTTTCATTTTTGGTTTTTAGCTGAACAATGTTTATTTTCATTAATACTCCAGATTAAAAAACGTACAAAAGCCTTGTTTGTGCAAATGTGTACTATCACTTTAATTAGATAATGATGATAATAACAATCTGCACAAATTATTAAGAATTTGAAACAAGTTGAGACTAGAACAGGCTCATATTGTCGGTGTTAACTGAGTGTTTATAACATACCTCCCACACACAAACACACATACACATCCCCATCAACATATGCAAATACATGCATGTGCGGTGCACGGTACAGAAGAAAGCACTCGACTGTAAAATAAGCAAGACTTTTTTGATTTGTCACAGTTCTGAATATACAGCTAACAACCTTTGTGTATTTCTGATTTGCATGCAGCTTTTCTTTTGAGCTGTAGAGTTTGATTTTTATGATATTTGAATCTTTTGATGTGGGCTTTGCTGTGTTTTACAGGTTTCATATCACATGCAATAAATGTATATATGACTTAAAATGTCATTCTGAATTATCATGGAATACAAAACTATATGTGGAAAGTGTAATACTGTGTTTGGGTAATCTCCAAGATAAAGGCATTTTCAATAAGAATATTTATTCCTCCTGTCCTCCCACTAATAGGTAGTGTGGTCTCATGAGAAGCAGCGTGTTCAGTTTACAAGTAACTGTTAAACAGCAACATCTAGGGAGACTTTAGTGTTCATGCTGACTTTATGTGCCTTTTGATAATGTGTATTTTTGAAGAGGAATTGTCAGGATACACACCTCAGCTGTACCCTGTTAATATTCATACTGGATCCACCTGTTCCTACAGTAAACAAGACAGTTTGTTATTTGTTGTGTTTTCCAGGTTATGTAAGATAAAGTTATTTAAGATGTTTTTTCCGCCAAAGACAGCAGATGTTGGGGACGAAACAATAAATGTCATTGCTAATACAAGCATTAATTGTTAAAAGATAATAAATGAAAAATGTAAAAGTCAATTAATAAATATGTAATTGAACGAAGACAAGACGAAGAAGCAGTCGGTTTCTGGAGACCTCACAGATTTGAAGTATGAAAGCGACTTTGTTGATTAAACAAATACAGAACTGTACGTTGTTGCATAATTCATCAAAACAAGCACATGTGTAATCTTTTTTGCTTTAATTGCAATACTATTTCTGCAAAAATGGAAGTGAGTATAAAAGCAGTCACTTAAAAAGGAAATGGGAAATTACATGCATCATCTACAATTCCCCTGGGCAACGGACGAACGAAATTTGTGATGAAGCAATAGCCAATTATTTGCAAAGGCGCCATTTATGTCTAATTAGCAATTGATAGGGTACAAACACAGAAGTGGCACTAAAGCTTTCAACGGGCACTCAATGATTCTCAATCATTAATCAACCAAACCATTACATGTTTGTTGAACTGTTAACTCTTGGGATTGGTATTATATATTCTCTTTATATGTTATGTCATAATAGAGTTTTTGAATATTGAAAAATGTGACAGATTTGTATTGTTCCAAATAGTGACACCCTCAGCATCCTATCAGGGTCGCTACAGTATGTATATGTGTATAGTATAATAATGTCTGGTCTGATCATCAAGTGTGGCGAAAAATGTGTGATGCACTTAGATTCACATTCCTCCATTGAACCTAGATGCTGTTGTTGACACACACTAAAGCTGTATGCACCTGTACATCCCAGACTATGATGAACGGACACATGCACAGCTTCATACAGATTTTATAAAACATGCTGCATTACATTACATTACATGTCACTTGTTAGACGCTTTTATCCAAAGCGACTTACATACTTAATACTTTGGACAATCCCCACAGGAGCAATTTGGGGTGAAGTGTCTGACTCTTGCCCAGGGACACAACGACATGCTGACTGCAGTGGGGTTGGACCCTGTGACCCCCCCGATCCGAAAACCAACGCACAACTCACTGCGCCATACGCCTCCACGCCCTGCATCAAGGCACTAAAGATATTTGGTGTTGTAACACCTAGTGCTAAATTTCTGCTAAATCTTTAAACATAATTCATTAACTGAAATGGTGTGTGGTGTCTACAGCCTTTAATTGCTCCCTGTTTCTTCATCAATACCGAGGCTGTTGAAAGAGTTAATGTGCCTGTGCAATGGTAAAGTCATTAATCATGGACAGGGGACATCCTTTGGGGGAAGTGTTTACCATTACAATGGCATTCCAATAAGATTCCTCAGATACCATTCTGAGTCTTTTGGGATCATGTCTTTGTTCGTGGATTAGACTAGTTTGTATGCTGTGCCGAATCCACTATATTGATCAGATATGGTAAAGCAGTTCAATATTACACACCTTCAAAAAACAGTTTGGTATGGACAGTAGACAATACAACTACTCGTCTATGTTTCTTAGAATTCAGTTCAAACTAAACTAAATCAAATGCATATATCTCAAGTATAAGTTTGTAGTTTAAATGAAACTTTATCAAGAAAAAAGAATATCGGTGTATTGAACTGAAAACAATTATATGTACAACAATAAAAAGGAATTTCTAATGAAAGATACATGTAAAAATAGTAACCACAACAATAGCTAAATAAGAGTCTATCTATCTACCTGCTATTCTACATTACATGCTTTTTATGGCGAATTTTATATGGGGAATAAACATGCATGATGGATAGTGTAGTTTACACGTGCAAGGCATTCTTGGGACCTTTAGTTCACGCATGAGGAGGGAACTTCATTTGTATTTACAGCAACAGTCTGAGCCTACTTTTACATGCACATGGCTCCATAACATCACGTTTCAACTACAAAACCGCATTACAGTCCTTTGTTGTTCTTTGGGACGAGACATAAAGGATTGTTGGACTACATGTCCCATGGTTGAAGCTCCACAGTTTCGCCAGCACGCTGCCGCCTCCCCATTTCGCCCTCAGTGGTAGGAAAAAAGCGAGTAGGGCTACACAAATGTGACATCTGGTAGGAACTTTCAAAATAAATATCCTAAATGACCGACACTAGGTTGAAGCTACAATATAAAGGAATGTGGTAATTGTCGTTGTTAATATGAATATTACTTTGAAGAAAATGTAATCAACACGTGATTGAATACACCTGTTTTCTTTATCGCTTTTCCTTGTTAGCATAACACGTAGTCTACTGCTAATTATCACCAAAGATATTAAATACGTTGCCTGACTCAAAACATTAGTTTGACTTTATTAATGCATACATTTGTTTATTTACTCCCCCCTTAATTGTTATTATATATGACTGTGCAGTTTTTTTTGTGTCATTTGTTTTGTGTCTGCTGTAATGTTTTGATCATGTCAAAATTTTCCGTATTGATTTTTTTTTACGATAACCAATAACAACAACGTCAGTTTAATCCCTTAACATCAGCAAGATAGATAGTATTTGATAACCATTTCAAACACACTTAAGACTCACAACTTTTACTTTGAAAGAATTCCACAACATCCGGTGTGTGGCAGTTGTTAGAACGGTTAGCTTGACGCCGCCATGTTCCAGAGGAGGGTGAGTTTAGGGAAAGACGGAGCCACCCTGTCAATCACAATTAAGGAACCATGGGAGTAAACTGGTAAGGAAGCTCGGCGCAACCACTGTGTTTACTTTACGGTATTTTTTTTTTTATTTGCGCAAAAACCGACAACTATGCACCGGCTCACTGTGGGACATTTACCTCTGATCTCGCCAACTGGGAACCGCTACACTTTGACGGGAATTAGCATGAGGCCATACATATAACAACAAAAACTTAGCGACTTTCAGTTGCTTGCGCCTATTTTTTTGCCCCCACAGCGTTCCAGTTTCAACAGAATACACAAGTCACCATTGGTATTTGTACAAAAGGCGGTGCCGCAGAGGTTTATATGAACTCCAAGCTCAGGATATACCCGTTTATTTGACTACAAACCGTGGAAAATCTGGTCTGTGCATTTCAGAGAACTACTGCCTTGTCGGTGAGTAGACTTTCGAGGAAGGACTGACGGTATTTGTCGCTCTCAAACACACAAATGCTACACTTTAACTTTCTGTTTTCCAACTTTACAGTTTGGGCTTTGTGTCAACGTTTTTTCCTTTTCAGGTAGGCTTACAAGAAAGAAGACACTCCCAAAAACAAACGAAGCCCAACAGCAGGCTCCGCTCCAGGCAGAGCAAGAAAGGAGCCGATATGAGTGGGGGAGATGTGGTGTGCTCAGGGTGGCTGAGAAAGTCTCCTCCTGAAAAAAAGTTGAGACGTTACGTAAGTGCACTTTATATCTCATCTATTACATTGTAGTAACTTAACTCCCTACACAAAACGCCAGCAATTCCCTGGACACTTTTCATGTGCACGGTTGGGCGCAGTGACATGTTTAGGCCTTATCTCATACTCTAACAATACCATTTTCTTTTATGACTCCTTGAGGCTCAATTTGCTTTTACGTCCTTTACAGTAACGTAAGAATGACTTTACCATGAGGCACCTTACTTTCAGTTGTGTTTTGCTCAAGGACACTGTTTCACTGATGTTGTTATGGGTCAAACATGACCTCCTTAATGGCTAGTGCATGCCAATACACAACGATCCAATCTCACAGCATTACCTTTGAGGATTGGATTGTCTTGGACCAAATAACACAATATATTGTTGACTTTGGGAAGAAATGCTTGTGCAGTCACAGCCAGCTCTTTTAGTGTCAAAGTTGGTAGATTGTCACGCCACGGGTTAAATCATTCACAAAACAACTGCGGAATACATCAAAGGATGACCCCATTCCTGCCAACAGTGTTTGTAAAAAGTTGTCAGATGTGCATAATTAACTTGTTTGTCAGAGCTACCGTAATTGCTAAGGTTTACCACCCCAAAACTCACTGATCACTCATATACTTTCACACTCATTATACTTAATTTATCCAAAGTTACAGTCTTGAGTAATCCTCAGTTATTGTTGTGGACAAAACATGCCTCTTGTAGCAGTAATCATCACTGCTTTGTGTGCGATTATCTCTGCGTATTTGTTTTGAACTTGGAAATAATTGTCATATCCATCAGCTAGTATTGTAATCGCAATTATTATTTATCTGTATTGGTTTTTCAGTTGAATTATACTTAAAGTTCAGGGTAATCAACTGTTAAAAACGTACTGTTAAATATATTTTTTTCAATAAATTGATTATGATTTTTGCCATAATCGAGCAGCCCTACCATCAGCAGCGTTTATGAATAAGAAAATAGCCTTAGTAGGACATCTTAGCATTGAAATCCAAATGTTTTCCTTGTGGATCATTGGATATCTCAGTTATTGGTTTTTGAAGTACAACGCTCTCAACTTGAGAGGAAGGATGTTTTTGCAGAAACCAAAGATCTAATGCAGTGTTTTTTCTGGAAGCAATAAAAGAAAAATCTAGCCACAAAGGCAGGATTTTCACATGGCTCTCACATTCAACAGAAGAAAGTCAGATTTGATGTGGATCAAGTCAAAATCCTAGTTCAGTTCCTTAATGTGATTTTCTTACCTTAAATAGTGTATGCTTTTTATGGTTGGTTATAACTCAATGCTTCACAAGGCTGACGATAAATGACATGTTATTTATATTTTGTAGAAAGAACTAGCCATTTTTTATGTCAGAGGTAGCACTGATGTGGTAAGAAGCACTCCAGGAAGTTCTCACTTTTGCATCCACTTGAGCTAATCTCTGAAAGCAAGTGTTATGACACAAAAGACATGGTTTAAGAAGAACCACTTCATTTTTCTCAAGGGAATATGCCAACTAGATGCACTAATATTATAACCCGTTGTTTTTTATGAGTAGCTTGGGAACTGCTCTGATCCTCGTTTATACATTTGTATGATGTTTGCAGCTGATCAGCAAACTACATTGTTGTTTGTTTTTGTAATGTTTTCAATTATCAATGGGGTTTTGTACTGGCAGCGTTTTATTGTTGAGACATTTTTCATTTCAAATGAATAATCAGCCCTTAAAAGCCAATAAAGTTAATACAGGAAACATGGGAAGCAACTTTCCTTTTTTTGTGGGGTTTTAGCTACAGCACCACATTCACTGTTCTGACTAGAGGGTTATTAGGTTTATCATAACAGATGGCTATGCACAAATAACAAAGAATTGGCTGCAAAAGCCCAAAAAAACCACCCTTTTTTTAGTCAATTTCATGAGCTGAAATACTGATCACCCAAAACGTTTTTGTTTGGGGGCCAGGTACCCCTCCCATTGAATGCTCGGTCACATGAGGCTGTGTAATCCGTGGAAGTGCTGACTAGACTTTTTCTGGCAGATGACAAAATGTTCAACAGTTACCTATGTAGCAACTCACCTCCAGCTGTTTGAGTTGATGCCTACAATAAATAGAGAAGTTGATTATTTTCTAAAATAAAATAAAACCATGAATACTGTATTGTGATGAAACATTGTGGTTTCAGGCTGGCAAGGATTAGTGAAATCGCTTTAGAACTTAATTTAGAATTGTTTTGGTATTTGAATGGAAACTTGTGTTGAATATTGGGCAAGCATATTTGAGGTCTGTTGGCAAAGTTATTATGCCGCCTTGTGATTACCACCAATAATATTCGCTATAGTAAAATCTGTTGGGTCTGTCGGATGATGCTATGTTCACGTCACCTGTACATATCCTGTTTCACCGGAGAGGAAATAAATGCAACCCTTCAGCTCTCTCTCAGGGAGGATGAGGTGATGGTGAAGCTCTGTTTGGCAGGGACATCACCCACTTTCTTCCTATGCCACTATTTGAGTGAATTTTAGATAGGTTAGACACAAGTCAACCTCTTTCACTCTTCCCTTTTTTTTTTACCAAAGACTACCTTTTTGTTAAATGGGGGAACGGGATATGTAGGGAGAGAAAGCAGGTCGACAGTAAATGCTATGTTGAAGTGGCGAGCATCGCCTGAAGCTGGGAACCTTTAGATTCATTTGAGATGCAGCTTAGCTTTGTGTGCCAGGATTTTGAAGGCAGTAATCTGGAATAAACATGGCTTGCACTTCATGTAGGTACCTTGAAAGAATTTGAAAGATGCTTGACTTTACTTTAAAAAAAAAAAACTGAACAAACCTTGCTTTTTTTAAACCACTTTGAACCTCGGCGTTCGTGTTAATTGTCCAATACCTGTCTTATCTTATTGAAACAGTTCATCCGGTAACTAGAAAACTCACTGTAT
This sequence comes from Notothenia rossii, assembly GCF_949606895.1. Classification (NCBI taxonomy): domain Eukaryota; kingdom Metazoa; phylum Chordata; class Actinopteri; order Perciformes; family Nototheniidae; genus Notothenia; species Notothenia rossii. The sequence goes on along the minus strand of NC_136912.1, from coordinate 13,196,536 downwards.
TTGTTCTGAAACCAGTGGAGCAGTCAGTGTCGTCAAAGTAAACATTTGGTGTTTTATGACTGAATTGAAAAACAAACCAACAATAGGAACGGGATAAGGATAAGACGCAATGCAATATTATTTGAGCATACCACCGGCTTGAGATCAGTTTATAAACCCCGTCTGCAGGCCTTACAGCAGCAGACTGGAAGCCGGGGCCCCTGCTTACTGAATTAACCACTCAGGGCAAAGTTTGCCCCTGAAGCTCTGCTGCTGATTGGTGGAGCTCAAAGGTGAAAGCAGTTCAGCAGACCTGCCTACGTCTGAGTAGCACCAGCCATCATATCATGACTCAGGACTGCACACATTGCCTCTTACCAAGGAATTAAGTGTCAGGAAGCGATAAAGAAAACCTTCCTATTCTGGTAAAATCAACCTGATGTTGACCACTCTGGTGAGAGATTATTAAAGAGGATACATGTTTCACCGTTTTTTCTTTTCCTATTCATTCTGAGATTGAAATCGGTTTCTTAGACAGCTCCATCAACATATAGAGCTCTGGTAATTGATGACTTTATAATTGCAGTCAGAATCCTCTGAGGAAAAGTCTACACTTCCTGTCCATTAATTTCTCATTAAGAGACAGCCTAGAGATATGTAACCACATTGCTTCTGTAGGACTTCTCTCAGCCAGTTTTTCATAACTGTGTCTGCTGCGGTTTTCCATTTCATTGACACTGCATTTTTCATCTGCTTCTCCTGTCTCACTTCTATTTTTCTCACTCTTCAATCTGTGAATTTGGTCCAAGTCCACTTCTAAAACCCGCTTCAATAGAACAGTTTGAGAGTGGCATCTCCACGACAACTGCAGTCTGCTATCAGAGGGACATTAGGACCTGCAGGGATGAAGTGGTTTTCAGCACCACTCTGTTAAAGATAGTGTGCATGTGACAGCTCTTTGCCTCATGAAATTATTATTTGAATAGAGAGATGATTCGCTATTTAGAAGAAAACTGAAACAGGCCGTTTTATGGTATATCTACCATGGACCAAAATTACACGTCAGTATCTCTTTATGAGAGCATCTTCTTGTTATAACGAGACACAGAGCACGCTTGGCGGCAGCTTTACAAAGTAATCAAAGACATCTAAACCAGAAACTTACAGTACATTTAAAGGGGCCCTACAGGCAAAGCAATTTTGCTAAAGTCAGTATGTTTACAAGTGTTCTTCTTCAGCTGCTTTTTAAGAGGTACACCGAAAATCTGAAACTCCCATTCATCCTATCGACATGCTTTTATTTGGTCCTGCGTTTATTCTCCACGTTAGTTCATTACAAACAAGCCTGCAACACAATGACAACGAATGCTTATGTTTAGAATTGCCTGGACAATTCCTCACTTATTTCCTTAACCATTATAGTCTGTGTAGTCTATTGTCATTAACCCACGGAACAGATAAGGATACAGTTGTACACTTCGTCTAGCCCCCTAATAGGGCCTCACAGCTGGACCAAAGACTTCTGGGTAGACCGGAAGAAGGAAAATATTGAACTCTAAAGGTCCCTCTGATGGCTGTAAAGCGAGACCGAGGACATGCTGCATGCTGGTCTTAAGTCCTCTCAGCTGAGTGGAAAAGCATGTACAGTACACACCACTCTGGCCACAAGCCATTACTCCTGTCTGTGGCTGATGGGAAACTACCGTCATTTGCAAAGTAAAGAGAAATATGTACGCAACATATGTGACGAGGCGGCATAACGGAAACAAAGCCAAAGCTCTTTGATTAAGTAGAGGATTCATTAAATCTGCTTAGCAAGTGGAACAGAGAACAAACACTCACTTTCTGTTAAACCCCCTCCCCACATGCTTGAAGAAACAAACAAACAAGCAAACTGAGCAGGATGCAACAGAGGGGTGCTTGTGCAGCATTAGCCTCTTAGGCTAACAAAGACAAATGACTGGGCCACGTACGGGACGCCACGAAGACTCGGCTCTCCATTTGGAGCGATCAGACTGCTGTGTGATCTGCCACAGCTTGAAAATGGATTGCATGTGCCATTAATTATTTATTGTCCATTACAAACAAATAACCATTAAATATTAATATCTGTGCTACTACAATAGTTATCCTGACCGGGCCACTTTTGTCCCAGACGCAGACTATCGCCATACAGAGGTGTATCAGTTGCCTCGTAGCCAAACTGCTAACCAGCATGGTTTCAAGGCTGTAAGAACTCACTATCAAGTGGAAACAACAAAACAACCGTTTCTCAAAGTAATCATTTTATCGACAGAACTTTGACCGATGGTGACAGAGTATGTTTTGAAATCATTTCTGAACCCGAAGTGTTGTTTAGGCTGTTTTTTATTTATTTAAACACAATAGAAGTAAACATGATTATGATCTTTTTTCTTCAGGATATGTTTAGAGGGTAGTAAGCCTGAAATTATGCTGTTGCATCACAAAAACACAGCCGCAAAAACAAAGCAGCCAGTAAGCCCTCTGAAAATTGGCAGTGCAAAGTATTTTTGTGACATGTTAAAAAAACGTTTGTCACCAGTGTAAACAATTACACATACCACTCTAATCACCTAACGAGGAAGTAATCTACCACCAACTGTATCTATTTAAGATATCTCATTGTCTCTCTCATCATTTCAAGCATTCCACAAATCTATGTGGAACAATAAAATGCATTTGGACAAGTACCATACATAAACACACAGTGGTATTTGTCTTTTGGGTTACTCCTGTAGGCGATTTATTAATCTGTGATTGATATATTCAAAAACAAAATGGATATTCATTCAATTATGTCTGTGGAGCTTCATAAGTAATCCAAACTGATCACATGGGCAAACATCACACTATATACAAGCCTATTTAAATAACATAACGAGTGGAACATTTTTTATCCTTATTAATGGCAACCTATGGGAGTGGTAATGGGGCTGAGGACCATGCTCTCCCTTTTGACAATGATTGAGATGTATGAAAGCGTATTAGGCATTTGCACGCATGTGTAAATCCTTTTGATAATCTTTTTTTTAACACCTCTCCCCTGGTGACTTTGTCTCCCTGCGGTCTCTGTTGCCACATGCTCACCAGTGTGCAGCAGCAGCAGCAGCAGCAGCAGCACTATTTGTGAGGAGGACCATGAAGTCGTCTGAATCACAACAAGGCTGATAGTTTGTAAGGCACAGAAACACATTGAGCTTATCCCTGTGTCAGATCCAACTTTTATTTCAGTTTTACTTCACAGTAGATCTTATTACGATGTTCTGTAAACAAGAACCTTCCATGCACAACAGAGGGATTCGTGAGAAATAGAGCTGCTATTTAAGTGCAATAAGCCATTGTTTATACCAGCACACCCCAACAGTGTCAACATACACTTGAAGATGATTTATTCGCTGCTTTAACACTGTTTTAACATCCTCCTTTCTTTTGAAAAGAATGCAGATGAGTGATTCTATTTTCAGCTGAAAGTAAATGATGCATTACTTGGGGGGGGGGGGGGGGGGGGTCAAAAAGAAATTAGCCCAGGGGTATAAGTGCAGAACAAACTGATTATGCTAACGGCTGAAATATATTTGGAAGCACACTGGCAGATACAAATCAAGTCACCAACACACGCCTCGTGAGTGGCGCCACGTGCAGATTAAGCACAATTCCCTGAACAATGTGTGTATTATGTTATGATATCCTTTTTTGAAACGCAGCCTGTTGCCTGAGTGGAGCACTGAGATTGTTGGACAGAGCTGGTAGGTCAAGGCTGACATGGAGCATTTTGTAAACAGATGTGTCTCTTTATGCGTGGTGCAGCTGTTTACCGTCCTGTGTGCCAAGTCCGCCAGCAGCTCGTGGTGCGACTGCAGAGAACTGGTTCTCATGCAGACTTGGCTTTCCTGTTTGAAACTTGGGAACCGATTGTGTTTTCTGTTGGAATATAATTCTGCTGAGTAGTCAAATGATCGTTTTGTGCCATTTGTCAGTGTGCCAAGTCGAACAGTTTCAAGTGCAGCTATTATTAAATGCATGCGACTGAAATCTCTCAACAATTTGGTAAGGCTAATCGTACACATCATCATCTGTTTTTATTGTTTTGAATTCTTGTGATTGATCAGGATGATTGTTATAGACATCTATCAAAAGTCTCACATTTGCTTTTCATTGTCTCTCATGTTTGAACTGTTCAGCTAATGACAACAGGCAGCAAAAATAGTTTGTGTCATAAGGGTGCTTTCTATTTAGAGTGTTGAGCTGTAGCCGGTTCTGGACATGAAACAGGGCTGGTACGAGAACACTGATGGCCGACCATGCTCTACACTAAGCAGACAGAAAGAGTGTTCCCATCAGATTGGTGTGAGGGATATTTTGGGAATAAAGACAAACAGAATTCTGGCTCAATGTATGATGCATTCCCTGAATTCTTGCTGAGGAACCATTTGAATGTTGCAGGATTTGCACATATGTATGCAGTGACATACAGGCTGGGATATTGCACAATGGCAATCAATAACTTAGTCCTCATTGTTGAGGAGAAGGCGATGAGAAAGAGCCTGGAGTGCTTCTCAGAGCAGCAGCGTTCGGCAGCTTCCAATGAGAGCAGCTCTCTGTTCTCTGCCTCTTTCTTTCCGTTCCCAGCGCTTCTTGGCAGGCGCAGACGGCAGGAATGTGAGGGCTGCTCTGTGCTCCTCTTTGCCCTTCTTGCTGGAGTGTGAGTGCCGGGACCTGTGCTGCTGCTGCTGGTGTTTTAGCTTGGGCTAGGATGCACTGCACTGCACTGTCCGATTGTTGTTTCTGCAGCAACGGGAGGGAAGAGGAGCCGCTCCCTGGCGCCCCAACAAGGCATGGCCGCCCCTTCCTGTGTGAGGCGCTGATGGCTACCAGATGGCGGGGAATAGAGAGGAGGAGGGAGTCCCATACTTTCCCTCTTTTCTTCTATCCATCCTTATGCCTTTTTATGTTGCTATTTTTCTGCTGTATCTTCTACTTTTCTCTTCCAAAATATTGATTCCTTCTTTACCTTCTCTTCAACTTTCTATGTCCCCTTGCACCAATAGCTTAGATCTCCTGATGAAAAGGAGACAGAAGGTGAACCCGATGTTACTAGCATTCAGGTTATATACTGTGCTGTGTTTGTCAAGGTGTTACATACGCTGGGACACAAAAAGATGAGTCACTTTATGATTGCTGACTCACTGAAGAATTGTACACTTTGAAAGCTCTTTCATAATGCTAAGTCTCTAGAAAAGTCACATTTTAGCTTTCAGATGTTTCATGGCGGTAGCAGCAATATCCATAACAGTCTGCAGTCACCTGTTTAAAAAAACGGCGAGGTGTACTGTGGAGCTTGATGGGCTTCTGAGTCGTGGGATCAGCTGTCTAACTGAAAGCCTGCTCCTCACCAACAGGAGGCCCTCTACACTCATGGAGACCACTACCAGGTCATAAATGACTTGCACACCAGCTTGGTGAAATCATCTCTTTTGACCTTGTTTTGAGGTTGACCTGTTTATACCAGCGTTTCCCATACATTGATTTATTTGTGGCGGTGATCGGAAGGTTGCGAGTTCAAATCCCGCCTGGAACACCACTACTAGTGTGCCCTTGAGCAAGGCACTAAGCCCTCAGTTACTCCAGGGAGAATGTCCCTGTCAGTCGCTTTGGAATAAGGTGTCTGCTAAATGCCTAAATTGTAAATTATATTTTTGGGAGAATAAACCCTAAAGATCCTGAACTCCGGTGTGTCTCACTCATTAGCAATGCAACACAGAGCAACAAGAACGTTGTCTACAGTAGCCATGAACTCGCATGTATCTTCTTATTTGAGGGGGGGGTGGATGCATGAGCCACCCGAATAGGTTAAGGGGTCTTTGGCTTTTCTTGCCGGGGGGGGGGGGCGGGGGGTGCCCCCACAAATAGAATCAAATGATGTGGGAAACACTGTTATACTTTAATGCACCCTCTCATTTGATGTTAAATGGAATTTATTTATATAGCGCTTTATTCAGTTTTTAGAAACCCTCAAAGCGATTTACATTCTAAAAGTCACCCATTCCCACCCCATTCATATAGGCAATGTGCCATTTCTAGTACGTAAGCTAACATTCGCAAATTAGCAAGAATGTGTCATAGAAAATGCCCACATTTCTGACATTTTTGCTTAAAAGTTACCTGAGAAATGAATTCATAATCAGGAAAGTTGTTGATCCTGTTGAATGACTACTTGATTAATGAATTACGGCTTGCTTGAACTTTAATGTTAGATGTCTGTAAAGCCTTTTTGGATTATTATTTCTGAAACCAGCAGTAACACTTGACATCACAAGTTACATTTTGACTTGATGTTATCAGTGCAAACTTGCCCCAATAAATATCAGCTAATGTGATGTGTAAGATATGCAGTTAGTCTGCCAGATGCCTTGTGACTTCCAGCTTTAAAAAACGTCCCCATAGTCTAGTGTTTACTTGAGATCTTTGGTAATTTTTTTCAACTGTTTCAAATCTACGGTACTGGTTAATAATTGCCAGAAGGTTTTTGCAGATAATAAACATTTTTAAAGAGTCTTTCCCAGAAACATGTTGTTTTATTCCTTGGAAGAGTTCAGTGATTACAAATGAAAGTGATCAGGTTTGAGGGAAGCCTTTGAAGATAGAAATATGTGCGACTGTATCTGTTCACATTTAACTCCAAAGGTTCACCTGTCATTTCACACACACACACACACACACACACACACACACACACACACACACACACACACACACACACACACACACACACACACACACACACACACACACACACACACACACACACACACACACACACACACACACACACACACACACACACACACACACACACACACACACACACACACACACACACACACACACACACACATACATGCAGCTGGCTCTCGAGCTATGCCGTGCTGTGAGATCTGACCCCAGCCGCTGTGTCTGCAGCCCCTTAATATAGCCCACTGCTGTCATGGTAGTTTTTGCCCCTCTTCCCTCGCTCTGTGCTGCGGGTGCACCAATATGTGGGCATGTTGTCCCGTCCTGATGACACGTCCAGCTAGACAGGGGGGTGTTGGGGTGTCAGCCTGGAGACTAGATGTGAAATCTTGCTACTGACTTGTGTAATTTCCCAAGTTACTGCGACTCAGACAGGCCTGAATAAAAAAAAAAAAGATTCTGTCGATATCTAATTGTCATTCATTTGCATTTTGATTTGCTTTTAAAATGCTTAATTTAGTTGTTTTAATCGTTGTGTGCTTTTAAAGTACAGACAGATGGACAGAGAAAGATGGATGGCTCTTTGCTGTTCACCGCTGGTCCTGTTGTGGCCACTGTCTCTGATTGCATTAGAGTTACCATGGTGCAGCCCGATATCTTTGGCCTGGCCTCAAGCCAGAGGACGTGGTTCAACTTGCACACACACAAACACACATGCAATGCAATGAGGGAGACACAGAGATGCAGCAGCCCCCCGCTCTCAGAGATACGTTTCCAGTGTGATTGGAAGCTGAGAGTGTGGAGGACCTCCTCCAATTCGCCCAACTACTTTCTTGGCATTTGTCTGAACTTTCCCTGGCACTCTGCTCTTCTTTTACGCTTTTTACCGGTGTGTCTTAGAAACCTGTGGAATACTATCTTTGCCTAAGCATGGCGTTTGGATAATCAACTTCTAACTTTTTGAACTCCAAACACAGCTCAAGGTTGGTAATTTGAATTACTTGACCTTCAATTACAACTTGGAAATATTATGATATACCAAATGTACCTTGTTGACATTAATATGGAAGGAAAACATTGTGGATTGTAAATAATAGTTTTCTGCGGTTTAAAGTCCTACTTTATGTAAAGTTGCAAAGGGAACTTCCAATATAAACCTTTTATGATCAACCGTTTTAAATACAGGTGCTTAGTGTAACAGACACATTTACACAAATGATGGCTGTCTCAAAATCTGTGTTAATACCCCTCTAAAAAGTACAAGTTGTACAAGTTGCACCAGATGCTAGAAGTAGTTCTGTTGAAATGGGAAAATCTGCTTAAATATACAATATTTGAAATCCCAGAGACATCTTAACTCTGACTTTGTGTTTCTTGGCCAGTTTTTAGAATGTAAGAAAGGCTGTGGGTGCTCTGGTAAGTGTAGAAACATAATATATATAACACAGTCCTACTGTGACAGTGTATTTCTGAACTATTATGTCCACATTTGGCTAGACTGCACTGTGTAAAGGCCAATAGGGGCTGAAAGGAGAATTGTTTCAGCCCCTCTCGTCAGTGGTCAAGGAACAGCGTGACCATGTGAACCAAGTCTGCCACGCCAAAGGAATGTGTTGAATTCTAACGATGCTGCTTTGACAAGTGCATGTGACTCAAGAGCAAGAGCTTAGATTGGCGAGGGCAGCAAAGAGAGGCAAAGGCTGATAGAGCAAAAACAGAGAGGGAGAGAGAGCAGGTAATCAAAATCCAATGGATACAAGTGTCAGGGTTGTGGAGGAGCAGAGCATGGAACATTTTGACCTCGTGCTTATCTGGGGGAAAAAAACGGTATTAAACTGAAAGACCAAACAACAAGGAGATACTGTGAGAATGTGATAAACGTGTGCTTTGTGGACTAACGGTTTGTGAAGTCCGATGAGCCAGTCTTTATCTCCAGAACAGCTTTGCTTCTCATGGTTGAGAGTGGGCTGCCATCTGCACTCACAAACTGTCCTCAGAGTATACACATTGAATAGAGCACTGTACGAAAAAGGCCAATTAGAGTCTGGGAATCATTTTCAGCAAAGATTCCCTATAGTTAAATAAAGGAGTCATAGTCAATGTAGTGTCAATGTTTGAGTCAGGGAGTAACAGTGAGTTTCTGTCAGTGTGTGTCTTTATTAGAGGAGCGGTTAAACATTAAAACAGTCAAATGCTTGTTCATTTAAAAGCAGCTGTTGTCATTTGACCAAGAAATAAAAACGTTACTTCATTGTCTTTATTAAGCATCAGTGTGACGGGAACATCCTACAAAACAAACTGTTTTGATAGGTTTACAAAAACGACCTGAGAGTTAAAGCACGACGCTCATAACGGATGCACAACCTCCACTTCTCCGTGTCCTAAGCTTAATGCTGTTTCCCACTCTGTAGGGTAATAGGTATTGATTGGTGACCTGGATTTTACCCTTGCTACCACAAGTCAATGCGAGTGCATTTTCACCATGCTGGCGGAGCAATTGCTGTGTATTACAAGAAAGTGAGAAAGATACTTAAGTTATAGCAATAAATGTTCCCTGGCCACGATCTGATGTTCAGACTAGAATTGAACTCCTGGCATAAAAGCTGGATCCTGATTGGATCTTTACGGCTGTGTATTGGCGGTTCTTATCATTCGCAGGGTTAATACAATCTTTTATCGCTTGAATAATCTGATAAACATCCAAGTTACAATTACAAAAAAAACTTGTATACAGAACTTAATAAGAATAGACTGGACCACTTTTTTGTCTAAAGGAGGTTAAATAAACCCTTCATACTTTGTTCAGCACATAACGTTTTGTCATGTGGCTGCTAATTCAGATTTCCTCTTTAAATATAGTATATTATGCCTTTCTTTGCATCCTTAGAGCCTAGGTTGAATATTGCAGTTTAATAGGTACATAGAAATTTTAATCAGCATGCGCATACCCAAGTGGTTGTGTCTTCTGTTACGAAGGTAACTTCGTCACTGTGGACTGACGGCTTTGGACCTTGTACTATTGCACATGTGGTTTTATTTTGAAAAGTGTTTCCCTTTCCCCATGTCTGTTACTCCTGATTATGTTCACCTGGTGCCCTGTGTTGTCTCCTCCCCCCCCACCTGTGTCTAATTGCTGATTAGTGTAAGTGTGTATTTAGGCTCTGTTTCCCTGTCTGTTAGGGGGCTGGTAGTGTGTGTGAGATCCTTGTGGCTGCAGGCTGTGTTCAGGGAGAAACAGCAGGATTGAGGCTTTGTGTCATGTGTTCATGATTTAATAAATCCCCACACCGGGTTGTATTTTGGACATTCTGCCTCTGCCTCCTTGCTTGGTCGTGCCGCTCCACGGTCAGCTTCACACTTCTCAAGTGAAACGTACAGAATATACAGATAAGGGATAATAATACCAAGCACTAATCGCAAGTCTTCTCACCCATTTCAGCTGTTTTAACAGATTCAGCATAGTGCATACATCGTCCTGTCTCAGGTTGCAAACTGTAAACCTCATATACTCATTTGATTCAGCATGAGTTGTCAGTCAGATGGAGAAAATGGCCTCATAACGCTGCAACCATTGTTGCACATGGAGTAATGCAATGTAATTCAGGTTCACAAATAGAAAACGGATGCTGGCATTGCAGTCTGTTGCTTCCTCTTTCTATTAGCTAAGAACATCTGAGGGAAATTAGCTAAAAACATATAAAAAGTTTTTTTTTTTATACTTGAAGAAACATGTGTTTTGTTGAATAGCTCATTATGATGGAAGGCTAATTGTGTGTGTTTGTAAGTTTCCAGATATATAAGCAGTGGGATGCTTTGCCTTTGCTATTGGGTATTGGTCAACAAGGTTATTTCATTTGAATATATATGGATTCTTAAAAGCAGTTAATAGATTATGGATATGTTGTAAACAGTGGATTTAAAACCTGGCCTTTGCCTGTTTTGCGAACTATACGTGCATTAGATGTCCATAAAATCTAAAAGGCACAGACCTATAAATGTGATCATGGGGCATTACAGAATTGTTTACATTATGGTTCAGACAGAGTGGCTGTGCAACCAAGAGATGATGTGTGCAGGTGAGTCTGAACAAATCTGCAGGCACACACCCACAGACACCAACCCACTACTAAAGAGACACGAACATTTACAACAAATGCTGACATTGTTTTAGGGCCGTTTGTATAATAGCCGAGTTGGAAAAATAGTTTGCATAGTAACCTTTGCTGCCTGTCGGTGGCTCCAAATGAATGTGTAAGAGGGATTCCACACATTCCTCCCTAAATGTGAATCACTGCATGGGAATCGCATGAACACGCATTCAGCACACCACCTCGGAGGTATGTGTTCACACCACGCACATTCTCTTTCAACTGAAAGTGAAGGAGTATCATCTGAATGTGACAACAGAGAGTGGAGGTGTGTAGCAGTTTCAAGGGACTGGCTGAAAATGGAGGTGTGTCTTTAAGACAAGCCTCGGCATGCTCAACAGCTCAGCTCGTAAAACAGGACACCAAACATAGTTAATGCGAGCACTGAGAAGTCACGTTTCTGATATAAAACAGACATCACACGGCAGCATTCACTAATACCCCATCCTTTTGTTTATCAATTGTATTGGAATAACTGTGAGCCCTAATTGTATTTAAATTTTGTTTGCTGAGTAACCAGGTGCCACTTTTGTTTAATGCAACACGACGTGCGTATCAGAGTCCATTTCCTTATCTCCATGTAAGACATCTCAATCCATTTGCTACTGGGTGGACTCTAGCGAGAGAGGGGATAATTAGATCATGTCTAAGGCAACCTCTCACTGTCCACTAAATGAGATTTGGAATAATTTTCATTGGGCTGATTAGATTAGACTGCTGCTGCTCAATGCATGGATACGGATTACTTCTGACATGCACACAGTGGACTAACACAGTATTAACAAGGCACCTACTAGCTTTTTTAATCGCATTGAATTATAATCAATCAAAAAGCATTACAATGTACAAACTACACTCTGTTGCTTCGTTAGTGTATTATGCATTTAAAGAAAATCAATTTGAACATGCCCTCGTTTGACAAATAAGCCACTCATAAACACACACAAGCCCATAGATGCTTTTCAGTCTTGACAAGTCATCCATCTCACCATGCAGTAGTCCCCCTACAGGGAGCAGTGGGACCTTCATGAGTGAGCCGCTCAACCCACAACCTGCTGTAGTGTGAAACCTTCTGCTTCACTGAGAGCTGCAAGGCTGAGCCGCTGCATGCTCTTATTGAAACATTGAATGTTACAATGTCCCCAAAGGTCCGTATTTATAATAATAACAAATGGACATGAGTTGTGCATGTTAAGAAGGAAATGAAAAGCCACGCTGTGATTTCAAAGTTGGATGGTGGGCACAGCTTGTGGAGCAGTGGCTGATATCTTTGGTACCGCCCACCTATCCTGGGCCGGCGTATTGTAGGTGTACTGTAGTGGAGAAGCAGCGTGTGATGGGGGTTGTGGTGGGCAGTTGTTGCCAGGGGAGGTGGTGTGTTATTTTCAGTCCATTGTGTCTATTTCCTGTGGGTCAGGGGTTATTGGAGCAGGGTGTTGCAGACTTGACGGAGTAAAGAGGAGGGGAGGGAAGTCAGCAGGGTAGGCAGGAAAGTGGCCAGACTCACTCGACAACAGCGGCTGGTCAGCAGCGTGCTTACCTTGCTTCTATCGCAATGTTTCTCGTCTTTATCCGTGCAAAGCTTGGACTCTTCAGAAGCAGGTAAGGAGCCATGCTTTGCATTTTGATCATCGCTGAGATAATCATTTCAAATGGTTTTCTTTCTTTCAATTCCAATATTGTTGTTGTCAACATAGTAGCATCTTTCACCTGAAGGTTAAGTTATAGCTAACTAACAAACAATTCTTCTCCAACATCAGTTAGTTTGGAGACTTTGGTTTGGGGAGATGGCACCCCAAAACTATGGAAGACAGGAAGTGGGTGTAAAATGGATGACTCTTGCATAACCTGTGACCTTGATGGTTGTGTTGTTTGATTTGTCAAGAGCATGGATGGCTGCACTTTGATTCAGTGTGACAGTATGTTCAAATGCAGGGATGATCTTAAGTGTTAAAATGTGATTTGTTATCAAATCCTATAAAGATTAGTGAGAACCCTGCCTAAGCAAAGCAATGGCCATCACGAGTGCCAATTTCAGCGAGTGACAGCTCGAACGTGAGGAGAATTCCGACTATGTTTGCAGTTTTTGCATTTAAATAAAGAATTCATAGGCCGCAGCAATCTAAGATAACGAGCAAAGTTCACTCAGTAAGCATAATTACTTTGTCTTCTCTTCAAGCCATGTTCTGCAGTCAGCTGTCACTTGTTTTTACGGTTAGCGGCGGGCTCACTGAAGTGCTGTAGTGCCGCATATTTGATTGCTTATTGTTACGTTCCTGCACTTGACAGTGTGGAGAATATCATTATGTTCTTGTAAAGACATTCTATTCATTTGGTATTTAATCGTTTATTTGGCAGGGACAATGCACAGTAATGAACACTTAAAACATTACAATGTGTCAAGCGTAATAGTGCCAGGTTTAGCTTTGAGCTCATTTCCATTAAACATTTAAGAAGTTTACATTTTACAAACATAGCAAAAACAAAATACATGATATGCAAAAAGTGCAAAAGAGCAAGAGCAGCACACACAAGTATTTATGACATGGTAGTACAATATAGCAGCTCCGACATATAAAGTGCAAGAGGAGATTCCCCTGTGTTAAAGTGCATTTACCAGCTTGTCTGCCACTATTATGCAGCCAGTGTAGTGCTACATAATGAGCTAACTCTGTTGCACTTATTATCATTATATACAATATTACATAAGAAGACACCCTCACGTTTCTTTCACCAATGCCTGTTGGTGGCTGACAAATGATTATAAAAAGCAGGTAGGAGACACTTTATGTTAAACTGTGCCTTGGCCATATATATATATTAGGGCTGCTCAATTAATCGTAATTACGATTTTGGAAACAACATAATCGAAATAAAACGATTTTTTTTTTTTTTTTTTTTTTTTTTAGTATTATTTTTTTTCAGTTGAGTTATACTTAAAGTTCAGGGTAATCAACTGTTAAAAACATACTGTTCACATTTTGTTTTTCAATAATGGATGTTTTCAAAGTAAATTGTTTTTAATCGTGATATCAATTATTTACCCAAATAATTGAGATTATGATTTTGGCCATAATCGAGCACCCCTAATATATATATATATTCTTTTGAATCATAGTACACAGGAAAAGCAGATGCAAAACAGTGTCCCATTACCAGTGACCCTTTCAGTTGCATCTTCTTCTTTCCAAAAAACACAATTGTTTGTAGGTTGGTGCCAGAACTCGTTGCCTGCACGTGTCTTGAAAAATGAATGAAAGGATTGAACTAGTTCCCTCTGTTTCTTTCAAAAAATGTTTGATACAGGGTAATGGCTACCAACAAGGTCAAGGTTGACTGTTGTTTTAGTTGAGGTAGAGTAGTGCTGCTCCATGTATACTGTTTATATAGTTGCTTACAAGTTGATAAGTATGGTTTCAAACAAAAAAAGGATCCGTCTTTAACTCACCAATCACCTGTCCTGCTTCCTCCAACACAGGGCGATCATTTTGTAACACACTTCATGAATAATCTGAGCAAATCATCAACTTTGGTCATTGAGTCTTTCCCAGTGAAAATGTGATTTCTTCTCTGCTTTCTACACTCAAAGCACAAAAGTGAGTGTTTTGAACTGGGATGCCGACGAGGCCCCCGATCACTGTCAACTGTTTGGCGTCTGAATCCAGTCCACTGTTTTCTAGACAGCTTATGAGACATTTATTGTTGCAGCATTAGGTAAATGTTATTTAGAACAAATTCTAAAGTTAGATCCAGACCGACCCCAAAACACAACCACAGTGACAAAAGGAGGCAAAACAGGAAATCTTTCTGCAGAGCGTGTGTGTTGGGACCAGACGACCAGGAAGATAAAAAGCGCCAACAAAGTGGAAACTTCCACAAAGGGATGTTATTTTGCCGTGTGTGTGTTTTTCTCTCTCCATTTCTGCATTTCACAAAGCCCAATGTTTCCTGGAAAACACAGTAAGAGGTAGTGGCTCTAGTTTTGATGAAAAGGCTGTTTGAGCTGAACAGTTTCCTACATTATACGTAACTACTGAGGCTTCTGTGCTCCCTCAGTCATACATGATGTGAGGTTAATGTTTAAACCTGCTCCCTGTGAGTTAATGCTTTACCCTGTGAGCACGTTTTGAGCCTGAGCCTAAACTGTCTGTGTAGTGGGGCCGGGGGGGTTGCTGATTCTTCAGGGAGCGTATTGCTATTGGAGGTGGCAGATGTGGTTCCAAGGAAATTGATTGAATCATCCCCATTTTCTGAAAATAAACAAGACTGACCGCACTCGGCCGCAGTGCAGAGCTACCAATCTATCCTTCCTTTCTCCCTCCTTCTCTCATCTGCTACATCTTCCCCACCTTTTCCCTCTCACTGTCTCTCCCACTTGGTCTTTCCCTCCCTCTCACCGTGGATACTTTAATGAATCATACTGAATGATTACTTGACTGAGAGTTCCTGTCCCCGCCCTACGGGTAAGAGTTAGTACAGCTACGAATGCAACAACACATTTGTCTTTCCAAGGTATGGAGTAACAGTGGTAATGTGGTCCAGAGCTCTGTGGCATAGGTACAAAGGACCATACTACTGGTGGATGACAATACCTCAGAGAATATAAAAGCTGCTGCGGGAAAACTTCGGTAAGCATCTCTTTTTCCTATATGCAAATGCTCTTGTCAAAGTTTTGTGTAAAAGTTTGATAAAAGTTGAAAGCTTGGTAAATGATTTGAGAATGTGCCTCTGTGTAGTAGACATAAGGACAGGGGGGGGACGAGGCTTATGATCGCAGCAGGAAGATTAGATTTGGATGGAAAATAGTGTGTGACATTGTCTTGTTATTAGGTCACCTGTGAAAGAGCATTAACTTAGAACACCTGTTTGCCTTTCAGACCGTCTTTCATGAGAATGTTGGTCTTTGTGTGCGCTGTTTGCAAAGATAGCAGTATGACTACCAAGGTCTGTGTTCTTTGGACGGTTACCGTAGATTGTTGGAGCTGGGGTCAGATGGCGCCTGGCTGGGTGAGAATTTCACAGCTGCACATGAAAGAAGAATGACCGTGGGATGGCAAAATGAGGGAGAGTGCAAGGGGGTTGTGTGTGTTGACAATGAAAGGGAGAGAACTGGCTTGTTTTGATCATAGGCGCTCCTTATGGATCAATATATTGTTGATGCATAAAATATGCTAGCCCGCTGATGTATACTTCACTCTCTGGAGGAGCTCTTTGTGTGGACACAGCTGCTTTAAGTTGTTGTTTTGGAAACATTACTTTTACTTTCTGACTTGAGACAGATTAACAGACCTGGGCATTAACCGGGCTATTCCTATCGCACAGAACAAACAGGCCCACGTGTACACTGTCTTTACATCACACAGCAGATGTCAGTTAGCCAGTTTATTTCTAGCTAAGAAGGAATGCACAAGTGTTGCCTCCATAGTATATGCCCAGCTGCACAAAACAACTGCTCTGTTTTTTGGAACTTGACCAGAGGCTGGTGCTGCATCACATGCACCATTGTCTGGAAGGAACACCATTCACGTATTATCTGGTTGTGGAATATTTAAAGAACAATGTTATATGTGATTGTTTCATATAAAGTCTCACATTGAATCTTGTTGTTGCACCTTGATCAGCAAGAAAACAACCTTTTTGTTTTTGAAAATCATTAGATTAAAATCCTTAAATGCACTAAAATGCCATTGACCCTATTGATAATTATGAGTTGATGTTTCAAGGGGACCTATTATTCAAAATCCACTTCTTCATGTCTTTTATACATCAACATGTGTCCCCTCTGTGTAAAGACACTCTGAAAGTTTCAGGAAAAAAGACCCCCTCTCTTTTTGTTCTGATCCATTTCTATAAAAACCTGTCTGAAAATGAGCTGATCAGATTTTGGCCACTTTATGATGTCATAATGTTTTTTGGGCTTGTGTAACCATTAGCCAATCACCTGCATCTCCTCCTAGAGCACATTGTGTTCTTGTTAACCAAATATCTCTCAGAGGGGCGTGGGGAGGGGCCCCTTGTTTTCATCTAAAGTGACAGACAGAGAATCAGGACTTTTGAAAACAGGGGCAGAAACAGAGGGGATTATGGGATGCAGCAATGATCTGTTTGGTGTTTCAGCAAAACACTTCAGAGACATGTTTTGTATATATCTGAGACCTATAATAGATTGATGAAAAACAGTCTAATAGGGGACCTTTAAGATATAAGTTTAACCTCTTAACACTGTCATCAAATATTGCTGATAAGTTACTACATTTATTTTGTTTATTTTGTTAACCCTATTCTGCCATCTCAAGAAGATGTTCAAATTACACACAACCATTTAAAAATGTTTGGACTGGAATTTCCCAGCTTTACACTTGCTGCACCGTCAGCAGCCACAGAATGAGGAAGTATAACATTTATGAGAAACTATCCCTGCCTTAAACCCTTTTTGTTAATCCTTAGTTTCGCAAGTGTTTGGTTTCTCATCATGCAGCTGATAATCTATTTTGGGATTGAAATATGCAAAACGTAAACTACAACACTGACAGAAGTGTAAATGCATTGTTAGTCATCTGCAGACTTTTGAATATCGGACGTTTTTTTTTTTTTTACAGGATTTCTGGATCTTGAGCTTTGATTCTTCTGGAAGAATTGAGATTTCCACTGTTGTGTGTCTGACCTGTGTGGGAAGATCGGGCGACTGCACACAAAGCAAGGATGTGATGTTTTTGTTAAACAAAGATTTGTTCTTGTTTCTCTCTTGGAGAGAAGAGAAATGAAGAGGTTGACTCTCACATGGGAGCAGCGCTATGCTGTGGAGACGGAGGATAATTGATAAGACCAGAACCAGTTGAGAGTTTTTGCAGTGGGTGTTTGTTGGATAGAAATATAGGGGTTCATTTGGAAAACACTCACACCTAAGCTAGTGTTGCTGTTATGTTTGCCTGGGTGGTCCTACCATTAGCTTATTTCTATTACGCTTTGTGTATTTCCGTTGCTGTTTTTCAGCTCAATCCCCTAACGAAAAAATACTTTATATTTTTTACTAAATGGTTTATTTGGACAATCAATATCTGTCTCTTGGATTCATTATAACCACACAGGATTACTTTTACAATAGACTGCTGGCCTCATGTGTTGAAATGATTGTCCATTTGCATCTCTGTTGTTCAGAGTGTAGGATTGCCAAAGTAAGGGTTGAAAGTCTTTCTGTGTTTGCAGGAAGGTGCAGTCTCTCAAGCATGACTTCGCTGCCTTAGGGCTAGCCAACAACGTCACTTGTCTTTGTGCTAAAGAGTGTGTATTTGTTTTGACAGGACGACATGATGAAAAGCACATCATTGTCACTGAAATGTGAAAATGGCTACCATCAAACCTGCATGCAAAAAAAGACTACAAAGCAGAGGACTTCTTTGCAAATGAGTTCCTCAATAGTGTAAGGAAATCTGGGTAAGAGCTGTCCCACCCACACTCTGTAAGCCCTTCTTATCTCCTGACTTAAAAGACCTCCAGTCACCAACTAGCTATCTTTGCAGCATTAGCAGAAAGGACTGGGGTCAGTGAGCTGCTTGTGGATAGCTTTTGTGAAGCAGGCATGTAGAGGAAGCTGTCCATACTGTGGCATCTCTGACCTCTTTTATTGAGAGTGCAATAATAAGGAAATGGAATCATAAAAAGCTTCAGGAAGCAGAGGGAAGCTCAGATCCAGGGAAGAGGATGGAGCCTTTAGATGCAACACTAGGAAGATAAATAAAAGGAGTTATCTATATTATGAGCTGAAGCAATGGAAACGAAGATTAGGAATATTGCACTGCTGTAATCTGGGAACAGGTCTGCATGGCTATAACCATTAAGACATGCACTGTGAGACGAGACAGGCTGTACAGCTCCCATAAAACACTGTCTTTACTACCTTTGTGTTGTGCATTTCCTCTCGAAACAGGATGTCAGTATGGCACAGAGACAGATAGTTCTAATCAATGTCTGTCAGGATGTTAAAGATAGTTGGATGGTACAGGTAATCGCTTGATGTTTGAATTGCTATAATAATAATGATCACAGTGATAAGGTTAGAGCATGTCATATGCTGTCCAGATTTCATTTTCACTTTGTGTGTAATTTATTTAAATAGTTAAAAACCTGCGTGGATGTGTCATGTTGCTCTGTGCAAGGCAGGGTCACAGCTTGTCTGCAGTTTTGCAATTACAGAATACATATGGTTGGCTAAAAAACTTTTTGGGTCAAATGAACGATTCCACTAAATAGCCGCATTCACACCAAGTACTTTACCGTACTTAGTGCCGGCACTTAGTGCTCCGGCACTTATAACCCCAGGGCACAAAGTACCAATCGCGTTCACACCGGAGTGCTTTTCCTGAGGGAAGATTACGCAAATGAACCGCTGACGCCACTTCGTCTTCTTCTGCTTTGGGTTTACTGGCAGGCCGCAAACCACTTCACGGCGTATACTGCCACCCGAAGTCCCCGGCCGGAAGTCCCCGGAGTTGGGGACTGGCCTCAGTAGAAGCTGCTGGGACTCCGAGCTGCTTCTACTGAAGCCTTCAGAGTAAATCGCCAGAACGCCGACATCTCCACCGCTCCCATGTTTTTTTTTGTGTTGCCATAAGTTAGTCTCTCTCCGTTGGTGCGCGGGGCTAATGCTAATGCTAATAATGCTAATGTCAGCAAATACAATGGCGGCTTAAAAAAACTTTTCAGAGTTTTACGGGGCGCGGTTTGCAATTCGCCCAGCCAATAGAAATTGGTACTTTTTTCGTACTTTTTCGTACCACCTCTCTAGCAGGCACTAAAAATGGGGGTAAAAGTGCTCTTTCTGGTGTGAACGCGACAAATGTGTAGAGGTGCACTCCTACCTAATTTTGGTAAACTCAACGCACACCCTCTAGTCTCCCCTTAGTCCCACCCCCTCTTATTTAGAAGTGGCAGTTAGGAGGGTCTGGGGCAACCTGATTACATAGAACAGGAAGTCAGAGGAGGGAGAGGTCACAAACTACAGACCCTCACACACACTGTCTGCAGCACATGATAAGTCAGAAGGCGCAAACAACAACACGCAGCACTCCCCATCACACAGAAAATACACTCCTATGGATATACAGCCTGAAAGGTAGGGTCACTGTTTTCCAATAAGCTCTTTAAAATGGTTGTGTATAATCTGTCAACATTTGTGGGAATAATGAGTAGTGTATTCTATTGAAATTTTAGGTGAGCTCAGTGTTGCTGTTGACAGTTACTGTTTAAGGCCCTGCAAGATAACTGGAAAACTTTCCCCTGCAGTGTTTATGTCTCTGTATGAAACATTTTCCTGCACACAGGTAGGAAAGATCCCATAGCAACAATGCCTTGGGGTCAGGGCACAGTGCTGATTAGTTTACCAAAGCTTGTATCGAGCCTGAGTTATGAATTCTGATTAGATTTTTGATTTTTTTAGCACAATTTGTTAAAGCAGACATTGTTTTTTGAAATAGCCAGTGCTACTAGGTTATGAAGCTGAATGACTTAAAGGGCCTAAGGGTTAGTTAACCTGAACTTTCCAAACAAACCACTATGTGCAGCTACTTTAGCATCAAGTCACAGATAAACATATAGACAAAGTCCTTTTTGTTTTTGTGCACATGGATCAGCGTTTTTAAGTTGTTCTTACATTATTCATTGCAACAGAGTATTTCCCTACCCCACCTGCTTTGGATGCTCATGTCAGTTCAAGTGGTGTATTGGGTTTGTCTTACAAGACTCCATCAAGAGTGTTTACTTTGACATGAGAAGCTGGTGGTGGAGTTGGCTGACATGATCCACTGGATGCTGGACCTCAGGCATGCACGTCTTTCATGGAAGTCCCCTCGGCTTCCATCAAGCAGAGGGATGATGACGTCGGCCGCACAGCCTCACTTAGCCAAAGGCCATGCACTCTCACTTGTGCGTTAACTGCCCTCTCTGGTGCTCAAGGATGTAAAAATAGCTGTTTAGCAAGAATCCCAGTCATGTCTGGCTAACAAAGACCGATTTATACAAGTTGCGGCATTGGGCATAGAGGAGCTTTTGTCCCTCTTCTCCTTCTCCTCCTGCAGACCTCGTCACCAAGGCCGCGAGCGCCAAAACCTCTGACGCTCTTGACACTCCTCTCTTAGAACAGCCTTTGTTCAGCACAGTCCTACAGGCCTGATAGTGAGGCTTAGGGAAGCACTGCGGTCTACAAGATTGCGTATTTGTTTACTGCATTTGTTTCAGATTGCAGCGTCATGAATGCAACTATTTCACACTCAGGTATTTGCTCTAAAATCTCACATGAATTCTGGACTTAATTCCTTGGCTCGACCCTAAACTTAGAGATGAGACCTAGAGCATTTGAGAGCACACATGGAGAGACGAGGCTTCAGGGCTTTAAAAAGTCCTAAACAAACTGAGTATACCTGTTTCAAAGTCTTTTATACATATTGAAGAACCATTTGTTCAGTTACATGACCCGATTTAATGTTTGCAACTGAAGCCAATTGAACAATGTTGGCTGAAGCTATCGCAACAAAACAAACAAGGTAAACATGCTCTCTAATATGGCATGAAGTAATACATTTGATGTGTATTATTTCCACATGAGCTGAGTCAGATAACGGCACCTGCTGCTTCATTTACATTTTTCTCATCTGCTCTAAGCTTCCTTACTCCTTCTAATGAGAGTGCCGTGAAGAGTACATAGATAAACACTGACACACTGGTTTCTGCTATGTGTTTAATTTCCTGCTTTGAAGAAGACACTGTGAGCGTAAAGCCAGTGCAAGTGAGATTTATTTTTCATTTCATATCAACTGACTCTTAAGGGTCGTCTGGGTCTTATGGGACCACGAAATGTAATCTGGGTTCGATTTCTGGCAGATCAAACAACACCACATACTCATTTGTTTGGTTATCATCAAAATCTTGACCCTCTCTCCTCCTTGTTTTCACCCTACGCCCAGTCTCTCCCTCGCTCTTTCCTTTGCTCTGTGTTTTTCTTGAGGAACAAACAGAGAAGCTGTCCTAGTCAGGATGAGTCAGTGCAGCTGGGGCTCAGGTCATTTACCCACAGCCCACTCAGATGGGACAGATGGCCCGGCCACTCGCTTGCTGCTAAGTGCTAACTTTGCACCCATAGTCTGTTAGATAAGCTAATGCTAACACGTTTCTCAACCTATTCTAGGAGAGTGCATTTACGCTGACACGTGGGGCCCCTCCACCTCTGTTTCTCACTTCTTACTTCCTACTCCTTTCCCTCGAACTATCCTAAGGGAGTTGACACGTTGTGCCTCTCCACCTCTGTCCTCTATCTCCTAGGGTCACAGTTCATATGGCTAGGGATTACTTTGACCGATATGCGCCGGCCCGTGCCTTGCCTTGGCCTTCTACACAACTGCTCGGGT